>NC_063237.1:1938750-2255000 GCF_020740725.1 Corvus hawaiiensis | reverse complement strand
GCTGGCCGAGCTGGAGAGCTTCTCCGCCGAGATGATGAGCTTCAAGTCGATGGAGGACCTGGTGCAGGAGTTCGACGAGAAGCTCACTGTCTGCTTCCGCAACTACGACGCTGCCACCGAGGGCCTGGCCCCCGTGCGGGGGCGTCTCCAGGCACAGGAGGAGGAGGAGCGCCTGCAGGATGAGGAGTGAGTAAGGCCCCCCTGCTTCTGGGGCCACGTGCCTCTTCACACCCCTGAAACCCCCACAGTGCAGGCTAACTCCCAGCATTGCAGCATGGTCATGCTCTGTGTCAGGAGTAGCACTGTAGCATCCTATGAGTAAGGACTACTGTGAGTAAGGGTCTGCATGCCACCTTGCATCACGGCACAGTCATGCAGTGGCGTGGAACAGCTGTGTGGTATCCTTTGAGTAGCTGTGTAGGATCCTATAAGTAGGCCTTGCGTGTGTCTTTTCATGGTCATGATCCTGCCCCCTTTCCCGGAGCACGCAGTCCAGCTCACCTGTTACAGCACGATTGTGTAGCACCTCAGAGTAGGGGTGTAGTATCTTATTACTAACACCCCTCTGGGGCCTGTTGCACCTCCTTGCACACTTCTAAGCGCCCATCATGTGCAAATCAGCACCTGGACTGTGGCGTGATCTTACAGCACCTTGGATTAGCTGTGTAGGATCCTTGGAGTAGCAGTGTGAGATCCCCGGAGTAGCATCCTATGAGGAGGAAGAGCAGCGTGCCCCATGCCACACTGCAGGGGGCCACAGCTCTGTCTATGCAAGGAGAGCCTCAGGGGTTGAGCATAAACCTTGAGTAAGGTGTAAGTTGAGTTTAACCACCCCCTCTGTACCATGCTGGGGGATGGCCAAATTCCCTAGGGTCAAATTCCCCCCTAGATTCCCCCAGTTATCACTGTTCCTTTTGTGTTAAATTCCACAGTTTCATTAAAAACCTTGTTTTGTTACAAAATGCCGTTTTTTTCCCGCAAATCCTTGGGCTTTTTCCTCATGATCATTCTACACTATCACATTTCTGGTGGATTTTTTGTGTGTTTAATTGGGATCATTCCCCAGGCTGAAATTGCTAAACCTTATTTCCACCAAGCAAGGGGTTGCTTTCAACCCCAACAGCCCCAAATCTGTTGGTTTTGTCGCTTTGTGTTTGGGTTTTTTTTTTTTCCCCCCAAAACCCACTGAGGCTGAATTGATTTTTGCAATTGGTCGAATTCATGGTTTTTCAGAGCAAAACGCAGCTTGGCTGCGCGCCGGGGCTGCCGCGCTGTCGCCGCTTTGTGCCACTTATTGTGTCTTTTTTGGGTCACTTTGGGCAAAACAGGGCTTTTTTTTTTTTTCATTCTTCCTTGAATGAGCCCTGTGTGCAGGGCGGGGGAGGGGCCATGGCCTTAACAGGCACTGGATTTCCAGAGCTGTTAACCATTTCTTGCCATCATTAACTCAGAAATCATTGCTGGTCTTGGTCTGCCCCTGTGGGGTGCTGGTCCTTTAAGAGCAGAGGGAAAAGCAAATTTGGGGGATAATCACTAATTTGCTGTGCTTTTTTAAAAAATAGGAATATTAGAGTTTGCCGTCCATATTTTTGTGTGTTAGTTTGTGAAATCTGTAATTCCAAGGGGAATTCAGCCCTGGTGAGGAGGGAAATATGATAAATCCCAACAATGAGCAGTTTTGGGGGTTGGAAAGGGGGCAAATGGTTTTGGGGTGATTTTCAGGATTAGGATGTGGCACCGTGTTGGACTGGACCCACCATTTCTGGTGGGAAAATGGGTGGGTTTCCCTCAGTTGAGGAGAAAATTTCTAATATGTGCCTTTTTTCCCCATTTTTGACCTTTTCCCACATTTTTGGCCTTTTTCTCCATGTTGCCACTTTTCAGCTCTTTTTTTCCCATTTTCTGTCTTTCTCCTCCATTTCTTCCCTTTTCTCTACTTTCCCTGCCCTTTTCCCCATTTTCCCCCTCATTCTCCCTTTTTTCTTACATTTTCTCTTTTTCCCTACTTCCCTTTTCTCCTGATTTTCTTTTTTTTCTCTTTTGGCCCTTTTCCTCCTTTTCCTATTCCTTATTTTCTCCTCTTTCCCTTTCTTCCTCTTTTTTTCTCTTTCTCCATTTCCCACCGTTTTCCTTCTTGGTGGTTGGAACATGACATGGTGACATTTTGGAGCTTTGGGACCTTTAGGGGTATTTTGGGGTATTTCAGAAGAACATTTGGGGACATTTTGGAGTGTTCCAAGGCAGCATTTTTAGGTGTTTTGGGGCCTTTCAGACAGTTTTGGGGCTTTAAGATAATGTTTTGGGCCACTTCAGGGTGTCATGTGATGGTTTTGAGTGGCATTTGGGGACATCTAAGACATTTTGGGACATTGCTGTGGCCTTTTGGGGGAGTTTTGATAGCAGCATTTCAAAATGATATTTAGGGGGCTTCTCAGGTGCTGGGGCAGCATTTTTGGGTACTTTGGGGTATTTCAGGGCAGTATTTCATGATGCTGTTTTGAGAAGGGGTTTTCTAGGATATCATTTGGGGTGTTTTGGGATATTTCAGGCATCTCAGTGGTGTTTCGGGATTTTTGGAGGTCATTTCAGGCTGTTTCTGGGCTGCATTTTGGGATGTTTTGCGGCATCTTGGCATGCCATTTTTGGGATGGCTCTCTGAGATGCAACATTTTGGGATCAGAACTCGCCACCCACCTCCCTGCAGGGTCTGGGATGCTCTCACCGATGGCTTTGCCCCCCGGAGCTCCCCTCGGCCGTGGCTGCTCCCCAGGACTGAGGCCCTCGATGGCACCGACCCCCAGGTAGGGCTGTGGTCCCCCTCAGCCCCACAAACCCCCCTGTCCCCACATGATCCCCTGACAATGCTTGACAGCTGTCAGTCAGCCCCAAGGCTCAGCGACAATCATGGCACTGCAGACTACCCAAAAATAGCAGTTTTGGGGTGCTGCAGCACCAGTGCAGTGAGTGCCCACATTTCAATGTGAAATCACACTGAAACGGGCAAGATTGTTTGGTTTGACAATCAGGGCTTTGCCAGTTTGCCCCCATGTCAGGGGTGGGGTGGGTGTTTTTGGGGGTAGAAAATGTGTTTTCATTTGTAGTGAGTTTGTGCTGGCAATAGCTGCTTTTGGGGTTGTAAAAATGTCCCAAGGGAATTTAACCCGCTTGGGTGTAACGGCCTGTTGCTAAACGGGGAAGAGAAGATAACTTTCTTAGGTTATTTTCTGCTACAAAGGTGAAAAAGATAGTGAAAGGTGGTAAAAAAGAAAATGCCTCCTTGTCCAACATCTCCATCCAGCATCTCCATCCGTCCCTTCCCTGTTGGTGTTCCCCTCTGCCATGTCCCCATCTCATGTCCCCACCCAGTGTCTCCATCAGGCCTTTCCCATTCAGCTTCACCAGCGCTTTCCTCCCCATCCAACATCCTTGGTATCTCCATCGAGCATGTCCAACACCACTCTCCATCCAACACCTCCATCTGACAGACCTGGGCTTCTCCCTGTCTTCTTCCTAGTCCATGTTCAACAACTCTCCATCCAGTAGCTCCCTATCCATCATCTCTCTCCATCTTCTGGCAACACCTCCCCCTCAAGTGCTTTCTTGTTCATTGTCCCCAGTGTCTCCATCCAGTGTCCCTGTCCAAAGCCCCATCCAACATCCCCATCCAACGCTTCCCCATCCAGCATCTCCATGCAATACCCTCAATCCAGCATGTCCCCATCCAGTCCCTCCCCATTTGATGTTCCCATCCAGTGTGTCTCTGTGCCACCCCCCCTTGCAGCTTGTTCCCCTGAGCCAGGGTTCCCTGGTGGCTCTCCCCATGCCAGGGCCAGGGCCAGGGCTGTGTCTGTGTCCGTGCTGGGGCCATGCCCACATCAGGCCGGGCCTGTGGTGCCACCGAGGCTGCCCAGCCTGTGTCTCCTGCAGCTCGGCGGAAAGGAGGAGGAAGAGGAGGAGGAGCTCACTGAGAGGAGTGAGCAGGACTCTGGAATCAATGAGGAGCCGCTGCTGACAGCTGAGCAGGTACCCCTGGCCCCACGGGCATCTGGACCCCTGTCTGTCCTCCAAAAGCCAGGCTTGGCCACCTCGGCCCCATGACCACGATCTGAAAGCACAAGAAAAAGCCAAATCCCATCATCTTGGGATGTGGTATGCAGGACCTGGAATGTGGATGTAGACAGAAGTGTAGGTTGTGGGTGCCAATGTGGGATTTGGGTGCATATGGGAGCATGGGGTGCAGATGCTGCTGAACAAAATGGGTGGCATGGGGGGCAGGATAAAAGTGTGGGGGGCAGAGGTGGGATGCAGCTGCAGGATGCTGGTATGGAGGCAGGGTGCAGATGTGGGGTGCAGGATGCAGGGTACAGGTGTGGGGAGGGGGATGTGAAGGCAGCTGCAGGGTGTGGGTGCAGGATAGAGAATGCAGGTGCATGTGCAAGTACAGGATCCAGAGTGCAGGAGGAGGAGGGTGCAGAGAGCAGGATGCAGATGGGTGCAGGATGCAGATTTAGATGTGGATGCAGGTCTAAAGTGTCCACAGAATGTGGGATTTGGACGTAGGTGGGAATGTGGGATGCAGATGCAGGATGCAAACAGAGGACCCAAGGCACAGATGGATGTAAATGCAGGTGCGGATACAGGATGAAGGGAGCAGAATGCAGATGCAGGATGAAGGGGAAGGATGGAGGATGCAGAATGCTAATAAGGATGGAGGATGGAGGGAGCAGGTTGCAGATGGAGGATGGGGATACAGGATGCAGGTGCAGGATGAAGGGAGCAGGTGTGGGTGCAGGTGTGGGATGCAGGGTGGAGGTAGGATGCAGGTGCACATGGAGGATGCTGATGCCCTGCAGGTCATCGAGGAGCTGGAGGAGCTCATGCAGAGTTCACCTGACCCCGAGGCTGACCCTGAGGGTGAGGAGGAAGAAGAGGAGGAGGAGGAAGAGGAGGAGGAGGAAGAAACCAAGGCTGATGCTGAAGGCAAAGGTGGTGGCGGGGGCACGGAGCCCATCGTGCTGCGGGAGCTGCATGCTTTCTCCCCTGCCTTCAACAACAACTGCTCCCATGAAGGTATGGCCAGCAGAGCCCAGGCCAGTCACTTTTTGGGGACAATTCCAACCAAATTGGACAACTGAGTCTCTCCAGGCCTCAGTGCTGGCTTGCTCTGGGACTTGGCCAGAAGGGCTCTTGGCAAAAACTGTGAAGAACACAGGGATCTGGCTTTTGGTATGGAAAGGCACATGGGGTTCGCCAGGAGCCTTTGTGTTCTGCATGGGGTGCACCATGCACATGAGATTTGTCACTAGTGGCATGGGCTGTGTCACCAGTAAGCCCAGGCATTTCACTAATTGCTCTGCTCTTTATCACACTGTGGAGGTTACTAATCTCACCATGCCACTAATCGCAATGTGCCTGTCACTAATTGCACCGTGCATGTCAATAACTGCACCATGTGTGTCACTAATCACACCATACACGTCACTAGTTGCACCATACATGTCACTAATCACACCCTGCTTGTCACTAATTGCACTGTGAGTATCACTGAGTGCACCTTGCATGTCACCAGTCATGCCAGGCAGTTCTGTAATTGCTCTGGGCACGTCGTTTATGGCGCTGAGCATATCAGTAATTGCACAATGGGTTTATCTCTTGGTGTCTCAGAAAATGCAGAGCACATCTCGCTCAGCACGAGATGCATTGTAATGGTTGCAGTGTGCGTTTCACTGAGTGCACTGGGGGTGTCACTGACTGCAGCAGGCATCTCCCTCGTTTCCCCATGCATGGCACTGGCTGCACCGAGTCCAGAGGAGGCCACGGAGATGCTCCAAAGGTTGGAGCACCTCTGCTATGGTGACAGGCTGGGAGAGCTGGGGGTGTTCAGCCTGGAGAAGAGAATGCCCCGGGGAGACATCACAGCCCGTTCCAGTGCCTAAAGGGGCTCCAAGGGATTTGGAGGGGGACTTTGGACAAGGGCCTGGAGTGACAGGACAAGGGGAAATGGCGTCCCACTGCCAGAGGGCGGGGTTAGATTGGCTATTGGGAAGAAACTTCCCTGTGAGGGTGGGGAGGCCCTGGCACAAGGTTTCCAGAGCAGCTATGACTGCCCCGTGCCTGGAAGTGCCCAAGGCCAGGTTGGATGGGGCTTGGAGCCACCTGGGATAGTGGAAGGGGTCGTTGTCCATGGCAGGGAGGTAGAACGAGATGGGCTTTAGGGTCCCTTCCAACCCCCCTGTTGTGGAATGTCCCCTCGGACACGAGCCCGTCTCTAACCCGCCGCGGCGCAGGCCTGGGGCAGCTGTCGGCGCGGGAGCTGGTGGCCGCGGCGGGCCGGGCGGAGGCGGCGAGCCGGGCGCTGTCGGCGGAGCTGGTGGCGCAGCTGGCGCGGCGGGACGAGCTGGCCTTCGAGAAGGAGGTGAAGACGGCGTTCATCGGGGCGCTGCTGGCCGTGCAGGGGGAGCAGCGCGAGCAGCGAGAGGCCGCCCGGCGCCGCCGCAGGGACAAGGGGCTGAGCCTGCAAGGGGCGCGCTCCGAGCGCGGCAACCACATGCCCCGCAAGGTGGGCACCTGGTGGCCACGAGGACACGAACGGGGTGTCTCGGGTGGACAAGGAGGAAATGGGGGATGTGGGGATAGGATGTGGGCAGAGGGACATTGGGGGGGGGAGGGGGGTAACGGGATGAGGGTTGAGATGAGATGGGGATAGTGACAGGATGGAGTAGAGGGACGGGATGGGGTGAGGAGGACACAGGACAGGGGTCATGGAGCAGGGCTGGGGGATGTGGGACAGGGGACTTGGAGCAGGGGGATAAAGGGAAATAGGATGGGCGTATGGGGCAGTGTGATGGGAGGGATATGGAGCAGGGATATGGGCAGGGTGTGGATGTGGGAGTCGGGGAGCTGTGGGGGACACTGGTGCCCGAGGAGGTGCCGCGGGTGATGTCGCTGTCCCCGGGAGGTGACAGGGTGACACGTGTCCCCCCAGCGCTTCAGCATGGAGGGCATCTCCAGCATCCTGCACTCCGGCCTGCGCCAGACTTTTGGTCCTACCACCAACGAGAAGCAGGTGCCCTTTTTTCCCCAAAAAATTACCCAAATCCGTTTCTTTTCATTCCTCCTTCCTGCACTCCCCATTCCCTTGCATCCACCAAGCCCCTTTTAAAATGTTTTTTAGTTTTCCAGCACTGCTCTATCCCCTATACCCTGCTAATCCCTCTTGGAAAAATTACCTGTTTTCCACTCCAAAAAGTCCTCCCTGAGGAGGGATGAATTTGGGTGGAGTTTGCAGCACCCAATTAGTTCAGTACTCCCCAAAATACCTGCAAATTAAATGCAGTTGCAGGAATTTTGCAGAAATACTCTATTTTTGCACCAATTTGGGGTGATTTGTCTCAAGGCAATACAAAAACCAGGCAGTTTTGTGCCATCTGGGTGGTTTTTGGGGGTGGCTCTTGTTTTTGCAGTACCTGAACACAGTGATACCCTATGAGAAGAAGGGCTCACCACCCTCCGTTGAGGACCTGCAGATGCTCACCAACAGTGAGTATTCATTCAAGCTGCTGGTTTGGGTCAGCATCAGATGTTTGGGGGACACAAAGGCACATTTTGTTTTGATTCACTGGCTGCAATTTGGGGATTGTTGTAGCACAGCCTGTTTGGGGGATTTCTTGCATCATTGCAGTATGGGCCATTTGAGGTGCTACCACCCACGTTGCATCATCATTGCAACAAACCCACTTGGTGGGAAAAATCCCTGGTTTGCGTCACTGCAGCACAGCTGGTTTGCAGCCAACACCTCCCCTCAGTTTATGCTCCTTATATCAGTGTTGATTTGGGGGTATATCACCCATTCTGCATTGCCACAGATTGGCTAATTGGGGATGAAAGTCCTTTTTGTTTGGATGTTCCCAGGCCTGCTGCATAAATTGTATGGGGGAATTGTATGGCAGCTGTGGGGCTGGTTTGGGGGGAAAAAGGGGCAGTTGGGGGGCAGCAGGGCCAGGCTCACAGCTTCGTTCCCCCTCACAGTCCTGTTTGCCATGAAGGAGGGGAATGAGAAGGTGCCCACTCTGCTCACGGATTACATCCTCAAAGGTACCTGCTCCCCTCCTGCCTGCACCCTGCACCCTTCGTGCGTCCTTCATGCAGCTTCCCTGCAGCTCTTGTGCCTCCACCACAGATCCCTTCTGCACCCTCCTGCCTCTCACTCCCATCCTTTGTGCATCCCTTGCCCATCCCTCTTGCAACCTCATTCATCCCTTTTGCCTCTCCTGTGCACCCTCCATGCATCCTCAGAGAATCCCAGACCCATCTTGTGTTATTCCTCCTGCATCCCTGGTGCATCCTTTGTGCATCCCCCACACACCCTTCAGGAATCCCAGGTGCATCTCCTGCACATCCCTCAGGCATTCTTTGTACAGGTCTCCTGTCCTGCCGCGCCTCTGGAGGTCCCTGTGCAGCTTCCTGCCCCATCCTGGGGCCCATCTGCTTCATCCACACAGCCTCCTCACCCTCTGTGCACCCTCTCGCACCCCCCACACCCCATCAGGCACCCCTCCTCTGCCTCCCTTGGGCATCCCCATCCATCTTCCTTGCATCTCCTGGGCATGCTTCTGCATCCCTGTGCATCTCCCACACCCCTCTTATCCATCTCTTGTGCATCCTCGTGAGTCCTCACGTGTCCTTCACGCTCTTTCTGTGCACTGTTGTGTGTGCATTCCTTGTGCATCCCTTCCATGTTCCTCCTGCATCCTGTGTGCAGCCTCGTGCAGCACTTGTGTGCTTGTGCATCCTTGTGTGCCCAGGTGCCTCATTCACACTCATGCAGCCTTTCTGCCCCTGAACCCTTGTGCACATGGAGCACACTGGTGCACCCTTGTGCATGCCCAGGTGTCCCTGTGCAAGCTCATGTGCCCTTATGCAACCCCCGGGCACCCTTGGGCACCACTGTCCATCCCTGTGCAGCCCAGTGCCAGCCTGTGTGTCACCGTGCACCCTCGTGCAGCATTGCATGTGCATTATTGTGCATTCTCGTACACATTTGTGCATCCTCCTGCATCCTTGTACATCCCCATGGATCATAGTGCATCCTCCTGCATCCCTGTGCATCCTCACGGATCACAGTGCATCCTCCTGCATCCTCATACATCCCTGTGCATCCTCATGGATCACAGTGCATCCTCCTGCATCCTTGTACATCCCTGTGCATCCCTGTGCATCCTCACAGATCATAGTGCATCCCTGTGCATCCCCATGGATCACAGTGCATCCTCCTGCATCCTTGTACATCCCTGTGCATCCCCATGGATCACAGTGCATCCTCCTGCATCCCTGTACATCCCTGTGCATCCCCATGGATCATAGTGCATCCTCCTGCATCTTCGTACATCCCTGTGCATCCCCATGGATCACAGTGCATCCTCCTGCATCCTTGTACATCCCTGTGCATCCCCATGGATCACAGTGCATCCTCCTGCATCCTTGTACATCCCTGTGCATCCCCATGGATCACAGTGCATCCTCCTGCATCCCTGTACATCCCTGTGCATCCCCATGGATCATAGTGCATCCTCCTGCATCTTCGTACATCCCTGTGCATCCCCATGGATCATAGTGCATCCTCCTGCATCCCTGTACATCCCTGTGCATCCCCATGGATCACAGTGCATCCTCCTGCATCCCTGTACATCCCTGTGCATCCCTGTGCATCCTCACAGATCATAGTGCATCCCTGTGCATCCCCATGGATCACAGTGCATCCTCCTGCATCCTTGTACATCCCTGTGCATCCCCATGGATCACAGTGCATCCTCCTGCATCCTTGTACATCCCTGTGCATCCCCATGGATCACAGTGCATCCTCCTGCATCTTCGTACATCCCTGTGCATCCTCATGGATCACAGTGCATCCTCCTGCATCCCTGTACATCCCTGTGCATCCTCATGGATCACAGTGCATCCTCCTGCATCCTCATACATCCCTGTGCATCCCCATGGATCACAGTGCATCCTCCTGAATCCTTGTGCATCCCTGTGCATCCTCACGGATCACAGTGCATCCTCCTGCATCCCTGTACATCCCTGTGCATCCCTGTGCATCCTCACAGATCATAGTGCATCCTCCTGCATCCCTGTACATCCTTGTGCATCCCTGTGCATCCTCATGGATCACAGTGCATCCTCCTGCATCCCTGTACATCCCTGTGCATCCTCATGGATCACAGTGCATCCTCCTGAATTCCAGTGCATTCTCCTGCATCCCTGTACATCCCTGTACATCCTCACGGATCACAGTGCATCCTCATGCATTCCAGTGCATCCTCCTGCATCCCTGTACATCCCTGTACATCCCTGTGCATCCTCCTGCATTCCAGTGCATCCTCATGCTTCCCCAGTACATCCCCACACACATTTGTGCATCCCTGTGCGCGCTCGTGCCTCACTGTGTCATCAGTGCCCCCCAGGCCTCTCTCTCTCTCTCCACAGTGCTCTGCCCGACCTGACGCGGTGCTGCCCTCACACTCCCACCCCGGCACCCCCAAAATGGGGCCAAACCCGAGGAAAAAGGGTCACCCACCCGCGGCTGCCCCACCCCGCACTTCCCCCTTTGCACAGCTGGGAATAAAGAATTCCTTACATTAATTAGGCAACTGGTGTCCAGTGTCTGTGTCCCCCCTTGCTCGTGGCGGTGGTTTGCAACTTTTTGATGGGAAAACGCTGTTTTTAAGCAAAAAATCCCAACACAGACTTAGCTGCAGTGCTCAAGAATATTCTGGGATCTATAAAACCCACAAACTTCTGGCTGGGTTGCTTAGAGGCAGCTGCAGCTGCCACTATCAGAGGGGAAAAATGCAGATGTAAATTCTATTCTCAGGGATTTTTCCCATTTTTTCACTTTTCTGCAGCCTGATTTTCTGCTAAAAATTGCGCAAACATCACCTTTTTTCCCCCAGAAAATCAACCCATTATTAAGGAATGGCTTATTAGGGTACAGGAGGGCTTCCATCACTTCCATTTGGGGGAGAATTGCTCTGTTTTGGTGTTTGTCACTCATTTTGGGGAAGAGTGCCTAATTTGGGGGTTGTTGCTTGTTTTTGGAGACTGTTGTCCATTTTGGGGCAAATTCAGTCATTTCGGGGGAAGTTACTTATTTTGAGGAGAGTCACACCACCAGTTTGAGACAGCATCCTTTTGGGGCATGTCACTCATTTTGGGGGAGAATAACTCATTTCAGGGAGAAATTAGCCCCTTTTGGGTCATCATTTGATTCTGAGGAGCATCCCTCACTTTTGGAGACCATAACTCATTTTGGGGTGAGCATCACCCATTTTGGGGTTGTGTGTAAATACTTTGGGGAAACATCACTCATTTGGGGAGAGAATCACTCATTTTTGGAGAACACAGCTCATTTTGGGGTGCACATCACTGGTTTGGGGGGTGTATCATTCATTTGTGGGTAAAATCCCATTGGAGCTTATTTGAGGGGGAAAAGTTTCATTTTTGGTGGACCGTCAGTTTTGGAAGTATAAATCTAATTTTCTCCACATCACTCAATTACCAATTTGGGTCCATTCACCCATTTTGGGGGTAAATCACATCTTTGAGGGGAGTTTTGCCCATTTTGGGGGGTTATTCCTGCATTTTGGGTCTTCTCCACTCAAAGGAAGAAGCTGCCAAGAAAATACAGGTGCGACCCCTCATCTTGTAGCACTTTATAATAAATGGCCAGGAATTAATACTAAATTACAATGAATCCTTTATGAAATTACAGATTACATTCACGCCAGATCAGTATCCAAAAATAGGCATTTCTGCCCATTGCATCACTTGTGGTTTTTATCCCAGCTCTTGTTTGGGTTCTTTTATCAACTCTTCAAGAGCCAGGAAAAAAAAGGACAATGAGGGCAAAAAGCCACCAAGAAAATTATCCTTCTCCTAGAATGTCACATTTAGAGCAGGAACCTGCAGAAGACAATTCCTTTATTTTTGCCCTGGTTTGCTTTTGCATTTCCTCCCATGCCACATTTTTAAGGCGAAATACACCCTTTTGCTAGCATTTAAAATAAAAAAACCCAAAATACAGGGTTTTTGGCAGTTGCCCTCCCCCATGGGGCTAAAGCTCCACCATTTTCCCATGTGGAGGGACAATACCAGGGAGAAATGATCTTTCAAGCAACAATACTGAGTTTCCTTCCACCCAGGTGAGTCTTGGGGATCCCCCTTCAATTTTGGGTGAAATCTTCCATTTTTTAAACCAATTTTTTTCCCCATTTTTAACTAACTCTGTGCCAAAATGCCTTGGAAAAGTTTTCCTCTCGGCAGCCTTTGCCCCAACTCTGCATCCAGCCTCCACCCTTAAGGACGAGAATGGGGTGAGTTGGTTTTTTTCCAGATTCAGCAGAGGTTTTAGCACATAAATTAAAGGATTTGAAGGAATTTCCTCCCTTTTCCAGAAAGTTGTGTCCAGAGTCACCAAAAAGCCGCAGCATCGGGGCCAAAGTTGGGAGGTTTGGGCAATCCAATGAGTCGAGCACCAAACCCTCCTCAGATATAGCAGAATTTGCACTCGCTGATTATTTTTCTCCCCCTCCATGCCAGTATATATGCCTGTGAATGACCTTTCTGGGGGAAAAAAGTCCAAAAAGCATCAAGTGCTGGGGTTGGTTTGGCTTTTCTTTGCACCAAGAAATCCAAGGGACAGACGCAGTGGCCCACGGTGAAAACCCGCCTTTGCCCAACAGCATCCAAGCGTCACGTGGGGAAAACAACTTTCCCTAAAAATGCTTTTGCTTACCAAAAAATGAAGGGAAAAAGAAAAATAAAACCTGAAATAAAAGATTAATCTGGCCACAATATGTGCCTTGTAAACGTGTGTCCTTCACTTCCGAGCGCTGACGCGGTGGTCCCCGCGCGCCCGTGGGCAGCCGGGGCCTCTGCCAGCGCTGCCACTTTGCTTTTTTCTCACTGATTTCTTCTCACTGATTTCTTCTTGCCTTTTTTTTTTTTTTTTTTTTTTTTTTTTGCATTTTGGGGGGAATTGTGTATCTGGTGCTGTCAATGATTTGGGAGGGTGCAGGAGGAGCTATTCCAGTGAGTCACTGTGGTCCAAACCAAGGTCAGCACCAGGTGCTGCTGGGAGGCCACCAGGCTCTTCCTCCAGCTCTTCCTCCTCTTCCTCCTCCTCCTCCATCTCGTCCTCATCTTCCTCATCCTCCTCCTCTTCCTCAGTGCCATCAAGGGAGTCGTCATGGGCTGCCAGCATTGCCTGCTGCATGGCCATGGTGGCAGTGGCTGATGAGAGGGGTTGGAGGTTGTCCATGCTGAGTGAGCCTGTAATTAAAAGAAGTACAGAAATAAGGACTCCCCAGCTAATACAGGAAGGACAAAGGAAGTGCATAAACCAAGAATAACTCAAGTGAAAAGCTTGGAGAGCACGCCATAGGGTGTCCCACCTACCCCACTCACTCCCCAAGATCCAGTCTTTAATTTTTCTAGCTAATGCATCATTAAATAACAAGAAGCCTTACTTCTGAGCCAGTAGATGCCCAAATTGGTTGGGCAGATTTTCTCTTCATCTTCTCTCAAGTCCTACCTTTCATTCTCTTCATCCCGTCTGGTGTATGTTCATTTCTGCTCACTTCACCTTCTCTTCATCTTCTCTCTTCATCTTCTTCATCTGTTCTCTGTTCATCATCTATCTTCCCACCTTATCTCATCTGTCATCTGATCTTCATCATCTCTATTCTTCATTTCCATCATCTGTTCTCTTCATCTTCTTTCTTCCCATTTTGTCTCATCTGTCTTCTCATCTCCATCTTTTCATGTCTCCCCTCCCCTCCCCAGCTCCTCAGGAGATATCCCAAGCCGTGCCCCATAGTGGGTGATCATTGAGGGCTGCTCCTGTGCTCAAGGGATGGGAGTGCCCCATCGCCAGCGCCTTGCCATGGCCAACTGGAAGGACCTTCTTGCATGGGCCACCTCATGTGCTTCCCCACAGCACAGTAAAGGGCTCTAGAAATTACCAATTAAGGCCACAATGTAATGCATGGCCACTCCTTCCTGGAAGGGCAGGGGCCACTGGGGTTTGTCCTTACCATCAGGATTTGTCCCTGAATTGCCACCCTGCTGCTGCAGGACCCCGGCGGCGATGGAGTTGGGCCAGAACCGCTGCGTGGGCCGGTGCTGAGATTTGATTTTCTTGGCTTTGGGGGCTGGATCTGGGTTGCTGGCATCGAGCATTGGCTGCAGGATGCGCCGCCGGGCATTTATGAACCTTTCCATGGAAAAGAGAGAACATTGGAATGGCTAAGAGTTGTTACACCAACACTGAGTTAAAACAACATGATAGCAAATCAGTGAGTTGCAGTATAATAATAATACTTTAAGAAAGTAGCTTCGTGGTTCAAAAAGCTGGTTTTTTAAATTTTATTTGCCTGTGGCACATTATAGCTCTGCATTAATTTTTCCAGCTGAGTGGGAGAATGCTGCACATTGGATTTACCAGGAGAGGGCACTGAGACCTTGCAAACCAGTGCTGGCATTAAACACAACTGAGCTCGTCTCCCAGGAATCACAGAGTCATAAAACCACAGAATGTGCTGAGTTGGGAGGACTCATCAGGATCATTGAGTCCAGCTCCTGGCCCTGTGCAGTACACCCCAAGAATCAGCCTTAACCTCCCAAGTAACCCCCCCAAAACACATTATACAGCACCAAAATAGGGTGACAAAAGTCCTAAAGCCAGCAAAATGATTGCTTGGGCCACCAATATCTGCTCACCAGTTGTTGACTTGCAAGAGGGTCAGGTTGGTTTGGGCAGCAATTTGCCTCTTCTCATCCTCTGTGGGGTAGGGGTGCTGGAAAAAAAGAGATGGAGTAGCAAAATTACATCCCTGCATGCAAGATGTCATCCCTGAGTAAAACATCATGAAAACCTGCCTTTTTTTTTTTTCTTTTTTTCATTTTCCCACCCTAAATTTGGTGGCTTCTTGCATTTTCAGAATGCAGGATTGAAGGGTGGCATCCAAGAGCGTCAGGATTTCCCCAGGTGCCCTTAGGGCTTCTCCAAGGCTTTCCATCAAACGCTTTTCCTTGAAGGAGAATGTTCTTGTTCTTTTTTTTAACTCTAGCAATTTTCCAGTGATGGTTGTTGATAAACGTGGGATTTGGGCTTCAAAACGCACCGTGACTCACAGTGCTTATAAAGGCATCAGTAACACACCCTGAAACATCTGCACTGGGAAACCACCAGCTCAGAGCTTCAGCAACCTCCTTCCAGCTGTGCTAAAATTCTCTTTTCAACCCCAGAAATGAAATTATTATCAAACAAACCAGCCTCACACATCATGTTTTGGAGCCCCAAGGCAGTGACAGTTACCATGACTTGGTTTTCAGCTGTTAGCTCCCAAAACAGTGTGATATCCTTGACAAAACCACCCAAAGTCAACACACACTGGAGACTCACTTCCCACTGGGGCCTCAGTGGTTAAAAATGGTACTTTTTTTGGCAGAAATATCCCTCTTTTGGTATATTATTTCCAGAATTCTTTCTTCCTGCTGGTGCTCCAAAACTTCCAATAAAATGATGAGCATTTTTGGTTAGAAACCACATCATCTCTGACACCAGATGGAGAAATCTCATGGGGAAGCCCAAGTTTCTTCTGACTGCAAGGAGCAGGCTGAGAGCAAAAGTCCAACCATCCAGCAGAAGAATTTCTCTTCATTTTTCAATTCCATTTTGGAAATCTTAAACTATGAGGTTCCTCTGGCACCTGGCACAAAAGTGTTTTCAGTTTCTGGTCTTGGAAGTCGTTTTTGTGCCTGCAAATCTTCCGTTGTGCCCTCCAGAAACACGGGAGATGCACGGCACAGCCAGGGATCGCAGCCCAACACAGCAATGCTCTTGTCCTCATTGCAGTAAGTCCAGGATTTCCTATAAAAAAAAAGCTGGGAAGTTCCCAACCTGCTGCTGCTTCCTGTCCTGGCTGATTTTTCCACAAGTTGCTCCTTGGAGCTGTTACCTTCTGCATTACTGATGCCTTGGGGATCTCCCACCACTCTGTCTTTGCAACCAGTTTCCAAGTGATTCCTTGGCTGAATTATGCAGGAAAAAATGTGGGATTGTTGGATTTTGCCCTTTGCCCAGCCTTGCTGATGAGAGAGAACTCTTCACGCATGAAAATACCCAGTTTGCATCTAAGCTCCCTCTACCTTCCATCTCCAATCCCTCAAAATGGGGTGATTTTGCAATTCTGTGTTTTGACTGATTGCTGACGTGCTACAACCCTACCTGTGAGGCAGCTCTCACATTCCAGCTTGCTAGAAAAGGGTATTTTGGAGCTGTTAACTGCAAAAAAATGCTCAATTATCCATCTTCAAAAAACCTTGTGAGTCGCCTTCTAGATTGGTTTGCTTCTTCTTGCCCCACCTGCATTTTTTGATCATTCCCAAAATACAAGCCACTTTGCACCTCCAAATACAAATTCAGACAAACCACCACGTGGATTTGAGGATTTCTGGACTTTTTGTCCTTTTTTTCCCAGTTTGCAGGGTGTTTTGGTGGCTGTGGTGCTCACCATGAGATGCTGGAAGAGCCATGAGCGCATGATGTTGGTGGCATGTTTGGGCAGGACGCCTCGTTTGTTCTTGGACTTCTTGTCCTCACCATCAAGGAGGGAGGTGAGATCCAGGTTCACCTGTCAGGGGAAAGGAATGGGGAGAGAATTGGTTGAAAATGGTGATGGGCAACCCAAAAAATGAGCAAAACCAACGCAAAATGGGAGTGGGATGAGTGCAAAAAGACTGGCACTTATAGGAGCATCCAAAAGCCATTTCCTGCTCCACTAAATCTGCATAAATGCAGATTTTCTCCCAGGATCTGTATCTTTGATCTCAACTTTTTTGTCAGTGCTTTGCAAGGGGTAACGGCACTGTTGGGGACTGTGGTGATGACGCCATGACCAATCTCAATGTGTGGTTTAGGAGGAAAATACTTCTACCTGAAAAAATAAAATAAAAAAACCCCCAAACCTCATAAAAAGATGATTTTCTCAACTGCAAGTTTAAACCCTGCCGCTCACTAACCCCTTGCAAACCCTCGTTCCTCACCCAGCTGATTTCCACCACAAGGAGGAAGATGCCCATTGAGCCAAAATTTGCTTTCTCCCCCCCCCAAAATTAAAACGAAGCATCTTGCTGCAAGAGAAGTTTTAATGAGGATTCAGGAACCAAACTGAAATCTAAGCACTTGAGTTAAAAAGGGATTTTTTTTTTTTTTCCCCAAGTCTTCATCAAAACACTTCTCTTGGATGAATTAAACATCAGGCCAGCAGGTCCCTGTGATTCCCCTGGGCTCCAGCTGAATAAATCATGCCAGTGGCACAGGAAGAGCATCCGAAGGTGCTTGTCCAGGCTCTCTCCCTGCCCCAATATTCCCTGTGCACGTTTTTCCCACCACAGAGGGTTTTGCTGCAAGATTTAAACCTGCAATGGAGAGATATTATAGAAAGAAATTTTTAAAGCATTGCACAGGCAAAAAAATCTGCCAGGGAGGTGCCACCCCTTTTTAAAATGCTGTTTATTGATTGTTTTATAAGAGGCTCCTGCTATTAAAATGGGGCATTTCAGAAATAATGGAGGTGAATTTTTGCTTCTCTGCCCCCAGGAAGCAGTGTAACAGAAATTGATGGGGTTTATTTTTTTTTCCAAATTCCTGGGGAATAGGGGCTGGGAAGAGCTCATGGACAAGTTCTGTTAATAAATCCAGTTCTGCTCCAAATCATTGTCTTACTGCAAGAATGCAGGGATCATTGTGTAACTCGTTGCAATGTCAGGGAAAAAAAAGGAATAAAACGACAGCAAATGGCTGAAAAATATCCCCAAATTCAGAAAGGAAGACCTAAAAATGAGCCTTTCCCACAAGTGCCATGATTGCTATACTGGACAGGCAATGCCAGTGATCCCAGATCTGTAATATATCAGCAATAATATCTGTCCTACCCCATCCTATCCCATCCTATCCCATCCTACCCTATCCTACCCTATCCTATCCTAATCTGATCCTACCCTATCCTATCCTATCCTATCCTACCCTAATCTTATCCCAATCTTATCCTATCCTATCCTATCCTATCCTATCCTATCCTATCCTATCCTATCCTAATCCTATCCTATCCTATCCTATCCTATCCTAATCCTATCCTATCCTAATCCTATCCTATCCTATCCCATCCTATCCTAATCCTATCCTAGCCTATCCCATCCTATCCTATCCTATCCCATCCTATCCTAATCCTATCCTAGCCTATCCCATCCTATCCTATCCTAATCTTATCCTATCCTATCCTATCCTATCCTATCCTGTCCTGTCCTGTCCTATCCTATCCTAATCCTAATCTTATCCTATCCTATCCTATCCTATCCTATCCTATCCTATCCTGTCCTGTCCTGTCCTATCCTATCCTAATCCTAATCTTATCCTATCCTATCCTATCCTATCCTATCCTATCCTATCCTACCCTAATCTTATCCCAATCTTATCCTATCCTATCCTATCCTATCCTATCCTATCCTATCCTATCCTACCCTAATCTTATCCCAATCTTATCCTATCCTATCCTATCCTATCCTATCCTATCCTATCCTATCCTAATCCTATCCCATCCTATCCTATCCTAATCTTATCCTATCCTATCCTAATCCTATCCCATCCTATCCTATCCTAATCCTATCCTATCCTATCCTATCCTGTCCTGTCCTGTCCTGTCCTGTCCTGTCCTATCCTATCCTAATCCTAATCTTATCCTATCCTATCCTAATCCTATCCTATCCTGTCCTGTCCTGTCCTGTCCTATCCTATCCTAATCCTAATCTTATCCTATCCTATCCTATCCTATCCCATCCTAATCTTATCCTATCCTATCCTATCCTATCCTATCCTATCCTAATCCTATCCTATCCCATCCCATCCTAATCTTACCCTATCCCATCCTAATCCTATCCTATCCCATCCCATCCTAATTTTATCCTATCCTACATATAATGAACAATTAATATAGACTCTAGAATGGACAATATGTACAACACACAGTATATAATAAAGCATGTAGAATAAAATGGCATATGTTCCATCCCACATTATAAATAACAGATATTGTTAGATATTGCACAAAATAATATTATGTATTATAATCATGATATTATTATTATATTGTAATATTTTATAACAATAATATAAGCATTGTTAAAACTTCTGAGGTCGTTGCTATAATTTGTTAGGTACCCCAAAGGCACCTGGCAGATGGGTTTAATCAACATTTCTTGCTAATTAAAAATTTAAGATACTCCAAGGGTTGAATTTATGGAGAAGTGGGGGGATTCTGCCTGCTGCAGTGCAAAGCTTTGGCTCCAGTGGAAATTTGAGGTGGGCAGGCCTTACCTGGGCATTGGGGATCTGCAGGGCACCAGGGGTGATGGCTTGGGCGAGGACCTGGCCCTGTGACGTCACCATTGTCACGGGCTGGTACAAGGCTCCACCTGTGGAAAAGAAGACATTTGGGGGTACCAAAACCCCCACCTTTCCTCCTGCCCTCCACCTCCACCGTGCTCCCTACCTGGCACGGCGGGCGAGCTGCTGCCAGTGCTCATGGCCAGGTTGCCCGGTGGCAGCGTGGCCGCGGGCACCACGATGCCCGGCGGGGGGTTCGACGCGGGCGGCAGCGCTGCTGGAGAGCTCTGCAGCATCTCCTGTGGAAAAGAAAATATTAAACCCACGAGTTTTAGCATGTGGGAACGTGGAAGGTTTATTTTTGTCCCCCTACAATAAATTTGCCCCGTTGCAATTTTTTTTTTTTTTTTTGGTGGTTCAACAGGAAAAATTGCAGAAAATGTGATTTTTCAGTTCGTTGCAATTGCAAAGAAAAATGGAAAAAAAAGGGTTTATGCTCTGCAGAGCTCCCACTTAGCATCTTCCCCAAACTTGCTTTCTTTGTGCAGTCACTCTTTTCCAATAAAAAAAAAAAATGAGAGGGAAAAAAAAGATCATGAGGGACCAAAAGGAAATTCTTTAATCTTTTTCTTTCTAAAAATGTCTATTTTTTTGGTGCTTTAACTGAGACTGGAGGATGCAGCCTTTGCTAAAATTCAAGGTGAGCACCATGGTTTCCCTTTGCCAAAATAAGAGTAAAATAATGAAGTTAATAATAATAATAATAATAATAATAATAATAATAATAATAATATAACATAACCCCCATTCCTTGCAGCTTTAAGCCAATTTCTTGCAAAAATGGGCACTTCTTGATCCAAAACCTGTAATTTTACTTTAAGGTCCATCTCTGGAGCACCAACCAAAAGACCCCAGATTGGATGATTATTTTTATTTGATTGTTTATTTTAATATTTAAATGACTATTTGAATATTTAATGTGACATTTTGGGAAGGGGGGAGTGCCACAATTGAGGCTACGGGGGGAATATGGGCAATGTACCCCAAGCTTCCACATGGGCAGGATTTTGCAAGTAATATTGGTAATATTGATAAAATTATCATTTTAAAATAAGCCCAAGGTAACTGTATCTCTCTAATTCACCCAACTGGAATGGAAATGAAACTGCACTGATTTTTTCTCCCTTTTCTACTGACTTTCCCATTCTGCATCACTTCCTGGTGTCCAGCTGGTTCTCAAGTGTTGAACATAATGTCAGTAAAGGGGCTTTTTTTCACCTTTTTATGCAGTTTTCCTACGTTTTGATGCATTTCTTCAAGAATCCTATTATTTGGGTTAAGAAAAGAGAATTTCCCTGGCTTAGTGATGTGCAGTGACACTGGAAAAGGCAACCATGCAGATGTGATCAGGCTGGAAAAAGCTGCAGCTCCCTTTCTCCAGGGGTAGAACTACAGAGATGGGAATCTGAACGCACCAAATCAATCCATGTTACACCAAGACGTGGCTGTGCTGTTCCATGGGGATTTGGGGCACTCTGTGTCCTCATCAATGCATTTCCCATCGCTGGGGGGGGCAAACCTGAGGTCTGTTCCTTTTTTCTCCTTCTCCCCATCACATCCATGCAACTTTTCCCCCATCAATCACCGCTGCTTTGCCTGTGCTGTCATTCTCTATAAATTTCATGCTTTTGCTATTAAAACCCCCTTATTGCACTTTCCCCTCCTGTGATGCCAAGTCCAAAATGTTGGACCCAATGCCTCTGCCACATGTTACTTTCGCTATTTTGGTTACCTGGAAATTTTGCTGCAATTGCTGTGAATTTTTCATTCGCTTCCCAGACATTCCTTTCCATAGCTGAATTAATTTAAAAAATGCAAATATGACCGTAAAATACTTGTACTTTTTTTCAGTATTCCTTCCCCACCTCCAGTCCTCTGGGGGATGTGGTTTTCGGTTTGAGAAATGAGTATTTCTCAGGATATAGAGAGCAAAAATCAGTCTCTTTTGCACACTCTTGGATTTTGCCCTGGCTAAGCATCCAGCTAATAAAAACAGTGAAAATATTCACAAAAACCAAGTGTGGTCCAGGAGGACGCCAAAAAGCAGCCAGGTATGGCCAGGTGCAACCAGAGGTTTGGAGCAGCTTGAAGACCTCTAGTTTTCCTCCCCTGCCTTGTTTTTCCATGATTCTTCCTAAAGAAGGGCATCCAGAACACCATTTTTGGAAGTGCGTTGGGAAGAAGCAATTTGGAATATCAGAAAATGGGAACAAGAAACTGCCGTTTCCAGATACAGTGGCCAAAGCCATTTTCAACAGTATTTTGTGATGAAAAAAATTGCCTTTGTTTTTGTGGTGCAGAGGAAAACTCTCCCAAAACATCTTCTCACTGGTGTCCAAAAAGGCAGAATATTGGTAATTACTAGAAAGAGCTATTGAAGGAATTAATGGTCTTTCTGCAACAGAACTGTGAAACCAAAATGACCCAATGGAAGTGGAGGCTCTGCCTTCAAATAAATATAGAGCAATATCTCCAAGAAGATTTAAAAAATATATTTTGCATACCAATTGCCTCAGATTGCAAATGTCAGCCAAATTCTATTCGGCTTGGTAGTTTTGCTGCAGTGGAAAATATTTTATATATTTTATATTTTGTATTTTGAGACTCAAGGAAGTTCATAGGAACCTAAAACAGTTTGGGTTGGAGGGGTCCTTAAAGCTCATCTCATTCCACCCCCCTGCCATGGGCAGGGACACCTTCCACTATCCCAGGTTGTTCCAAGCCCTGTCCAACCTCATCCTAGACATTTCCAGGGATGAGGCTGCCACAGCTTCTCTGGGCAACCTGTGCTGGTGAGGCACCACCCTCAAGTTGCAATGCTTTTGGCAATTTTGAAATCTGAGTGTGAAAAAAAATGCATCACTAGGTGTCTCTGCAGACACACATCTCGGCACTGATCAATAGCAAAACATGATTTCTCCAAAATAAAAGTCAGTTTAATGAAGAAAAAGACCTGGGACATTGCACAAAAAGAACCCTTTCTTACAATAAGGCAAATGTCCAGGTGCCAGAAGGTAAGAAAGTGCTAAAATTCAGTGCTGCTTGAGCTGCTGTCCTTCCCCTTGTGCTTTGTGACACAGACATTTATTTTTGGGTGGTACACAATGTGTAAAAATATCTGTCTCATCCTAACTCTGAAAATTACTTGTGCCGGGGGAAATCGGAATTAGTTGGAGAAAAAAAAAGAAACCCATGGGTTTGCCAAGAAAGAGCTGGCCAAACTCAGACTCATGTAAGACGATTCATAAGGCTCCTTCGTGAATGGATGGGTGGATGGGGATGAGAAAAAAGTTGGCTTTAAATAACAGAGAAATCCAGGCTTGTTCACAGGGCAAACTTGGATAAATTAAGATTATACAGAGAAGCGCTGCACTGACTTCCACCAAACCAACTGTCCACCTCCAGCCACCAGCAACCTGGGCTAGTGGATGGTGGCCCTGCCCACAGCAGGGTGTTGGATCAAGATGGGCTTTAAGGACCCTTCCAACCCACACCATTCTGTGATTCTGTGGAGAAGTAATTTGAGGAGAAGAAATGCTGCCCTGAAAATGCCCATTTAAACACTGCCAATCTGAAACAAGAGCTGAAAAATACAAAATTTGATTCCATTTAAATGTCCCTGGCAGTGCTGTGGTTCCCAGTGTGATTGGCTTTGCAACTGTTTTTTTCTTGCAAGTGGAGAGCACTGAGGACCACTTTGATGTCGAAGGTGAAGTTAAGCATTGCATTAAATTGGGCTCCTCTCTCCACCATGAAAGAAGGATCTCCCCTCTTCCATCCTGGTCGGAAAAAGCTTAAAAAATATTCATTAAATAAAGGGAGGGGGCTAAAAAGAGCCCAATGAGCACTCAAGGTAGAGGAATGAAGCCAAGTGAAAAGCAACCAACAAAATTAGAACGGGAGTTGCTTGGTGGACTTGGAGGACAAAGAGGCTACGACTGAGTCACAAGACAAAGCAAAGCACAAAATGGAGAAAACAGAGTACAGAAACCCTTGTAAGGTAATGAAGGTTCAGGGGAGACTCATCACATGGGAAAACTCCATACTTGTCACCAAACTTGGCCAACACCAGGAATCATCTCTCAGCCTGGCAACATGAGAAGATTTCAGTCAAAACGCCTTGTTTGAGTGTTCTTTCATCTTCCCATCGTCTCAGGCATTTTGTATCTCCAAAAATTCCTGCACTGTCCATTTTAGACAGCAGAAATAACAGCAGGCAAAGGACCATCCGTTTTGGATACACCAGGGAAATCCAACACTGAGTGTCCTGTGATGAAATTTTGACAGGTCCAGGCGTTGTTTTCCCACTTTTGGCTGATATCCTTGTTATTGTGTGTCCATAATTTTTTAAACATGTTCTGTGGTAAGAAACTTTGCCAAAACCTGAAATATTTCACTTTCACGACAAACTTGGTGTATCTCCTCACAAAATGATTGACACTCCTTCCAAACCCTAAGAAAATCTATTTGCTGGGAAACCTCCTTCATTGATACTAATTACATTCCATTATTTAGATTTTTTTGAAATCCTAAATTAATGGCCCATTTGCTCTTGCACCTTCCCTGAGCATGAAACCAATAGGCTGATAATTAGAGAAATCATCCCACTTGCCATTTTTTAAACACTGATCCTGTGATTTTTCAGCTCTCTGGAGCATCCTTAGCCTCCAAAACTCAACTGATGGACATAGAGCATTTCCACCCTTTTTTTTTAAGCCTTATCCATGCAAACTCAAGTGTACTGAATGAGTTGAAGTACTCGGGCACTTGACATGGCTTAGTTGGACACAGAAAATGTTTGCCATGGTATTGTCACTGGTATGTCATCCTCATCCCATGAGCAGATGAGATGGTGGCTCTTTCATGGTCCATCACCATGAATATTTCAGCTCCACCTGCTGAAAATCCCTTCATGGCTGAGCGAACATTTCCCCTCCAGTTGGGTCTTTCCTGGGTGTGTTCCCATTTATTTAGCAACTGCCTCCAAATCCTCACTTGAATTCCTCAACTTTCAAATCTTGCCCAGAAGGAAAATGTCAGCAGCTCTGGGTTTCCAGGAATCAGAAGCACTCGGTACCTCTCCATGGGCTTGATTATTTTCCAAAGACTTGTGCTAATTTTCTGATATGATCCCCACCTCTTTGTGAGACACTAAATCCTCATTACTTTTCCTGACCGATGCATTCTAATTAGATCAACACTTTAAAAAAAAAAAAAAAAAAGGAAGGAGGGGGAAAAAAAATTCACAATAGCCACAGGACGGCTTTCCATCTCATTAACTCCCTCACTTATTATTTTCATGAAAATTACTGATAAAAAACGTGCATCTCCATTTGCTGGGACCGGGAGCTTTGTCGGCTCATATCTAACATCTCTCTCATCACCCGGGATGTGAGCTGTTGCCATGGCAATGCACAATAATAGAAACTAATAAATTACAAACGAGATGCTCGTTGAGCAATTATTGTTCTCTTTTATGCAAGTGTCTTGCTAATTTTGATCATAAGGAATGCTTCCATAAAGCAGCGAAGGGATAATACATCTATTTCTAGAGATTATTAGGATATAGAGTGAGGATGGGGTTTCTTAGATCAATGATTAAGTGGTTTGGTGCTTTCAGGGAACCCAAATAAGAAATGGAACTTTTCTGGGGGGCTTTTCCCTCATCACATTTGGAGCTTCAGACTCAGCAGCACCTGGAGCTGAGCTACTAAAAATGGGATTTTTTTTCCTTTCCACCACCTTAAAATGCCCCAAAAGCCCTAAGAAGGCCCCACCACCTGCCTCCTTTTCAGGGAGTACCCCAGGAGCTTCCTGGGTTATTTTGGGTTCGCTGCAGTTATTTCTGGTGGGATTGTGCAACCCTAAATTCCATTTTTCTATCCCAAAAACCACATGTCTGAGAGAGAGAAACCCCCTAGGGCAACACATAGCATCAAGTTTTTTGGGGTGCAACCAGCCAAGGTTTATTCCCTGCACTGCAGATGCACGTGAAAACCCCAACCCATGGGCAACTTCTTTTCTGAATATTGAGTTACAGTTCCTCATTTTGCCCCAAAAGCCACCAAGGTTCAACTTGGTTTGGCTCATTCAGTTGATATTTCTGCAGTTCTCCGGCATTTCCTTGTACTCCTCCACTATGCTTGAGGCACTGAATGTCTTCTTCTCCCAGCTAAAATCCAAATCATGCAAAAGAAGTCAAGGGAATGTCAATCATGCTGGGAGAGAACTGCAAGATCTGCTGAGACACAAAAAGGAGCAGTGAAGCCAGAAAGGGTTATCTGAGACCCAAAAATCTGTTGAGCTTCCTTGAAACAAAAAGGGAAAGAGAAGCAGTGAAGAGAATCTTGATGTTTCTGTCCCTCCTGCCAATAAATAGCATTTTTTCACAAAAAAATGCAACTTTCTTGTTCATATTCCCATGCACTTGCACGGCTTCCTTCCCCTCACATTTAATTGCTGCAGCTTTACAGTTTAGGAGTCCTTCACTCTCTCTTTTGCAGAGCCACAAACATTGGGGTTGCAGCTCTGCCAACCCATGAGAAAAAGGACATAAAAAGTATAAGATAAGAAAAAAAAGTCACCACAACAGCATTTATTGCACTCTATGAGCAAGATACAGGATTTGTTGTTTTAATTCTTGAGGATGGACTCCGATGACTTTTCAGGAGGCCACAACTCCTGGAGAGCAAGTCTGAAACCTTGCTGGCCCAACTCCCTGCTGGCCAATGTGCAACAGTGGTGATTAGAGAGGAATTTTAAGGCATTACCTGGGGGTGGAGGCTGATGGAGGAGGGGTTGGGGGAGTAGGGCCCCCCCAGGTCATTCCTGAGTAGGTTGTCGCTGTGCATCTTGGTTTTGAGGCAGGTGATGTAACGGTTGCAAAAGTCCTTGCACAACTCATTGACCTTCTCCAACTCCAGGAGGTGGATGCGCAGCACCTGGATCGCCTTCACCATCTATGCAAGGGCACAAAGTTAAAATCAATATTCTCCCCCAAAATCCAATGTAGAGCTGATCCCTACAGCAGAATGTAATTCATTTCCTTTCTCAACACACCAAAAAAATCAACATTCTTGCCCAAAACCCATCCCAAAGCCCGTCCCTCTGCATGTCTGCATTTCTTTTCCTTGCCCATCAATCATAACCCTGGAATCCAAGAGGAAAAAACTCACCAAATTCACCAAATTCACCGTTGCCTTCATGGGAATTGCTCCCCGTGCTCAAAAAAAAGTACAAGCCAAACCCCTCGTTGTTGAAAAGTGTTTGGTTATTCTCTGGAGGCCACTTCTTGTAACAAGATTACGGGGCTGCAACTCAGCCGTGAGCTGTTGCCGGTGCAAAGCCTGGGCCTCATTAAAACGTACCCCATAAACCTTAAAAAATTTACACATAAAACATTCCTCTCACCGAGCTGAAACCTTAAGTTTTACAGCCGCTGTTTGAAATCTTGCATAATATATAAAATTTCAGCTATTCACTCCGGGGCAATAAATCCGGTTTTATGTAACAAAGCGTCTTTGCATTTCAAAGGGTGTTTTTAACTTGCAAATTTTAGTGGTCATCTTTACAAACTGCAAGTTGCCATGGTTGGGAAACATCCTGAAAAATCCAGGGCCAAACTCCAGTGGCAGCTCCATGATGGAGAAAGTGAATTTTTGGTTGGTGAACAACAGGGGTGATGGGTTGCTGCTGGAAAGATCTTTTATTTAGCTTTTTCTTTTTTTTTTTTTTTTTTTTTTTGCTATTTTTTTCTGGGTTTCTTTTCCCTCCTCCACAGTTGACGCAGGCAAAGCACAAGGTGGAGGTGTCGTGCCCAGGATTTCCACATCCTCCCAAGGCTCACCGGCCATGAAAGTCAATATTCAAGGGCAAAGGCAAGAAGACCTGACACATATATGTAAAAAAATAAATCTCTCAATTATCTCAGCTCATTTGCTTAGGGTCTCATTTTATGTCCCTGCTCCGCTGCGTCGTATATCTGTCCGGATAAAGAGTTACAGTCCGATGGCGTACGTGCGCGGGGTTGTAAAAAATACAGATGCTGAATTAATTGACTGTGTGGCACTCGGCAGCTGATTGAGTTGATAATGGTGAGATCTGACCTTTTTCTAATTTCTAATTATGTGCATCTTGGCAGTGAGGAATACATGACTCTTATTCTAATGATAGCTAATGCCACTGGCCTTTTCATCCCTGCTTTGCCATCACCAATTTCTGGCAAACCGGTGGCGTTAAAAAAAAAACAAAACACAACACCCAAAAATTAACAACACCAAAAAAAAGGACAGTGTAAATAGGGGGAAAGCATCAGCTCAAGGACAGCTTGAAATGTTCTGTTTTGAGCACTGCAAGACTTTTAAAGCCAAAATTCCCTTCAACTAGTGCCTCCCACCAACAGGAATGTGCTTCTCCAGCATCACATTACCCATCTCCTCTGTCTCGACGCAGGTTGCTCACACAGAGGTGGATGGCTCCTCCTTTTTTGGAGGAGTTCTGGGCATTGGATAGAATATATACATCCAGCTACGTGCTAGAACTGGGACACACCCACATACACAGAGATACGGATCTACAGAAAGACTTAGCAATAGATACATATGAATAGGGAGGTATCAAGTGCTGCAAGGTTATACATGGGATCAATCCAACTGCCCATGGCCAAATTTCACCTTGGCAGCAAGAGCTGCTTCAGAATACGTCCAAAAAACACAACTGGTGTGTTGTGGGGTTTTTTTTAGAAACCACAAAAAACATAGCCAGTGTGGATGAACTTCCTGCACTATTTGCTGGTGATGTTTCACCTTGAAATGTACAGAAATAGGTTTTCCTTTCCCAAAATTTTAGATCTTTGGGTTTTTTTTTCGCTTCACCTGGCTCCATTTCTCTCCTCCTGATAGAGCATTACACCCATTTTTATGCAATTTAATGCAATGAGGGGTTGTTGGTGCACATCAGCATTTGTTCAGTCCAAAAACAAATAATCCAAAACATTGGTTGGGTTGTTTGGTTCTTTTTTTTGATTGCTTGTCCCAGAGCAATTTCTATTCTTGACTACAAGTTATTGCAAAATGGGTTTAGCAATATGCAGAAGGGGCTTTGCATGGCCTGCAAATTTTTTGGAGGGCATTCTGCAGACTCTTGGCTTAGGGATGTTAAAACATTCTCCTCCACAAGCTGAAATCAGGCACAAACCTGTGGCATTTGTCTTCACCTTGAAATCATCTCTTGCTTTTTTAGAAAAAACAGTAGCTCTTGCACGTAGGTGAGTTTTGCTAGTTCTTCCCTTTGTGATATGTCATCATTCAAAATCACCTCCTTGATATCTGTAACACCTAAAAAAAGTAACCTGTGAATTGCCTGATTTTGCTTCTTTTCTGTGGAAGTCCCTCTGCTTCATCTCCCAGGGGACACATAACCCCCAGGGAAGGTGTTTTGCTGTTTGCATCATCAGAGGTGCACAGAATTGCCTCTTCAGACCTTGAAAATTCACTTGTTGAGCATCAGAATGGTGCCATGAACTTGTCTACCCATATGTTTGCCATGGAGGCCACGTTTGGATGCTTTCTGGACAAAATAATGAGATTTGGGGATATTTCCCGAGGTCTACGCAAGAGAAATCCCAAGCAGAGTCTTCTGAGGCACCTTCCAGCAGCAATGGATGGAGTAGGAAATCTGAGCTGATGTGGCAGAGAATGCACCAAAACCGGTCCAAGTGTTCCAAACCGCTGATATCCATTACCTTATGGAAAAAGTAATTATTGTGCTCTGCTTCTAGGACATGAGCTGGCCATGACACTTCAAACCAGATGGTGCCAGATGAGAATGCTGCCACTAGTGCACGTTGCACCGAACAGCAGTAATTCCTACAGAGATTGCAAGTTTTGGGGCACAAACCAGCCAGAGATCTTGGCTGCTTTCAGGAACCTCGTTGACCCCATGGAGGTTGTGTGGGAAAATTAGCCAAAAGGGGGCAGAGGGGTTGTTCTTACACGGGATCTTCTGGAAAATGTCTCAGAGAAGGTCCTGGAGAAGGTTTCACAAGGTCTGTGGAAAACATTGCCAAGATGACCAGCACTACAGAGCCCATGGACATGGTGGTAGATCTTCATTTGTTCCTCACCCCCTACCTTTTCAACACCCCCCAAAAATCATCTGCCAAGCCCCAGCTGCCTGTACCAGGTTGTCCAGCTCGGGGTCATCACTGAAGAAGGGCTTGTGCTCCTGCTCCTGCTGGTGGACAAAGTTCTCAATGTCGACATCGAAGCTGGCCGAGGTGATGCACTCAGAGCCCTGTGTCGCCTGCTCACACTTCTCAAAGAGCAACGTCAGCAGTGGGAACAGTGGGTGCCTGCAGAGGACAAAGAAGACCACCCATAACACCCACTATTTTAGGTCCCATGTCCATCTTTACCCCACATCATTTATCCATCCATCCATCCATCCATCCATCCATCCATCCATCCATCCATCCACCTACCCACCCATCCATCCATCCATCCAACCATCCATCCACCCATCCAACCATCCATCCATCCATCCATCCATCCACCCATCCATCCATCCATCCATCATCCATCCATCCATCCATTTCCTCCCAGTCTGTAAGAACCTAGTGGTGCAAACCTCACTCTCTGGTCACACTGGAAGTGCTCCCTCTAGATCTCTTTCAGCAACAAAAAAAAAGCTTAAAAATTGTAAAATTCGCTATCTCTGCCATCAGGCAATGGCTGGTTCCAATGTCTGGGTGTTTTCCATCATTGCACCGAAGCATTTCCTAAATAGGCAAAAAGGCTGTGTCTTGGACATAGCCAAGATGTCCTGGAGCCATCTGCTGTCCAAGTGGCTTTTCCTTTCAAGGATGGACATCAGCCCCTCCTCATCAATGGTAATATTTTACCTCAAAATGTCTCTGTTGGTTGGAGTTGGTGGTGGGGACTTCTATCTGCCTGCAGCATCCTATGGACCAACCTTGTTACGGGCTGCTCCTCCACCAAGAGGTCTCTTTGCACCTCTGACAAGTCCACAAAGATGGCTCAAATCCCACTTCCTTCTTACCATGAGATTTTGAAAACGAAGATTTATAATTCTTCTTGAAATTGACAAATCTCGCCAATGATGATGCTAAATTGATGCAATATAAAATGCAAATGCACACACAGCACCAGAGCACGTGGACACTGTGGGGATGAAGACCACGGCTTAGTGCAAGCCTCAATAAGCCTCTCCAGCTCAGTGCAAATTAAAATCAAAAGTGTTTTATGGAGTCTTTCCGGGTGGAAATGCAAAATGCTCCTGCAGGAATGGTCTCCCACAGCACTCCAGTTATCCGAGCACAATGGGATTGGCTCCGCCATCTTATCTCCAAAAGATGGCCCAAAAGATGATTATGAATCACTTCCTTACAGCCTTTTTGAGTCAGAGTCAGGCGAAGGGGTTAAACCCCTTGGCTAAGTCTTCATTTGCAGCCGCTAATACCACAGCATATTATAGTTTAATCTGTCCTGATCCTGGTTTAATGCAAGATTCACCGAGGCTGGAGTAGAGAACGGAGAGGGGGGGGAAATCATTTCATAATTTCAGTAGCCCCGCTGGAGCTTAGCCAAGGGATATGAAAGGCAAATTCCAGGCGGCAGGTTGAATTATTGGGACTTATGAACTGGTGGCACCGCAGCAGGTGCCTGCTGCCATTTCCAGAGCCGCTCCATCAATTAGGAGCAGAGGCATGGAATTACCCCAAGGATGGGGGTCTGGGGAGGGGAGAAGCAGATTGCAGCCCCTGAGCAATTTGTAGCCCCTTTTCTTTGCGGGGTTGCATTGACCAAGGGGGGATTAAGGCCGCTGCCAGCATCACCCCGTGCTCCTCAGTATGGGGACAGTGCTGCTATGGGCCCCCAGGAATGTTTTTGGGGCTGGCAAGGAGTAGGAGGGGGAGGCACATGGCTGAGGGGAGAATGGTTTGCTTTTCAGCTGAAAACGAAACGGAATAAAAAATTTAAAATTTAAGAGGGAATAAAAAGAAACGAAGTAGAATCCGATCCAATCGAATCCATCGATAAATAAAAATAAAATGAAATGAAACAAAATTAGAAAATAAACAAAACCACCAAAAAAAATAACATTAAGTGACATTAAACAAAAAAATATAAAATATAACACAAGGGGAAATTAGGGGGTCAAGACCCCCAGGGATGGGTTAAGGGAGGGCACTGAGGGCACTCTCTGAGTGCAGTCTCAAGGACTGTTGGAATTTGGGGTTTTGCCATGAGATTTATGCTGGATTGTTGTGGAATTTGGGGGGTTTTTTTTCATTTTTGCATGAGAAAAAACCCATCCCAAACCACCTTTTTCTCCATTGCCAGCCTTTCTGTGGCCACACCGCACAGAGGAAAGGACGGCCCACCACGGCAGGTGGAGGCTTTGCCATAAAAATTGGGAGCCCCTTTTTGCTATGAAATTTGCAGGGGGGGAATAGATGGATATCCAGAATGCACAGGGGAATCAGGAGGATTTTCCCCACTGTGGGTGTTGCGGAGGTGGAAAACCACCCCTGTGGCATGAAGGAGAGTTTTGGGGTAGAAAAATCTGCTTTTGTTGATTATGGTTTTGCAAAAAAAACGTGTTTTGTTTAGTTGGTTTTTTTTTTTTGCCAGGGAATCCTCCAAATGAAAGGGCTGAACCAGCACTGACATTTTCCTGCAGGAGAGAGGTCGTTTGCAGCCACTAATAAAAAGGATTCGACACGGGCTAATAAAGAGGAATGAATTCCTCTAATGGCCTAATTTCCCACCTTCAGCCGGGTTTGAGCCAGTGGCACAGCGGGCACATCACAACAGGAATTTTATTTTTTTCACCCCTTTTCCCCTAAAAAAACCCCCAAACAACCCAAAACAAAACAAAACAAAATGAAAAAAAAAACCCACCACCAAAAAAAAGCCACACAAAAAGCCCCCCACCAAACTTAACGCAAAGAAATCCAGCCATTTCCCACTTGGAAAAATCCAATTTGTGGTGCTCGGGTGGTTTAAGCATCATTTCCCTTCAGGAGCATCATCTTTTCTGGTCCAAAATCCATTGGGAAGTCCCAGCCCCGCTGTTGCATAAAGTCACGAAAACACTTTAGCTGGGAGAAAATTGCAGACGAGAAGTGCCACTGCTGGACCAGTCCCTGCCAAGCTGCTCCCACACCAAGAAGGGTGGGGAAGGATTTCTTTTTTTCCCTTTTTTCTACTTTTTCTAACGGGTGATAAACCTCCTGCTAGGGCATAAAACCCGGCAGGGTGACTTGTCCATCGGTTTTTATATTTCCCATCACACTTTCCCAGCAATTTCCTTCCAGCTTGATCGACCGACGCTTACGGCCGATGCCTTCTGCCTTGGTGCAATTATTGAAAATTAACAAAATTCCATTGTTTGGGGTGGTGGGAAATGGACCTAGGAGAGCTAAGAAAATCCTTGTGCGCATTTGATACCTAATGACATATCCATCATCCATTTTAACCACTGGATAGGGGAATATTCAGCAAAAAAAGGGATAATTGTATGTAAATATATAACATATTACAAAACATATTGTAGTGTATACTCATTTTATATAAAAACATATTTGTGGGGTTGTTTTGGCTACTACCCAAAAATAAGCATCCAGGTTTGGGCAGTAAGTGCACACATGGAACTAGACAACAAATTTTCCCCCACTTTTCTGGGGGGAATACCTCCCATAAGGTGTTTTTTGCATGTCTTTGACCTTCCAATCAAGGCTGTGAAAACTCCAAGGGTGAGGTTTGGTTTTTTCCCTCTATCCCACAAATGCTGCAGAACTCCTCACAGAAGGGCAAAAAAAAGGTGGTTTTGTCCTCAAATGGCTTCTTTTGCTTTGAGAAAATGATTTCCATCCTTGGGAGACCTGAAGCTAATAATCCTTTGTGTTTTCCTGGGAAAGGGTGAGTTCATTCCATACTTTCATCCACCTTTTCAGACCTTCCAGCCTTGTACTATTTGAATATTTGGAGTACAAATATTTTAATTCCTTCAAGTCTAAGCTGCAATTTTTTCATTCACAAGCCTCCACAGCCCTGGTCATTGATAGGAGGTTAATCCTTAACCTTAAACTTTAATCCTAAATATATTAGAATACTGTTACTCTTAGATCATTGCTACATGTTCTAATATTGTAAATGATCACATATCACCTGTATAATTACGTATTACTTATATAATTATACTGTTTACATCATTAGAATATTACTTACAGCAGTTATACAATAACATTACTGCATCTTTTACAGTATCATATATTATTACCCCCAAATTGACAAAAAAGGGATGGGAGGGGCCATCCATCCCTTGCCCATCACTGCCCACATCCTGCACAGATGCACGAACTGCACATTTCAGGTTAATGTGGGACTTTACTCCTTGTTCACCCCAAATCACACGGCTTTGCCCCTCAAAAAGGTTAATTTGGGGCAGTTCTTAGAGGATGAATATTTTGAAGGGGCAGACATGCTGCAGAACAAAGTCCACGAAGGAGCTCCATCACCATGCGTTATAATCAATGGTTATTATTGCTAAAAAGGAGCTAATTGCTAATTCCCCCCTTCCTGTGTGTTAATTAATGCATTAGAAGAATAGCAGATTAATAATGCATAATAATAACGAATGCATCAACGAGCCAATCCAGTAACCAATGCATTAATTAATGCATCGCTGAATTGATGCAACAATCCTGCATTATAATAACAAAACCATTAATTAAAATGCATTAATGAATGCAATTATCTTGCATCACCTGTAGACAGCCCTCTTGTCGGCCTCCAGCTGCGCCTGGGGGTCGCCGCCCGCGGCCGGCACCGGCGTGTTGGCAGCCGCCGCTGGCGTGGTGAGATGCACAGGCTGGGCTTTGGTGGGCTGCTGGGCTGTGGCTGTCATCTGGGGAGGGCAGGGAATAAAGGAGAGAGGAAGAAAAGAACATCAGATCCAATAAAAATAGGGTTTGTTGCACTTTTCCACGCCTTCTGCATGGAGTTTTGGAAGTTCGGGACGCAGCGCTGTGTTGGGGCTCTGTGCAGGATGGGTTTGGGGGACGTAAAACATGCACAGGCATTTTATCTTTGCCTGGAAAGAGAAGGCTTAGGGTTTTACCACATTTTTCCCCACTTTTTCCACTTTTCACCAGGGGAAAATAGAGAAAAAAGTCCCCCCATCTTTATTGTGTGGGGTAATTTAGGAAGGGTTGTTTCACACGAGTCCCAGATTAAATCAGCTGCGACGCTTTGGTTTGCCAAGAGTTTTTTCAAAGCAGGTATTACTGTCTAGACACAGTCATTTTCAATTTTATCCCAAAATTAGGTGTGCCTCTTCCAGCTCACCAAGCCCAGCAATGACTCATCTCAGAGCTGGGAGAAGACAGCCAAAAAAAATCACACTTTTTTTGGTGCCCGTGCCCAAATCACCCAGCTTTAGCCCCGGTGCTGTTGACACATCCCGGGAATGTGCTGTGCAATAAATCATCCTGCCACAAACATTGTGTTTCTTTTAAAAACAGCAGTGATTTTAGGTAAATATAAATCTTTAAGATGGGAGATGTGCCTGTGCCATTGCTCCTGAGAATGCCTGAGCGTCCTCCCAGCATCACCCCAAAAGTGCCACCCTCTGGAACAGGGTAAAAGCTGTTCAGGGGCAGTTTGCACTTAAAACCATCAATTCCATTAAAAAAACTCCGAATGATTTGCTGTCAGCCTTCAGACAGGTCCAACGTGGGCTCCGTGTTATCCTCACAAGATTCCGTTAAAAAAAATTCAGGGAGAATTCGAAACGCTTGGGGTTCAAACACATCAGCAGCACCCCAAATCCAGCAGTTTTAGCCTAAAATCCCAGTGGAAAATTATTTCAGAGTGGTCAGTTTGCTTGCTTCGCTGTTGAAATTTGTCAAAAAATGAGTATTTGCCTATTTTTACTGGTAAATGTTCAGTAGTCCCTCAAGGCATAGAGCAAAAGGAAGCTCTGGCTCTTTCTAAATATGATATATATAATTTATTTGTCTAATATACTTATTTCTATGTCTATATATAATTATATATTATCTATATTTATATAATGTTTCCTCCTGTCTGTGTTTTGACATAAATACTATATATTATTTATTTGTCTGATACACTAATGTATTTATTTCTGTGTTTATATAGAAATGGGCTTATATGTAGTTTTTATTTATTTGTCTAACATGCCTCTAAATTTATTTGTTATTATTAATATAGAAAAATGTTCATATACACAAATTATCGTGTCATTAATTAATGTAAATGCATACATATGTATATTTATACACAAATATGTAAAACTTTGTAAACCCAAGCTGGACCAAAATCATGACACCTTTTGCTTTTAAAATGTTTGCCTTTAATATCTCCAGCCTGACCTTTTGCTGTCGCTTTTTTTCCACTTCTTTTTCTTTTCAATCTCCTTTATTGTTCATAACTCCAAAGTTGGGCTCCAGCACCTGCAAATTCACTTGGTGCTATTTCATTTCCAACTCTCCCGACAGGTTCCATTTCTGTCCCTCCTCCCTTCCCTGGTGCTAAAGAAATGAGTGAAATTTGGGCTTCGCTTCCCCTTCTGATCCCAGCAGTTTGGATTTCTCTTCCTTCCCCCCTCATTTTCCATTTAAAACCCAGATGCCAACAGATCTCAGGATGCTCCAGCCATGCCACTGAATATCTCCTCATCCTCTTTCCCTTTTCCCCCTTTTTTCTCCCTATTATCTCCATGGAAAATTACATTTATGCAGGGAAAAATGGCTTTTTCCCCCAACATTTTCCCTTTTTTTTTTATCCCCCCTCATCAAACTTATTTACCAGGATTCCAAAGCCCTTTTTGCATCCTGCCAAGCTGACTATTTCCAGCCAAGTCTGCAACTAATTGAGCTATTACCCAAAAAAAAAAAAAGCCTCCTCTGGGGCTGCTCCGAAGCCATTACCTCACCTTGGACTAAAGAAAAGAATAAAAAATAAGTAAAAATAATTCCAAGTCCATGGAAAAAGAGGTGAGAGGATGCTGGGATGGGGGGATTTGCAGCTGAATAGGGAGGAAGGAAAATACAGAGCCAAAAATGGCATTTGGGGGAGCAGGTGGGGATAAGAAAGGAGGGAAAAGGCAGCAGGTTCCTGGTAGTGGGAAAATGGGGAAAATAGGGGGAAATATTTGGGCATAAAACTTGTAAACATTGATAAAAAATGCAGGTGGGTTTTGGTTTTTGGTTTTTTGTTTCCCCTGGAAAATGGCCAAAAATAGTTGCAGGAGGGGGGGAAAAAAAGGTGAACAAAAAAGGAAAATAAAAAGTACAAAAAAGTTACGTTCAAAAAGCAGCAAAAAAGTGAAGAAAAAATTCTAATGATGACAATAATTATGGAAACTGTGAAAAATTCGTTAAAATATGCTTCAAATACGTTCAGAATGTGTTTACAAATACACTGGGAAATTTTTAAAATGTTACAAATATGTTCAAAGATGTACAAATTTAAAAATGTTTTATAAATATGTTAAAAATTTATTTAAAGCATAGAAAAATGTAAAAAATATGTTTGCAATTACGTAAGAAACCAAAATGCTTTCAAATGTAGAAAATACATTAAAAGATGCTAAAATGTTGAAAAAAATTTTAAATTATGTTAAAAATGTCCTTTAAAATACATTTTAAGTGAAGAACATGGGGAAAAATGACAAAAGGCTTTAAAGATGAAAAAAAAAATTGTAAAAAAAGAAAGCAACAGTGAAATTTTAAAAGTAATACAAAAAATAGTAAAAAACCATTTCAAAATCCCTGAGTTTTTGCAAAGCTCCTGGGTCGAGCAGATGTTTTTGAGGTGCTGTTTGCTCGATGCTGCCCGAGCTGTGTATGACATCGCTGGGTTGGGGTATTGCACATTTCTGGGGTTCAGAAATGTAATCCACAAACTACAAATTCTCAAATTATCAATTCCCAAATTACAAATTCCCACATTACAAATTTCTGGGGTTCAGGGATGACATTGCTGGGTTTGGATCTAACACATTGCTGGGGTTCAGGGATGTAATCCACAAACTACAAATTCACAAACTACAAATTCCCAATTTACAAATTCCCAATTTACAAATTCCCAAATTACAAATTCCCAAATTACAAATTTCGGGGATTCGGGGATGACATTTGTGGGTTTGGATCTAACACATTGCTGGGGTTCAGAAATGTAATCCACAAACTACAAATTCTCAAGTTATCAATTCCCAATTTACAAATTCCCAATTACAAATTCCCAAATTACAAATTCCCAATTACAAATTCCCACATTACAAATTCCCACATTACAAATTCCCAAATTACAAATTCCCAATTACAAATTCCCACATTACAAATTCCCACATTACAAATTCCCACATTACAAATTCCCAAATTACAAATTCCCACATTACAAATTCCCAATTACAAATTCCCAAATTACAAATTCCCACATTACAAATTCCCACATTACAAATTTCGGGGGTTCAGGGATGACATCTGGGGGTTTGGATCTAACACATTGCTGGGGTTCAGGGATGATATTTCTGGGCTTTTCCCTTCTTTTGGAAGGTCTCTGCTGATATTGGTGGCTGCTCCTGGGCTCCAGGGGGGCTTCCCACAGGTTTCAATGCCATAATCCCCCTTCTTTAGATTTTATTTTGGCCAAAGACATCAAGTGCAGAGAGCAAATCCCCTAAATCATCATTTACCCCATTCTTCAGTGTTTTGCTGGGAAATTCCTCCACTGCCATCACACATGAGCCCAAAAACCTGCTGAGGACACCAGGAACTGGGGGGGGTTTGTGGCTCCTACTGAAAAATCACAATCTCCACCCAAATTTTAACCTGTGACTTTTTCAAAACTGATTTTATAAATAAAAAGATAGAGCTACGTTAGTAAATTTTTATTTTTGTCCCTGTTACAACCACCTAGAAAGCACATTTTAGGGGGAGGAGGAGAGGAGGAAAGATACTTTTATTGCTTTCTGTGTTGCAAATTATAAAAAATCAACTTCTCCATTCAATCTTTAATTTTTTTTCAATATATATTTATAGAGTAAGTTATTTATTTATTTATTTGTCTTTTTTGTCCCTATTGTAACCACCTGGGAGGAGGGGGAAGATGCTTCTTATCATTTTCCGGGGTGAAATTTATGAAAAATTAACATCTCCACCCAATTTTTTAGCAACACTTTTTCTTAAATGTTTTTAAAATAAGCAAATAAATAAATAAACAAATAATTCTCCCTTCCTCCCTATTTTTGGCCCTGTTGTGACCACCTAAGGAGCATTTTTTGGTAGGGCAAAGCTGCTTTCACCACTTTTGGTGCTAAAAAATACCTATTTTTAAAACAACCTCTTTTTGCCAATGAAATGGCTGAAGACTCTTCCTCAGCTTTTTGCTTTAATTCATTACAGGAAACTGGTTTTTATGGAGACTAATTTTCAACAGGTAGAGTACTTAAGGAGTGCAGCCATGCTGGGTGTAAAAGATGCTCCATGTTACACTCCTGTAACAGATTCCAGTGATGAATGAAGCATTTTTTCCTTCCAAAAGGCAACTTTTCCCATAATTTTTGCTTTTTTTTGCATGTTTCTGACAGTGAGGCTGACAGCTTGCACAGCCTCTGCTGTAAAACCCGAATGCAAAGCTCCCCAAATCCCTTTTTTTAGCACTCTTCTCCCCAAAGTGGTTCCCTTGATGAGGAGGAGCTCATTGTATCTCTGATAATCAATAATATTTTCGCTTATCACCAGTCCCCTCCATTTCTTCCCCATCTTTGGGGAGAAGAAATTTGTGTAATTTCCTTTTCCAAACCCTAGAAATCTCAAATCTTCGGGTGAAAAGTTCACAGCAGTCACAGACAAGCCCAAAAAAAAAAATCAATTCTTGGCTGCAGCTTTCCCTCCAAACCCACTAAACAGAAAGAGAAATGCTTGAGCAACCCCCTTGATAAGGTAAAAAAGGCAGGATTTGGTCAGCAATGCTCCTGAGGGTCCCCAAAATTCAAAGTATTAGAAGAGGGGGTAGATAAGGGACAGGGGTGGGGAAGGTAGAGGGGATGTCTCCAAAGGATGCTACAGCAAATGTCGGCTATTTTAGAAGTCCCTTAAATTGCCCATTAGGACTAAAGCGTGGTGCAGCTCCCCGCTGCGGAAGCGAGAAAGGGAAAAAAAATTTGGAAAAAAAAGCCCTACTCGAAGCAAAGCAGCGAAGCGAGTAAATGATGACACAGAAGTTGGAGGAGCCATAAAAGCCCCACCGAGGTGTCGTTTGTGAGAAGTGACCTTTTCCCACCAAAGGAAATGAGTAGAAAGGAGACACGGGCGGCTTCAAGGGGGGGGAAAAGTCAATTTATTTATTTTAGCTTGCGGAGGGCAGGCTTGGGGGTTTGGGGTTTTTTGTGGGGTTTTTTTTTTGGTGGTGAGGGGAGATTTTTCTGCTTTCGCAGATGAGAGATGCAGCAAATGGGGAAAAACGTGAAATCTTCCGTATGAACTGAAAAAAAAAAGCTGCTTTGAACATGGAGCTGGCTCAGTGCCAATACAGATCACCCCTGTTCAGTCATTGTAGCTGGAAGAGCGGAAACGTGATACAAATTTACCCCTAAAAAATCTTGGGATGGGCTTCAAGGTGCAGGACCACCTCCAAAATCCATCCTCAACTCCCAGGTCCAGCCCACTGGGGTGCTCCAGAAGAGTTTCTCTTGGACAAACTCCTCTTCTTATAATAACTTGACTCCATAACGATGCTTGGAAAAGTTATTTGACCACTTAGAGCACCACTGGAGATGAAATCTTTTTTCTCCCCTGCCACAAGTTATTAAAAAATGCCATTGAAATAAATCAAAGGCCATTCCTATGACTAAACCTGCCCTGGTTCAGTCAAATGTTTCATCTTTCCAGCTAATTAACCTGCTGGTTGCAATCATGCCACCATGTCAGCTCTCCAAGAAGACCCAAAGACCCCAAAATAAGACAAAAAGGGGAAAAAAACCATAGTTTTACCCAAAACCTTTCAGTCTTGGAGACTGACAGGAAGGGTTTTAATTTTGCCAGTCTCTGAGATGAACGCTCTGGGGTGAAATACTTCGTCATGGCCATTATTTAGGAAATCAAAGAAGTGAATGAAGGAGTTGGGGGTCCCGGGGGGTCTGGAGGACACTCACCTGTGGGGTGTCTTGGTAGGGAGGAGGAGGCACTGTCTGGGTGGCCATCATCGTCAAAGCTGGTGCCGGGGAGACATGGTGCATCCTGCTTGGGAGTCACATCGAGAACCTGCGGGCAGGAGAACGAAGCTGCTGGATTACAAGGGATCTCTCCCCCCAGAAAAATCCCACAGAAAGGGAAGAAAAAGAAAGGCAGAAAGGAGAGGTGACATTCCTCACACAAGCACTGAGTTCTACCCACACAGCCCCTGGAAGAAACTCAAGGTGATTTGATCACCCTTACCATGCTTTGATGATTTTTTGTGATTTGTGATTTTGGGTAAGAAATGCATCAGGGTGAAGAGAAGCAGCAGGCCACTGGCAGGGAGATCTTCACTGGACAGCAGCCAGGCAAAGGGAGAGGTCTTGGAGATGATGGCTGCCATCAGTGAGACTCATTATATTTTCTCCCTTGTGAACCCTGGTGCACCCAGGGCATTTTCTTTCCACCCCTCATGCCTAACCACGGTGCCTAAATGGGGATTTCCAACCCCCTTCCAGTTATTCCTCTTTTTTGGAAGCAGAAAGATGAATCATAAATGCAAAACTTGCCATTTCCTTCAATTATACACTAAACCCTCCCAAAACGATGTGTCTCTTTGCCTTTGGCCACCACACAGTCGCATCCTCAAGCACTGCACGCTCAGCTCAGAAGGGACATCGAGAATCCAGTGTGGGGATTCACCAACATCTTAAACTCCTGTGTTGTGCTGTCCAACCCAGCTGACTCCTGTGTTGAGGTCACTGATCCCATGGTGATTGAATGCTCAGAAATGTGGAAACTCTTGTTTGATTTGAACCAGGGAACAAACCTGGATTTTGCACACCCCATAAACCAAGGAGACAGCCCTCATGCCAGCCTCAACCTCTCTGGAAGTTGCTGCTTTCTGAAAATGCCGAGTTCTCTGGCAGGAAAACAAACTGATTTTTTTTGTATCTTCAGGTCCAAAGGAGATGGAGAAAAAAGAGGGGCACCAGGAAGGGACAAATCTGTAGTGGAGCACTTGGCTGGGAGAAGTCCCCAGCGATAGACCCAGTGGCAGATGTGACCCAAAAGCAATTCTTGGGCTGAAAATACCTCCTCTCCCACTATTTCACTGCAGCTGTGTGGTTGCTTCAGAAGAAAAGCCAATAATCTCGGCTAAATTCTTTTAAAAACTCTGCCCTGCCCTTTCTATAGCTCAGAGCTCTGTTTTGGGCCAACTCATGAAGTCACCAGGAAATCTTCCTGGGCTCTCTAAAAGTGCATTTCTTCTTGCCATGCCTCCTTTTTGTAAGGGATGACATCTCTCCAAGAGACGTCCCTGTTGTGATGCCCATGGACGCACTGGCTTTCCCGCTGGCTTCTCATCCATGGCACCATCCCATGAAGAAATGCAGAAAGTTATGTAAAGTCCCCTGACATTGTGAGGGAATATAACCAAAAAACAGAGTCAGTAACCAAAAAGCAGAGTCACCATGGCTTTCACCAGGAAATGGTGACAGGCAGGAAGGTGCAAGGAAGAGGAATGGGGGCACTGATGAGCTCAGTCCAAACCGAGGCACATCTGGGAATCTTTGGGAAAAATGTACAGAGTCCTCTCTATGAGGTCCATGGTTATTTGGGGGAAGAGGTGCAATATCCTGATCTCCTCGAGGCTTCAGGCTTTTCCAGGCACTGAGTTCACAAATGCACCATATCCAAATGGAAAGCCAAGCGCTGCATGCACGGGATGAGCGTCAACAACTCTTCTTTATTTTGCATGAAAAAATGAGGTTATTCTTTCTTATACTTTGCACAAATATGGATAGCCCATGAACTGAGTACTAAGAAATCACACCCAAAATCCTGTGCATTGTGAAGGTAGATCAGGGTTCTTGCATGACACAGACCTCTAGCAGTGAGGATATTGCATTTATGGGATTAAAATGATGCTTCTCATCTTTTTCCTCCCAACAGCAAAATAGCAGGAGGCAAAATTATCTGCTCCTGAGTGAACTCACAGCTTAAAATCTTTGATGTCCAATGTCAAAACTCAGCTTGCAGCTGCAGGCACACAAATATCCGTGTCCTCGGGGGGGTAACACCAAGGGGAAAACCTCCCCACCAGAAACTGTTGCAGCTGGGGAAAAGCAGAATTTAGCACTGTGACAGTCTGGACATCTGGGAAGCTAAAAAAAAAAGACACTTGCTATTTTGGTAAAAATACCCTGCTTGGCATCTATTGTTCCTGCCAGGAGCGATCCTACAACCAGCACGTGGCAATTTACTGTGGGGTGTGAGCTTTTTGGGTGAGTCTATTCCCAGAAGGTGGCAGCCCAGAGCCCCATTTAATTGCTGAAAAATATCTAAGCTGCTCAAATCGAGCCGTTCATTGAGGTTTATGGGTGTTGATTTGGAGGACAGGACTCACAGCCAAATGTGGGGGGAAAAATAAAAAAAAGAGGATAAAAGTGGGAGACAGCTGTTGCCAATAGCAGTGTATTTATCTTGGGGGAAACAAATGCACTCAGGCACCGTAAATATCCAGGAAAGTGTCTGGTGCCCACAGGAAAAGCTGGACAGGTGTTTCACATGGGAGCTCCCAGCCATGAATCTCAGGATAACAGTGCAAAGCTGTCAGCCCCATGGATTTATGGGCAGCCAACACAGGCAAGGGTTGAAAGCTGCTATTATGTGCATTAACCCTTCCTTATTTTTTGTATTTTTTATTTTATACATTAATCCCCTCTCTTTTCTTTCTTTCCCCCACTCCTGAAATTAATTTGTCTGCGTGAGCTCTTGACTATGAGCATCCAGATATGGGAAGGAGCAGAGCATCACCAAACCCCTGCCAACTCCTTCCAGCCCACCTCAAGGTAATGTTCAAATCTTGGGTGAGGAGTGAGTTCTGAGGATCTGGAGATCAAGGAGGGCAGGAATTGCAGCCAACTCCTGCGGGATTTGCACAGAAGAAAGAAATGGTGAGCAATAAAACCCATAAAGGCTCTTTCATTTCCGGAAGCAGCAGCACTTCACATTTTGGCAGCGACTTGAGATCAAAGTATCCTAAATTTCCTTATGAAATAAAATTATTTCAGCTATCACTGAAATGTTGCCATTACGTTGGAAATGTATTTCCCAAAGAGCTTGTGCCTATCTAAAAGACTCTCAGATTTATAGGCTGGGGTTTTTACCAGCAATATATTACAACCTTTTTCAAGCAAAAATAATTAAAGACTAAGTTGAAAAGTTGGGGTTTTTTTTCCATGTGGTCACTGATGCCTTAAAACACTTAAAAAAACCAAAGTATTGTCAGTCACCCACCACCCTCCAGGTGAATATGACCTCCTTGATTAATAAAACAGCCATAAGCCCATATTAGAATGGTTAGGGCTAGTTAGAATTAGGGCTGAATGCAAAAAAAAAAATTTAAAAAAAAATTAAAGATCCCTTTTATGGACTCTACATCACCGTTTTCAAAGCAAAATATTAATATTCAATCTGTAAAACACAATTCTTGTTTCTGAACCAATGGGAAAATGGGGATCACTTTTTCTAGCTCACTGAGAAGCTTCTGCCCCACAGCAATACGTGCAACTGATAACAGAGGATTCAACACGAGAAATCAGAAAATCAACTTTTCAGGCATTTCTTCTTCGCCACCTGAAGCATCAAAATTATTAGAGATACTTGAGGATGTTTTTTTCCAGCCACAGAAGGCATTTTTCTGCATTAAGGGAAGATTGCCTTTTCTAAAGGGGATTTTTCTGAAGCGGGGATGCTGTGAGATTTGCAATGCCGCCGTGTCAGTCACGCTCCCTCCACAGCAGCTGCGAGTTTTTTATGTCACCATCTTCACAGAGGGCTTGTGCAGGCTGAAGTTGATGATATATGCATTCAGCTAAGTTAAAATGAAGAAATATAGCAGAGGAGGGAGGGAGAGGGTCCTCCAGAGGACGATACATCTCACTCGGAACCGCCAGGACAGGCTCACTCTCGGCGGGTGATGCCAACTCTTGATTGGCCATAAAGCGAATTAAGAGTGACCCTCTCCTCTTGAATGTCTCATTTCTATCCACAAACCTTCACCTATTTTGCTTGTTTTTACCAAAATTCACGCATTACCCGGAAAGATGAATACCAGGTTTTCATACTATTAAAGGAAGTCCCTTATGCCACCCTGAGCTTATTAAAAATAAACCAAATGCTGCTAAATGGTCAAAACCAGAAAAGAATCCAATTTTTCAAGACATTACCCATTCTGGGCCATCCCTCCATGTTCAAGGTTGCTTCCAAATAAGCTCATGTAACACCTCATCTGGGGAGACCAGGAACATTTGTGCAACAGATACCAATGTGCCACCAAATAGTTGTAATATTTGTTAAGAATATATGGTAGCCAAATTTTCTCAATCCAATCCCAGGAGGTTTTCTTGCCCTGGGAACATCTTGTGCTCTCAGCCAAGACACTGGATTTACTAAATGCTGACCTTTGTACCCTTCCCAGCATCCCATTATTAGTTATTGCCTGGTAAAAAAAGGAGAAATTGAGTCTTTCTGCTACAAGCAAGGGTTAAAGCAGGTAGTGATTTGATATTTCTGTAGAATAAACTCCAGACCAGAGCAAATCCCTTTTCTATTTTTCTCCTAAAAAAGCAGTTGGTCAATACATAAGCACTGGGATGAAAGGGAGAGGGAAACACCGTGTTGGACAATGCCAAACAAAACTCTTGCCAAACACTGGTTTGGAATGTCACTGGATGGGCCCCTGAGCACCAGGAAAAGGAGCATTTATTTATTTCATATTTTCATCTAGGTATGTAATTTTTTGTTGTTGTTGAATATTTGCATGTATTTGTTATTTGTATTTATTGATTTAATATTTCCCAATCCTCCTCCCAACTTCAGCTCCACAGAAAGGATGGAGCTGCTTCAGTGGATTTCTGATGAGAACAACAATTACTGCTAAATATTTCTCTCCTCTCCAAAGATACCCATCTCTGAAAGGCTCCAGGGATATCTCTGCAACATAAACATGAGAATAAAACCTGCAAGAGCCAGTCAGAGCTTTAGTAGACAAGGTTAATGTACCTTGAACGGCAGCATTAAACAACTTTGCTCATTTTTTTAAGTGGAGAGCTGAGATACCTACGTACCTTTTAAAGTGTTATTTTTATAGGGGAAGACCATTAAAGCACCTTCCAAAACAAACTGGCACAGGGAAACATCAAAGAAGCTTCTTCAAAGTAACCTGACAATACTTGAATTTTGTGCAACCCAGCCCTCTGCCCAAGAAAAGTTCCCAAAAGAGCAAGTTGTGATTTTTTTCAGCAAATCAAAAAGCTTTGAAGTGAAGTGTAGCTGAGGAACCCCAAAAATGCAGAAACTTCCTCTTGCTGGGCATGAAATGCCCAACAAAAATTTCTGGTTCCCTTGTAAAAAATAGGGAGCAGAAGAATTTTCCAACTGTTCTTCTCTGAGAGCAACTACCTCTGGAAAATTTATGTCCAAAGTCTAAAGTCTTGCCCTATGCTTTCAAACCTTGGTTTGTGCTCTTCATTCTCCATCGCAACCTGCTAATTCCATGAGTCAGGAATCACTGAGCACCCACATTTCCATCATGCAAACACCAAATCTCAAACCCACACTGGCAATGAGAAGGTCACAGAATCACAGAATAATCTGAGTTGGAATGGACCCACAAGGATCATCGAGCCCAGCTTCTGGCCCTGCACAGCACCATCCCCAAGAGTCACACCACACATCTGAGAGTATTGTCCAAATGCTTCTTGAGCCCTGGTAGCCTTGGGGCCATGACCACTGCCCTGGGGAGCCTGGTCAGTGCCCAACCACACCCTGGGTGAAGAACCTTTCTCTAATATCCAGCCTAAGCCTCCCCTGACACAACTTCAGGCCATTCCTTTGGGTCCTGCCACCAGGCACCACAGAGATGAGATCAGTGTCTGCCCCTCCTCTTCTCCTCACGAGGAAGTTGAACACTCTGATGAGTCTCCCCTCCGTCTCCTCCAGGCTGAGCAGACCAAGTGCCCTCAGCTGTTCTCATGCAGCTTCCCCTCAAGACCCTTCACCATGTTTGTTGCTCTCCCTTGGATGCTCTCTAACAGTCCAATATTGTTCTTACACTGTTGTGCCCAAAACTGCCCACAGGACTGCAGGTGAGGCCACCCCAGAGCAGAGCAGGACAATCTCCTCCCTCACCCAGCTGGTGATGCTGGGCCTGAAGTCCCCTAAAACAAGAATGTCCCTCCTGGTTGCCAGGGCACTGCTGACTCAAATTCAACTTCCCATCAACCAGGACCCCCAGGTCCCTTTCTGCAGAGCTGCTTTCCAGCATTTCATTCCTTTGTCTGTCTGTACTTCCAGGGTTGCCCCATCCCGGGTGCAGAATCTGGTACTTCCCCTTGTTGAACCTCATGGTGATGGCCCAGTCCTCTAATCTGTCAAGGTCTCTCTGCAGGGCCTCCCCACCTTCGAGGGAGTCAACAGCTCATCCCAGTTTTGTATCGCCTGCGAACTTGCTTAATGTCCCTTCCAGTCCTGCATCCAAGTCATTTATGAAGATGTTGAAGTGCACAGGGTGGAGGACAGAGCCCTGCAGAGCCCCACCAGTGACAGGCTGCAAGTCTGATGCCGCCTCATCCACCGGAACCCTTTGGGCCCGACCCGAGGCAGTTGCTCAAACACGCTCATGCAGCTGTGGGCCAGACATTTGTGCAGAGGATACTGTGACAGATGGTATTGAAGGCTCCATCCCCAAGGTCCCTGCCAGGCTAAAAAGAGCTTCTCGGAGGACATAAAAGGTGATGGCAAAAAATTTGATGAGTTTTGGAGACATGAGCTGGAAGAATAGGTTTAAGTGTGGGTCTGAGGTGAACGAGGTGATGGGAAACTCTAGGATTTGTGAATTCTACAAAATTTCTGTTCCAAGACCAAAGGTGATGCCAGCGCTGTTGCTTGAGGATGGGTATCTGAGAAGAACATGCTCAAAAACTGTCCTTCTCTGCAAAAATTTAATCATCATTTAAGTTTTTCCAGTCCAAACTGACAGCTGCAGTCCTTCACCAATGTCCTGGCTTCAACCAGGACAGAGTGAATTTTTTACAGTAGCTGGGAGTAAATCTCAGCCTGGTCTGAACTCAACACAATGAGGAAACTGGGGTCAAAAAAGGACTGGAAAGTGTTTAGATAGGCTAAATTTTTTTCACAACTTTTTTTGCACAATGACAAAAGATATGGCCTGGCCTCAGAAGTGCATCTTGTGGTCAGAGGGGCTTCAGGAGGAGGAGAGCAGAAACAGTTTTGTGCCTGGAAACTGGGGAGACCAGCACACAGTGGAAAAAGCCAAGGGAAACCAAGTTGTTTCTCAGAAGCCTCCAGGAGAGGTAATTTCTATCATTAACCACTTAGAGTGATGCCAGCCCAGTGTTCCAGAAGGTAATCAGGTGGACACCCACCAGCACATCTTTCTGTGCCTTTAAAGGAAGGTGTCTGGACCTTGCTGGTACAATTTGCTGAGTTCAGGTTTGGTCTCCTTGCTGGAGATACTTCCAGGCCAGGTTGCACTTGTGTCCTCCACAGACACATGCTCATGTTCTCCACAGTTCCTCCAAAGAGAACAACCCAAGGCACACAAAATACATGGCAGGGTACTGAGTCCTTTCATGCAAGCACTGGGCAGCTCACTTTGAAATACAGACTGGAAACAGGGCATCAAGGCAGGGAGGATCCCCCCACAAAGTGGTCATTGTGGTGACCCCAACATCCCCCACACTCACCAGAAAAGTAATTTCGAAGTGAACCCAACCTGTACCTTTATCAGACTGAGGAGATATTCATCACTTCCTTCATCGTGTGGTTTTTGTTTTGGCTGAAGCAAGGTCAGCAGCAGGAATCAAGGCTTAAAGGGCAGCCTGGAGGAAATAATCCTCCCCTTATTGGCTGCTTCTTACTAAAAGGGACTTTCAGAGGAGGCAAGACTCAAAACAAAAGACTCAAATAAAAGATGCTCTGCTGGGCCACGGACCAAATGAAGGTTTTGGGTTTTTCCCTGAGAAGCCCCCACCCTAATGTAATCAGTTTAAGAAGAAACCAGGCACTTTTGCAGAATATTTACACAAATTGAAGGCGCCACTCCCATTTTCAGTGACCAAAGACTTCTCTTTGTTCCTACAGGAGGGAAGTTGTAGCCAACAGGGTTTTATTTTCTGTGTCACCAGCCGGGTGCCCTGGTTTTGGCACGGATCAAGTACATTTGTCACTCTGTCAAGCCCTAATTTTAGTGATCGGGGTTGACTAAAGGACTGTGAAACCCTTGGTTTCATGTACATCTTATTTTAAGCTCTGCATTTTGTTTATTTTTAGTTGGTGACCATTTCTCTGCACCCTACTGCCGGCTGTGCCAAAATTTTGCAGTGATAACAGCCCATATTTCAGAGTATTTTCACAAAAATATATCTGTGTTTTCCTCCAGGCTGCTTATGCCTTGTAGGGCTCTTAACAATATGTTATCAACACTTGAGCTTTAAAACAAGACTCTCTGCACAGACTGATTTCTTAAAAAAAGAAAAAGTGTAATTCTCTCCTGAAATGCTCACTGCATTTAGGGAAGGGTTGATACAATTTAAATGCAACAGAAAACAGCAGAAATTCCTCCAAATAGAGCCACTCCAAGGTCATGACTCGCCACATCCTGCTCAATTAACGCACATAATTGCACAATTAATATCTATAATTGCTTAATTAATATAAAGCAAAGCAGCCTTACTGTTAGGGGGTGCTCAGGGAGCCACTGCCCTGGAAGTGTCCTCCCACTGCCCCGAAAACTGGGTAGGGATCACAACCTGGGAAAGCAAACATGAAATATTTGAATACTGAGAGAAAATGAAGAAATGAGAAAGTGAAATATTAAGCAAAGGATGAAGGTCTGCACTAGGAAAGGTATTCTGGCAGTGCCAGTGAAGCCATGGTGGGCAAGTCTGCTCTTAATGCACTTGTTTTGAAGGATGATGGTGAAAATAGAAGGAACCAAGGAAAATGGAGGTGGGAATATCCCCTGGAGATGAAAGCAGGACTGATGTCTGAGCTAGATCAGGGCTTTTCCCCAGCAGGTTTGAACACCTCCAGAAAAAAAGAAAAAATAAATGAGATTTTTAGAGGTCGAACCGAGATATGTCCAGAAAACGCAGGTGTGCTTGTGGTTGGTCTGTCCACAGAGGATGGAGGTCAATGTAGTCCTGCCCCGTCCTTTTTGACTCCTGGTCGGTGGCAAAAGCTCGTCAGGGGATCACACTGAGGGTTACTGGTACAATCTGGGTCTGAAAAGGAGAGAAAAGAGAAAAAGGAATGAAACAGCACTGCTGTTGGCTGTGCCCCCATTTCATGTTGCCATTTCCCTGGTTAATTACAATCCTTGCTTGTGTGTAAATGTGTTTTTATACTTGGGCTCAGACAGAGTGAACTGGGGAACAGCCACTACCAGAAATGGGGGAGCTCCCAGACACGGTTTAATAAGGAGAAGTCCATCCATATGGTAGAGATGATTTTACAACTACCAAGAATCTGGCCTTTATGGGACTGGGATTTCTAGGCCCATCTCAGCAGTTTCAGTGGAAAAACGAAGATGGGCTGAGCAAGGACCAGCACAGCCACCGACACAGGGGTGTTCTGTGTTTGACTGCAAAAAAAGGAATACAAGAGATAAAATTCACCACATCTCTCCATATATATCACCCCTAGTGAGCCCCTCAGATCTTCAATATCCATCTGATGAACGTCCCTCTACATACATCACCTCCAGATATTACCTGTGTGTCTATAAACATCACCCGAGATCTCCAATATATGTCTGATATATCTACCTTGATATATATCTCCTGGTAGAGAGCTCCTCAGATCTCCAATACAAATCCCTTATATTATATATATATAGTCCAACATATGCCCCTCGATATACACAACCTCTGCCAAGCTCCTCCAATCTCCAGTCTACCACTGATGTATCACCTCGATACAAACCAACCCTCGACAGCCCCTCACCAAGGCACACCTGACATACACAGCTCTGATACATGGCACCAGGCTGGAGCTCCTCAAATCTCAGACAATCATCTGACAAGGCACACATCATCTTCAGGGAGCTCCTCAAAGCTCTGATAGATGTCCCATGATACGTGTCGCCTCCAGAGAGCTGCTCAGATTTCAATACACATCCAATATACCTCCCCTGATACGTGTAACCTGTTCCAGAGCTCCTCGGATTGCTGATCTGTGCCTAACACAGACACGTGTATGTACACCTCCATGTGCTGAACTGCTGATTTGAATGCACCTCTGATACATGCACCTCCAGTTGCACACCACCTCCAAGGAGCTCCTCAGATGCCCAATACCCATCTCAGATACCTGCACCTCCGGAGCGCTCCTCAGATCCCCACGACACACCTCAGGGATGCATCACCAGCAGAGAGCTACGGCTCGTGTGGTGAGGCCAGATAGGAGATCCATGAGAACTGTTTCCCCTGGTTTTAATTCCACCCCAAACCCCAGGCAGTAACACCACCTGCAGTTCTGGGCCTTCACAGCAGGCATTCATCATCTCAGCCAGGAACATGGGTCCAAGAGAGTTACATGGGGAAGCTCGCATAGGAAGTGCCATTTCTGGAAACCTGGCCTAAGGTCATTGCCCAAGGAGAGATATGGAAAGAACGGGGTCATCTCGGGGCAAAACACGGCAGAAACCTCCAACCGTGGAAAACTTGGTGAAAGGTGCTTCTTGACTTCTCAGGCCAGTGCAGGTCCTGCTGAGAGATTGAGAGACCTAATCTGGGTTACACTAAGTGCTCAGAAGGGCCTGAGTCCAGAACTCTTCCACCACAACAGCAGGTGAAATATTAATGGTTATTTCTGGTAAAGAATTTATGCTCATGCCTCAGAGGAACATGAATGGGCTGATGCCAAATACCTGTAGTGAACCGGGGATTTGATTTTCATTGGATTTGTCCTGGCATCATGATGAAAAAGCTCATGTTTTGCACCAGTCCTTCATCCCTATAAAGACTTTTTTTTATCACACAGGAAAGACTTTTGTCATCTGGGCTTGCTGTGTGAACAAAACGTGAGGACTGGGGGAAAAGAGGCAGAAATAAGGCTCTGTCACTTAAAAGTGCTCTGATAGACTGGCAGACTGATTTTCATCCTTGGACGTGGTCAGGCCTGAGGTCTTGGATGCTGCATGCATGTAGGACAAAAACATTTGCAACTTCTGCAGAAATGATGCCACTTTTGTCCCCATCATGAAGAACACCAAGAGCCAACCCCACCAGGGACATCTCCCTGAACACCCTTGCAGAGAGAGAAAGGAGTCTTTTTGAGCTGGCACACACTTTTAGCAACTTCAAAAGGCATCCTTTGAAGTTTAGCAAAGGCCTTTGAAGTCCTCCCGATGCGAAAGGGAATGGAGGAGATGCCTCCTTCAAGATGCTCCACCACAGGCAATGCAAGGCAGCAAGATCCATGGTGTCCCAGGCGCTCATGGCTGTAATTCAGCAGCTGCCCGAGGGTCATGAATGAGACACCATTTCTGACAAGTCATCAATCCCCCCAAATGCCCTGAATCCTGATCTAGTCGACCTGAATAGCATCCAACAGCAGAGAGGGGAGCCCAGTATCCTGGGATGGCAGCCTGTACCCCGGGTGCAAAAAGCCAAGGGCATCCTTGTTAATAAAGATTTAATGAAGTGTAAGGGAATGCTAATAAAGCTGACATTTAGCAAAACAAAATTCAGGATTTTTGCACAAAGTGTAGGATTTTAAAGCAAGAAGGCTCTTCCCAGCAAGTCACTTTGTTTCTTCCAACGTGAGCGGGCCACAATGCTTCCAACCTCATCATGTCAATGCTGTTTAATTGTGACTACCACGTTTTAATAAACTTAATGCCAGCTCCTCTGACTTAGGGGAAACCACAAACAGTGAAATCCCCAATAATGCTGAGTTTTATTGAATTATTTTTATACCTCACACTATGCCCAGCAGCAAGCTCTACTGGCCCCAAACTCCACACCCGTGGGGATAACCAAAGAAAAACCCTGTAGGCGCGAAAAACAGTACAAACACAGAAATCAAAGCTCAAATTTCAGTTAACCCTTTAAGGAGCTCCAAGGGATGATCGTGATATACCTTTGCAACACCTGCTGCCATCTGCAATGAGGACTTTTGTGACAAAAACCTTTGGTGTGTTGGGGTTTTCCCCACACAGTGCAATTTCTGTAGCATCTCCAGCATCTGGGTAAGGGCTGCGGCCAAGTGTTGGGGATGCTCAAAGGGGCAAAGAGGAATACAGCATTTTCATTTCAGAAGAAAAACTGGTGATGCACAAACCCCACCCTTTCTCTGAGAGAGTGAAAGATTTGAGATGTGCCCACACACCCAAATATTTTTGTATTTGTGCAAAAGCAAAGCTGCTTTGAGGCAAAACACAGTTGGGAGAGACAGGTATTGGTGGAGCCCTGCTGTAGGTGACTCACATTATCCAAACAGGGCATGGAGAGAAATACTGGACATCCCCACCCCAGACATGCACATGTGAACACATCTGGATCCAGGGAACAAAAGCAGCCTCTCTCCACTGTGCTGATAAATAATGGAAAGGCAAAGTGCCCTGCAGAAGCAGCACCATACTGTTTGGCCTCGGGCGAGACGGAGGAAAATTCGGTACCCATGAGGTCTGGAACAGTGGGATTAATAACACATCAATTTTAATGCAGGGTGGCTTGTACGGTTTTTTCCCTTTTCCCTTTTTTTTTTTTTTTTTTATCCTGCTTCACAAACAGCAAAGTGAATGTTTGAGCATCTCAGTGGGGGGTTAATGAGGACTCTGATTAGTTATTCAGATTTGCCGATGCTGCCTACATCCATCCTCGGATGGGGGAATAACAGGAAAGGGTTTGCAGAAAAAGCTCTTAGAGATGACCTGCTTGGCTTTCACAGCTCAGGCAGATGAAGGCTTTGGGGGGCCCATGTTACAGTGGTCCCCAACCCCAGAATCCTAGTGCCAACTTTGAGATGGAAAAGCATATTTTCCCATCATTTGTAGGGGATGGAAAAAGCTGCTGCACGTTCAGCCATGCCAATTCCTGTAAAGTTTCGGAGGAAAATACTTGGATTTTTTTCACATGAAAAAAAAAAGATTCTCGGCTGCCCTTAATAAAATTTGTGTGCAATTGTGGTCAGAAGTATATGGCCAAAAATGACGGGTGGATTGGATGCAAGGATGCATGGATTCATGGATGCAAGGATGTATGGACACACAGAGTCATGGATGAACATGCGTGGTGAAAAGATACATGGACACATGGAGGCAAGGATGGAAGAAAGGATGGATCATCCTGTAAAAGCCACCACTGGGCTGCAACAATGCAACAACTGCTGCAGTATTTTCTACAGCATCCCATAAAATTCTAACAGTGGTTTATGTCCTTGTGGAAAAGCAATGAGCTCACCTCCTTGCTCCTTGACCCAGGGACATTTTAAGCAGGTTGAGCTCACATCAGTATTTTAAGAAGGTGGAACTGCTGTATTTCAGGGTTGCTTTCCAGATTTAGGCTTTTGTTCTTCACCTGCATCAAAAATCAAAAGGGAACCTGAGAAAATAAATGGCAGGTGTCCAAAATGCCACTGCAAAAGGCCTAAAGGATGGAGTCAGGGAGGTGTTTCATAGCATTGCAAAGGGGCTAATAAAAAAATATAGGCATTATTTTAGGATTGACTCTAGGATTCATTATTTCTTCATCAAGAAGAAATATTTGAAGGATGAACAGGAGGGTGAAGGCACTGTCTCAGTGGTAAATTCATCCTAAGAACACTTTATTTCTTCTTGGCTCTATTGACCCAGTTGGCTCTTGCTTTGAGCATCACTCAACCTAGCACCCAACTGGGGTTTGGGGGGGCTAAATTCTTTGTGTCATTTCCCACAACACCTGCCAGAATCTCAGAGGAAAGACAAACTGGAGTTATCCTTCCTATTTCACGTTGAGGCACTCCATCCCAAACAGGCTCTTTTCCCAAGGACTGCCTCCATATGCTTTGTCTGGGTTTTAAACGGTGTGTTAATTGTTCTGAATTAACAGCTCCAGCTGGAGAAGCAAACAAGCAATTTGCAACCTTAAGATAACACCCAACTCATCTCAAGTGATTTAAGTTGGGAGTTTGTTTGGTTGGTTGGGGGGGGTTTAGTGGTTTTTGGGGTTTGGGGTTTTTTTTTTTGAGGGGAAATAGCACCTTTCTGGTTGTGAATGCACTGTCCAGAGCTTGGCTAAAATCACTCCGTGCACCCAATCCACCCGGGGTGGCCACTGGCACATGGCCACAGAAGGAGGTGGGATTGTAGGACAAAGAGAAAAAATGAAAAATCTCTGCATTTCATTTTACTTTAGAGACAGGAAAAATATAATATATCCTCATCACTGCTGGGCAAACCACTGACTGCAGAAGGGCTAAGGATTATTTTCTCCCCAACACATGGGGGTTTTTTATTACACAGAATCAGAGAATCCCAGAATGGTTTGGGTTGGAAGGGACCTTAAAACTCATCTTGTTCCAACTCCCTGCCACAGGCAGGAACACCTTCCACTATCCCAGGTTGCTCCAAGCCCCGTCCAGCCTGGCCTTGGGCACTGCCAGGGATCCAGGGGCAGCCACAGCTTCTCTGGGCACCCTGTGCCAGGGCCTCCTCACCCTCACAGGGAAGAATTTCCATTTACAGTTTGTTTCAAAATATTCAAGCTCTCAAATAGACCAAAAAAACCCGTCAGCAAACTCTTTCAAGCTTTCTTCCTTTGCCCTCTTTCATCTTTTTCCCTTTTCTTTTTTTCATTTGCTGCTAGATAGAGGAAGGAAGAAGGAAAGACCATGATGATGATTTGTTTACAAGACTGGATCTTCAACATGGATATATCAGTATTTTTTTTAATTGTCATTTCAGCAATTTAAATCCTTTCTAATCTCACTCAGGGTGTGGGATTCAAGGAGGAAAGCCCACCCCTCTCTTCCCACCCTTCCATGCCTGGTTTTAAGAGTAGCCAATGGCACTGGCAGTGAAACAGACTCCAAAAGAAAATATTTCTATGATTATGACCGAGTGTCTGCTGCCAGAATGAGTGGAAAATCCTCTTGGTACCTGTCCTGGTTCGAGCCACGAGAGGGTTAATTTTTGCAGTTGCTGGGAGGGGTCAGGGCCAGGACCTGGTTATTCTACACCACTTCACATCATTTTGGGGGGAAGGGCAGGAAAGGGACTCTCTTCCCAGCCGAAGGGAGCAGCTCTAGCTGCAAGGTGAGCATTTTTATATGTGAATCGCTCTCTTTTTTGGTACACTGTTGTTATTAGCATTCTTGCTGTTACTGTTTGTTTTCTTCTCTCTTTCCTGTTTCCAGTAAATTGTTCTTATCTCAACCCATCTTTTTGATGATGATCTTTGCCTTTTGTGCCTCCAGTTCTCTTCTCCAGGAGGAGAAGGGGAGAGGAAAGGGGATCAAGTGAGTGGCAGCTGGTTTGTAGTCTCAGTAGAAGACTGAGACTCTGCAAACTCTATCCCTGCCAAGACTGAGTTGGGAGTCAATGTCCATCAACCCCCAACAGTTTTCCAAGAGCATCGGATAACTGGGGTCGTGGATGGGGTCACGGTCCTCCAACATGGTCTTCTGCTGAAGTTGGGGCAGTGTCTCCATTTTGTCTCCTTTTTCCAGAGAAAAAGGGGGTCTAACTGTGCCCTGAAGACACGAAGAAGGGCCATTAAGATGCAACAACGCATCCGTCTCCAGTCATGGGAGGCACCTCCAAAATACAGACCCAACTCTGGGGCTGTGGGACTCAGGCAGCCTTGGATGCCCAGATCCCCAGTGCCAAGCTGTGCTACCTGACGACCTCCTGGCACATGGATAAAGTAACAGGAGAAGCGATAAATCACTTTGGCACCTTCCCTGGGCATGGCAGCCCTTGATAAAAAACCAAACCTCAAGGGAGGGAGTCTGACACCACACTACTCCCAGTGCATTCTGTTGCACACATTAATCCTTCTTGATGGAGAATTACAATTAGGGCTCCGTCTTAAGGAGATATCAGCAATCAGATATCTTATCAAATGCCACCTCAATTATTCAAATAATCCCTGGCTCTTAGATTTGGGTGCTGTTTAGGGAAAGCGGTCCGATTAATGTGCTGACACTTCCCCATCACGTCCAACATCCTCAACTTCATGTCTGATTACGGAATTTGCATTCAATTTAATTTTTTCCATCTGGAGTAAATGAATAATCCGAGTACCTACCCCAGCCTTAATTACATTTGTTAAATTAAAAACCTGGGATGTGAGAAATTTAAATGCATGTAGCTCCATGGCCAGACAAACCTGCATGTTCAACCTGCCGCAGCCCTGCCAGCTCCTGCTCCAATTTCTCTTCCTTCCCCACAGCCAGGCATCAAGGAAATTACAACTAGAAAACAAAAATTCTTTCTAAACGATGAAACAATAGATGATCTTTTGACATTTCCAGTGCTGTTTGCAAGGGAATGAGATAAAATGTAATAAATTCATATACTTCTGTGTGTTTCTTGGCTCCAGCAGCTAAAATTTCCATCTCTTTATGCAGGAGTCCTGGGGAGCAGAAATCCTTGATAATGCCAAACAATTCGACACTTTATTTTCTCTTTACTCCACACCATGCAAAACACAGGCTTCAAGCTGCCAGCTGCTGGGAGTGAAACCAGATGCCACATCCCTTTTCCATATGGAAACAGAAATCACCCCGTTTGGGGGGGTCCTGTGCTCCCCTCGGTCGCAGCCCTCCGTGACCCCAGGGCTGCTACCGGCACACAGCAAAGCCTCTCTCCAACAGCAAAAAAACCACTATTTCAATGGTGCAGTTGTCATTTTTTACACCCAGCCTGGCTCAGGCCAGATCCTTGTACCATCAGACTCAGAGAATAGAAAAAAAAAAATTTGCCCCAAGCCACCACATTTCCTAATTTTAAAATAAAGAAGGTAAACAGAGAGGTGTAAGTAAAACTACTGAACTTGATACATTTTTTAAAATTAACTTAGCAGAAGCTTGCTGAATTTCCCTTCTTCCAGAGGTGATGAAACTCAAAAGGCTGGAATTCATAGGTGGACTCAAAGTGGTGATGAGAAAAGTGTCCAAATAATTAAAGAATAATTAAACATTAAATGGAAGATAAAGCATTACCAGCTCAGACCATTTTAGGAGGAATATTTCAGATATTAATTGGAAATGGGAAATGTCAAATAAATATCTTTGGGTGTTGATCTAGATGTCAGCAGCAATGAAAACGTTGAGGAAAGTCTTTTCTCCACACTTACAAAGACTGAGTTAAATAACTCACATGTGAGTGAGTGCAATGACAACAATCCCCCAGTCTGAGAGACCAGTAATAAAATACGGTTAAAAATATTCAGGGAAAGCCACACTCAGGTAAAGTGAGACAGGTGAGAGCAGAATCAAAAATAGTTTTCCCTTTCCTCCCAGCATGCTTGCAGCTCAGACAACACTTCTGCACTCCCAGGGAGCTGGATTTGACTCCCCAGCCCAAAAAAATCCCTTCAGAGGGGTGTAATAGAGCATCCCCCCAGGCACAGCAGCCCTCAGATTTGGCCATCAGAGCAGGCAACTCGGATGCAGTCTAATGGACCTGCGGTTCCTCATCCTTCCTGACTTTCTTCTGCTTTGTTTGGAGTTAACAGTTATAGCTCCAGAGAAGAAAACATCATGTTTTAGCAATGAGGTCCCCAGCGAGGCTGTTTAAAAATTAATTAGTGCCATGCAATGTATTAGCGATGAATAGTAATTTTAGCTTTTGTACCTACTTCATTGCCTTCTACATGGTTGTTATTCCAGCTTTTCCATGGTCCTCCCAGCCAACCAGGACCTATACAGAGCATACCAAGGAAATTATTGGCTGTGTCTCCTGGAAATACCCAATCCAACAGCAAACACACACCCCAACATGTTCTCTCTGAAGCTTTTAAATAAATCAAGGTCATATTTGCTGAGCTGGCTGGAAGGTTGGGAACCTGCTCTGCTCACAGAGGTTCCAATCATCCCAAAACAGCAGCTGTCCAAGGGTGTGAGCCTGGCTAGACACCCCCCATAGCCCCTGAGCATGTTGTGGTATGGAGGAGGTTGTGGGTCGTGGCTTCATCCAGGAGGGAGGACAGAGGTCCTCCCTCCATGGACAGACATGGGCGGAGATCGCCCAACCCTGAAGATGGAGAACCTTCAAGGATGGAGGTCTGCCAACCCCAGATGTCTCTGCCAGCCCCAAGGACGAAGATTCTCCTCTAAACCCAAGGAAGAAGATCCCCGTATCCCAAAGATGGAGACACACTCCCAACTCTGAAGGTGAAGATGCTCAAGCCTCAGGGATGGAGCTCCGCAAAACACAAGGAAGAATCCACCTAACCCTAAGGTTGGGAATTCCCCCAGCCACAAGGAAGGGGATCTCCCAACCCTGGAAATGGAGATCTCCAAAACCCAAGGATGGAGACTCACAAAGTTCAAGGAGAGAGCTCCTAACCCTGAGTATGGGGATCCACCAACCCTGATGATGTAGATCCTCAAAACCCAAGTACCTTCACAACCCTGAGGATGGAGATTCTGCAGACTCCAAGGATGGAGATCCCCCAAGAATGGAGAACTTCCAAGGAGAGAGAAATCCCCTCCAGGACAAAGACCCCCCCAAACTTAAGGATGCAAACCCCATCTTCCCCAATCCCATGGAGGGCAATCACCCCCTGGGCCATCAGTGGCTGAAGTCTTCACCCCACGCTGCACGGAGCAGGACCCGGGGGCATTACCCTGGTCTGGTAATGGCCACCTCCCAAACTGCAACCCCAAACGAGCCACCACTGCGCTCCTTTCAGCAGTGAGTGAGGCAGCAGGGACCAAGGAACCTTGCTGTGTCGACTGCCTTCAGGTGGATTGTGGAGCTAAGGGGAATTTGCTGGGACATCTGGAATATATTCATTTTATGGCATGTTTCATATCACAGACAGGTACTTTGAAGCAGTTAAGTAGTAGCAGGGCAGCACGTCCCCATGGGTGGGCTGCGGTTTGCGCTTTCAGCCCGAGCTGCACCAGCATGACAAAGGGGCTGGGGAGACAGAGCTGACGTTTCCCGAACAGCTTTGTGCCTCTGGGGGCAAATCCAGCAAGAAATTAAAACCCAAAAGGCCAAAAAAAAAAAGAAAAAGGGAAAAAAAGAAAGAAAACAACCCGCACATCTAAGTGATGTTGATCCCCCACATCAGGCTATTAACAGGCCCATCACAAATTGTAAATGACTCAGATAAATTAAATGGCTTAGCAACTGTGAGGAAAGGCCCTTCTGAAGATTCATTTGTTTCGCGGAAAAGAAATTATTCGGGAATTTTAAATCTTTTCCAGCAGCTTGACACAGACACCCTGTCAAGCCCACATGTTGATGCTCACGCAGCCCTGGGAGGCAGTCAGCCCTGAAAGGAAAAGTCAGAGAATCAGAGAATCCCGGAATGGTCTGGGTTGGAAGGGATCTTAAAGATCATTCATTCCAATTCCCTGCGATCAGCAGGGACACCTTCCACTATCCCAGCTTGCTCCGAGCCCTGTCCAGCCCGTTCTTGGGCTCTTCCAGGGATGGGGCAGCCACAGCTTCTCTGGGCAACCTGTGCCACGGCCTCAGCACCCTCACAGGGAACAATTTCTTCCTGATTTCTAAACCTCCTCTCTTTCAGTTCAGTGCCATCAAAGTCCTCTGCGAGCATCCAAAAGCAGGGGGATACAGGCACGTTCCCGCTGGCAAGCCACTAACGAGGCTGTGCCCCCTCCTAGCAAAACTATTAAAAGCCTCAGCCAATGAGGAGGTCTGAAAATGGGATGAATTGACCCAAAAAGCCCCCATGCTGAGGGAAAGCCAGCAACTGAGCTGCAATTAAAAAGGAAAAAGGGGGACAGTAACATGGGGCAAGAAACTAGGGTTGCAACCCTGGGTGCAGTGAGGTGCAGCGATGCCAAAAGCTGCAGTGATCCCCCGAGGCCCAGCGAGCTGCAGTGATTTACCCCCCAAAGCAGGGAGCCACTGCTTTCCTCCCGTGCTAACTCCCGAAATTCATGCGTTACACCTACCTGACTTCAGAGGCAAAGCCCAACTCCCCATTCACAGCCCTTTTAGCTCATGTAAAATTGAGGGGTTTTTCACCTTCAGACACTATTTCGCCGGCAGCAGCAACTCAAAACCCCTTTTAGTGGAAGTTCAGAGGTATAAAAGATGCAAAACACCCCTAAATTATTCACATGGTGTTTCAATCAAAGCCGCACTATGGGATAAAGGGAAGGATCTGGTGACCCTGGGGATGTCTCCCCATCCCCGTCTAGATAGAAAAACCCTTCTTGCATTTATTGGGGAGAAGTGAATGGGGGAGAGAATAAAATAAAAGGGTTTCCTGTATCCAGAAAGGGCTGGAGAGTGAGGAATGCAAGGAGTACCCACTTTTCAGGTGCATCCAACCAGAGAATCCTGGTTGTACTTGCCCTTTGGCAACACTGAAGCTTTTCCAAACTTTTATAGCACCAGAAGAGTAAAATTAAAGTGCATCATGGGAAGAGAAAATGCTAACCTAGAAATCCAGCAAGAAGGGATGGAAACAACAACAACAACAAAAAAGAAAATTAATAGGAAACTCAAAAATTATTATTTTGTATTTCAAATACAATAGGTTTTCCAAAAGATAAAGCCTTGGAAGATATTTCTTCTTCCATTTTTTTCCTCTCTGTTTCGCTTCTTTCTGTTTCACTGAGCATCCAGGTGCTCCTGAGCTGGGATTTCCATTTCTCTGGCTCCTTCTTGGGGCAAAACCCCAATAGCCCAATACAAAAAAACCCAAAGCCCAATCCCAAAAGTAGGACACCAAGCCCTGCTCAATCCAACCTCAGTATGAGGCTCGCTAATTACCCCGTAATAGTATTTATATGCTGCCGGCACACTCGGAAATGCAGCTCCTAACAACCGAGGTCGGCATCAATATTAATGTCCCGGCTTGACTCTCCATATGCAGGGACCAACAGGAGACAAAAAAACATCACAGCATAGTGAAAAGAGGGGCAGAAAAGGAATTTTTAAAGTATTTTTCTGTGTTTGGGCAGGAAGGGAGTGCTTGAGATTAAATGAGGGGAGCAGCAATAAGAGCAAATATAAGTTCCCATCTCTGAGGCATAAATCTTCCAGCACTGCAAAATTTTTCACCATCCATACGCCCTTCCTCAAACTTTGAGTCTCCCCACAGGTAGGAACAGGCCAAAAAAACTCTTCTTTGCTTGTGATGGGAACAGATTTCTAAAATTCAGGGCCTTCCCCTACCCAGTTACTCTAAGACGTTCAGCTTCAAATATTCACCCCTGCAAAATTCAGTCCTCTCTTGGTTGCTCATGCAAAACCCCAGGCTTTGGGTTGGCTCAGCTGGAAATGACCTCCCGAGAAGCATTTCTTTTCCAGTGATAGTTTGATCCCTACATAACAAGGGAGCATATCCCCCCAGAATCAATATTATATTGCATGCAAACATACACAGAATATCTGTAGAAATGTGGCTAGACAGGGCACAGTGTGGGTTGCATACATGTCTCAGCACCGCTCCATAATTTGATTAAAAACCGTCTTTTCTTAATAATTTCTATGCAGAGACACTTGTCACACCAGGAGCATTAAGGCAGAGTTTAAATGGAGTTAATAAACTATTAATAGCCTGCAGTAAGGCTGTGATAGATTTGAGCTGCATGTGATCAGTACCCCTTGGTACCCATGGCCGTGCTCGGTGCACATCGATAAAAATCAGAGGTCTTCCATGGAAAACGCAGTTCCAGGAAATCTGATGTTTCTCGTGGAAAGATGCACGTTTGCAGGATTTTCTCCATCAGAATGAAAGCTGGCAGTTTAAGAGCAAGCATGGATGTGGCATTTACTCTGTGGACTGTCAGGTGCTGTGTCAACCCACACCACTGACATGCTAATTCATGTTGATTAATACTGAAAGAAAATGAACGGAAGCCATAAAGTTCATGCCCAAAAATTCAACATTAAGACATTCCCAGATAATCATTTTGCGGTACTTTCTTTCCATTGCAATTCGAGAATTTCCTTATTTTTAGTCAAATTTGAAGCAAGAAAAGGGCAAATCGTGGAAAGAATTTGAAAATAGATGCTCTACTTCCCGCAGCCACTGTGGTTATGAAGCCTTTACTGACACATTTTGAGCTGTTATTAAACAACATCAACAAGTAACACTGACCCTTCAGAGAAGCCCCAGCTCTGTACTGATGACTACAACAGCAGCAGGTAACTCATTAACCCTTCAAAGACCCAGCCCTGAGTTAATGACTACAATGGCAAAGAATAAAATGTTGATCCTACAGAGAAGACCCAGCCCTGCATTGATGACTACCCTGTGTAGAAGCAGGACTCAAGCCAACTGCCTAAAGACTGCCATAAAAATCAAATGCCACTATTAAGTGATTTCAGATATTGCAAGAAATCCCCAGAGACTAATTATAACCTCGTTTGGCAATTTGGGTGGAAAGCACACTCTGCAGTTGTAGCCTTGGCCATCAATTCTGGTCAAACTTGAGATCTTTCTAAAGAGCCATTGTGTGACCCAGTGGAAATGGCAATTTTTCATAAGGAATTTCCCCCAAAGCTTAAATTGCCTCTTTATTAAATATTTCTTAGTTCTAACTTGTGGAGAGAGGCTGCGAGGTCTATTCCAGGAGGAGCAGTCTGTGAGAAAAAGTCAGAGGGTAAAAGCTTATCAGGGAAAAAAACTGAGGATTTCCACTTGAGATGCTGATTGGAACCACCTGAGGACCCAAAGATAAACTCTAAAACAGGAGGGGTTTGTTTTTCTTTATTGGGATGATGAAAGAAGAACCATGAGAAGGAGTAACACCTTCTTCCACCTCCCCCAGCTGCAGATGGCCACCACCTTTTGGGCATTCCAACCCAAACCCTGACAATCCACTACAAGACTCTTCCCCACCACTTCCAAGAGAGATGAGTGAAAGGAGAGCACCTTCCTCCAACCTTTCCATCAGCATCAGAGGAAACACCTAAACACCAGAAACACCTAAACCACCACACCTTGCAAATCCCTCCCTGCCTTTCCCCTCCCCGATGGCTGCTTTCCCCAGAGGATCCTCCAAGACGTCCAAAACCTGCTCAAAATCATGACCTGCCAAACAATTAACTGAAAGCAAACAAGAAATCGAGTTAATTAATAAATTGGGAACTACTGAAAGTCAACACGCCACACAATCAACTTGCCACAGGCCGCCCGTGCCAGGCATGGCTGCTGTTTCAGTGCTCCGTGTTTTCCCCCACTGGTTTCCCATGAAATGGGAGCTGCAAGGACTGAGAGAAATAAGAGTAATTTTGAGGGTTGCTGCAGCTTTTCAGCTCTCTGATGAGATGTTATTGGCTGATCTCCTACACAGCTGCTCCCTGCTGAATAGACACATCCCACCTCCAGTGCCGTTGGCCATCAACCAATGTGGGAATAAAAGCAAGTTTTGGGGGTTTTTTTCCTGTTGATGTGAATTATTTGGGGATTTTTTTATTTCTGGCTAAGGAATATGTGGTGATTTATCCAGAACTGCATTTAGATGGAAAAATCCCCTCTTTGCTGTCTCATCCCTGCCTAAGTGGCAGCTGCAAGTGGTCCAGTGCAGTGACCACCATCCTACAGCGAAGTGGGTCAGGACTATTTAATACCAAAAACTGGGGAGAAATGTTGTATTTCTTCAGCAATAAATGCTCCTTTTCCCAAAGTGCTAGTTCAGAATGGAGAAAAACATTCAGTTTTGAAATGCCTCAATGAAATTTAATTTTTGGTTTGAATCAACAGCTTCACTCAGTGCCATTTTAATGCTATTTTATGCTGAAATGTCAATTGGAAACTAACATTTTAAAATGTCAAAACATTTCACGTCTGCAGACGGTGCCGATAGTTTTTTGCTTCCATGTGTCCAAACAGAAAACGCTTTTGGAATTTTACCATGGGAAGAATAAAATTTTTAGATATAGATGTATTATATATATATATATATAAAAATCAATATTTTGACTTCTTGGAATGAAAACAAAGTTAAAATATAATATTTCCTCTAGGATGCAAACAATATTTTCTGACAAGCCGTAATCACCAAAAAGCAATCTGAGCCAAATGTTTGCTACCATGGTCTGTTATAGCTCAATGGAAAGAGAAGAGAAAGAAATTTTTGATATTGTAGGCTCTCTGAACCCTTTTTTTGCCACTTATTTCCAGGGTGCAGGAAGCTCCTTCCACCATACAGAACCATTTCCAATGCACTGATTTTCCTTAATAGTGGGGAAAACAGCCTCAAAAAAATGATGATTTTTCTCTTCTAGAAAAGGAGAACTGGGGGGGGGGGGGGGCGATTTGAATTTTGAGGCGATTTTCCCTGTATTTTGCACTGATGACACCTTACCCCCAGAACTGGAGAGGAAATGGAACTGGGAGGTTTTTGCCACACTCATGCCGGCTGCAGGCAGCACGTGCACAGAGCGTGGGGGGTTTATCCAATATAAATGCAATTATCCAGTGATCTAACCTTTTAAATTCCTGTCTTGCCCATGTGTTACCAGAAAAAAAACTAATGGAAAAAAAATAGGAAAAGAAAGCAAATAGAAGCCAAGCAATCCACGGCAGTCACAGTAAAAAAAAAATAAAAATAAATAGAATTTTACTTATTTTCCTGGATCCAGGGGCAGGGTGTAAACACACAGTGCTGTAAAATGGGATGAAAACGGGTAGTTTTGGAACCATTATTGGCCAAGTTTCTTGTTCCAAATCTCACAGCTCCATCATCCTCGACAGCACAGCTCAGCCACCCTCCATCACCTTTACATCTCCTCCAAATTTCTATTTTTCTCATTTTTTTTCCGAGCCTGGGCTACAGCCCCGCGCGGGGAATAAGCGCAATTATCTCGTCTCGCCACATTTTTCCAGCTCTGCCTGAGGTTTAATTAAAGCCAAGTGAAAAACACAGAGGAGCAGCACTGGGTTCTGATATCACCCCACCACATGCGGCGGGGAGAGGGGGAAAAATGGGGGGAAAAAAAAAAAAGGGGAAAAAAACCACCTCCTTCATCGTCGACTTTTTAATTTAGCAAACCTTCCTGGATATTGCTCTTTCATCACATTTCCTTTAAAAAATACATATATAAATATCTATATATGTAGCTATGCAGGTGCCCATGAATATATGGACACCAGGATACGCACGCACCCTATCTCTATAAAATATATATATATAAGTGTAGCCTAATCCCCTGTAATCTCCTTGAATTACACCTCAACCACCCTCCTCACAGGTGACCTTTCCACGAAAGGCTGTTTCTATGCCAACAGCATTGTTTGAGTCAGGCAAGAGAAAAAATATGGCACAATAATCTGTAATTTTTCCTTAATTCAGTGTTTTCACCCATGGTTAGGAGCCAGTTGATGTTAGAAACACCCTGGTCACAGAAAAAAAATACTAAAAATTAATTAATATCTAGGATTTAAATACTAAAGGAAGAGCGCAGTAACCTTGACCCAATTTAGATTTTGACTAAACTTCTGGAATTGTTTTTTCAGTGAAATTCCCCTCACTTGGGGGTTTAGAAGCAAAATCCTACAGTTTTAAGGTCCTTTCCATATTAAAATCTGCAGTTCTCTCTCCTGCTCCATCTCATCTTGCCAAAACAATCCACAGGTATCAGTTCCTACCAACAAGTCCAATTATGGAAAAGTCAGAAAATCTCAAATTTTTTCCATTTTTACTGTGTTTTGGGGAATTCCACCAAGTAGCTCATCTCCAATGGGGAAAAAAAAATAAAATTACAATGCATAACAGATCTGAAATGCTTGAGAAATTGTTATAACATGCACCAAGCCAGCAAAAAACGTCAGGTAATAAGTGGTTATGAGATCTGACTGAGCAAAAGCAGCTCAATATAAATAATTTTCCAGAGAAAAAGACTCTTTTGGGGTCTAGATAATGTTACTGCATTTAAAATTTGCGACATTTTCCCTCACTTTTTGCAGTTCCTGGAATTCCAACTCAGCCCATAAAACTCATCCCTCAGCAGAGCCTCTAACAGCGATACAGAGAAAGAAAAATGAGATTTTGCCAGCACAAGTTCTGGGGTTTTGGTGTATTTTGGAGAGTGGCACCAGGAGCCATTGACTGTTGGGTTGAAGTATCCCCAAAATTGTGTTTGTCTGGCTTGCTGAGAGAGGGACAACCTCCAGATCCCTGCATATTCTTCCTATTGGCTGGTGGGGATTTATTTCTGTTTTTCTTCTGACCCAACCCCAACATCTTCATGGGTCCCAGGAGGGAAAATATTTCCCAACAGATCCATCTCACAAGCACTGAACCAAGAGGATAAAAATACCGGTTGCCATGGGAACATAAACTCTGGAGTTTGAAAATACCAGAATTAAACCTTACACTAATTTCAATCCTTAAATCCCTGGTTTTGCATCTGTGTTTTGGTGGGTTTGAGGGTTTTGGAGCAAAAAACCTCAGTTTCAAGACCTCTGCCAGGGTTTAACATCCTTACAGTATTTTCCCGCAGCTGGATGCATCACCAGGATTAAATTTATAAACTTAAAAATCTAAATTCAGAATTAAATTTAAAATATAAATTATTTTCTAATTCAATAATCTAGGTAACTTTTAAATTAAAAACAAGGATTAGTCCTGGCTTGTGGAATCACCTCTCACCATCCAGCCTTGGAATCAGACCCACAGATACTTCCTAGCGTTGGGGATGAGCTCATCATCCAGGGCCAATAGATACAATATCCATTTCTGCATCTTTAAAAAAAATGCTTCTGAGATTTAATTTTATTTGCTCAAAATACACTGCAACCAGTTAAGAATTATTAAATAATAATAATCAGGCCCCAGTGCTAATGATGCTCAGGCAGCGAATCCCCTGTCCAGTGGCAGCAAGAACTTCAAACAGGTTTAAAGCAACTTTTGGAGTTGGTGTTGAGTGAAATTGCTCAGCCCAAATAGGTAAAAGCCACACTCAAAGGAAAATAAATAATGTTTTACTTATTAATAAGGAGCAAATCTGGGATCACAAGCACAGGGATTGTCACCTAGGAAAAGCTGAGTGATAATAAAAGGATCACGAGTTTGAAGGGGACGTCCATATTCCCCATCACAAAGGAAGATTCCAACCATTAAACTTGAGTTTCCAAAGGAAAAATGGAACAGGGAATCCATTCCCAGCATCAGAAAACCACAGAGTTACTGCAACAACAATAAACTCACTCTACACCGGCACCAGAGGAGTGCTGAGGGTTGGAAGGGTTTGCCATGGGATGCCATGGGGTGGTTTGATGTTTTTCCACCACAATCCCACGTGTTTGGAGCTTTGGAAGCACTGAATCCCTTCAGCCATCTCTGTAACAAGGGTTAAGTTTCCTGCACAATTCAGGCTGATGCTTCGGACTCCCCCCAAGTCCCAGCTGCAAAACTTCAGGTGACAGAGACAACGTGGCACCCTGGTGATGCCACAAATAACTATTTCCACTGTCTTTTCTCCCAAAACAAGGGGGTGCTGAGTAATTTCATTTCTCTAGAGGACCAGGCCACAATCCTGCTGCATTTTGGAGAAAATCTCTGGTTTTGGGGTGTTGTGGATGTTAGTAGGACACTCCATCGGGTGTAGAAGCAACCGCGGGGATTTACTTACCCAGGTGACGCCTTCCTTTGGCAGCAATATGCCCCCAAACCCCCACAAACTGGGGGAAAAAACAAGCCTCTGGGCCCAAAAAGGGCGTTTTTCACCTCGAATTCCTAGCTGGGAGAGGAGGCCTGGCTGTTTGCATGCCTCCACACTATTAAAAAAAAAAAAAGCATGAAAAAGCAAAAGCAAAGCAAGAAAAAGGGGAGGAAAAGCAAAACAACAAAAAAAAAAAAGCAAGGAAAAGGTGTGGGGGGAGAGCAAGGAAAAGCAAGGAAAGCGAGGAAAGGTGGAAAAAAAGCAAGCAAAAAGCAGGCTCGTTGGTGCAGTTTGGGAAAAAGAGGCTGGAAGCAGCCTCGCAGAGCAGCCTTCCCATCGCCCCACAATCCCTCGCTGGCCCCCAGTGGGCTTGTGCAAACAGCATCGGAGCGGCGAGCGGCCGGCGCTGGCCACGCTCCTCCGGGCTGGGATTTTAAATAAATACGGGAAACCAGCGGCAGGCCAGGGGCAGGGGGAGAGGCTGGACCCCCGTCCCGGCAGGGATTCTGCGTCTGGAGGATGCTGAGAGGTGGATTTGGGGGAATCTGTTTCGCCCGCACGCGTGAAAAAGATGATTTTCCACATAGCGCAAGGAAGGGTGAACTTGGTTTTCAAAGGCAAAGGGAGTGGAGGGATTGTGTATGGTAGTTCAGAATTAATTTGGGGTTTTTTAGTAATCCAGGCAGAAATTCAAGTTATGATTATGGCAGGGGGAGAGGGGGGAGGCCACCACATCACCTAACGCCACTATGTATCTTATATTATATATTTTATATCATATAGCATGTTAGATATGTTTTATATTATAGATTAGATTTGTAGAAGTTCAGATGTTCTCTAGTATTACATGTTATAAATGTTGTATTTTATATACACTACAGGTTAAATAATATATTAGAGTAATATGTATTAGTTATCATTCCAATAATAGATCATACATTAATCTATTTTCTATCATATTATATGGTGCTTATTATAAAATATGGGAACAATAAATTATTTAGTCTCTATTATTTCCTCACATGGTTATAAATCTATGAGGTGATGGGAATAATGTATATTATGTATTATTTGAATGCATATTATCTATCATTCCCATATATTATTTGTCTGATGTGAGATGTATCAAATAGATGGATTTGTATATGTGTGAGCTTCAGTATTTTCTTGGCTATCTAGTGGGGAAAAGGACTTTTCCCAGCAGTACCTGCTGAGAGCCAGAGGCAGCCCACTGGGACCACTGGAAAAGCACTGCAGAACACAGATTTGGGGGGGATGTGGCCCTTGCACAGCTGCAGAAGGGAAGATGCTGACAGCTGTTTGCCACCCCTGGCACTGGACCCACCTCTGTCCCCCCACAAAACTCAACTGCATCATTTGATAGATGCTTTTAGTGGCAAAAAAAAAAAAAAAAAAAAAATTCCCCTTACTGAGCATCAATCTCACAAAAAGGAGCTGAAATTTGGTGCCTTTCCCCACCCTGAGTTTTTACCTGGACCTGGTTTTCAGGCCATCCCAGCTAAAAAAGAAGTCAATAAAGTGAAAATGAAAAGCTATTTATTAGTATTGATAACAATCATTAAAACTGGCTGGGTAGGAAACACCATTCTGCTCTGGAGAAGGAAGAGGGAAAAATGCAAATTCTGCATGAAAAGAAGATATTTCCCTAATCGCCCCAATCAAACGCTGGTGCAATTATCTGTGGCCAACCCAACGGGTTAAAATTATCCTCTTCATCTCTGGACACAGCGAGGAGCCGAAAAAATGTTTCATTTTAATAAAAATGAAATCTGGACCCTGCAGAAAGCAGCTTCACTAATGACGTGTTTACACAGAAAAAGACAATTTCTATTTAATGGTGATTACTAGAGAGAAGAAATTAAACTTCCCAGAGTCTATGGGTTAGGGATAATGGGAAGAAAGTTATTGAGGGTGTGTAAATCAGGAGAGCTGTATGTGGGAAGGGCCACGCGTGCGGACAGCTCGGCACACATGGCTCCGCTTCGCCGGCTCTTAGAGGGCTGAAAGGGATGCGTTTTGCTATGCAGATTTATGTGCCGATGTGTTTGCATATATGCAAATATCTGCGCGCTGCAAACGTGCGACGGCACGGGCAAAACTGGGAAATGTGCGTGGCGTGCAAACGTGCACCTGGAAACGCACGTGGAAACAGGCAGAGCCCAAGAGGCCAGCGCACACCTGCAGACAGGCAGAAACGCAGAACGTGCGAACACACGCGGCACACGCGTGTGCAAACACACACACAAACACACAAACACACAGTGCACATGCAAAGCCGGAGCTGCACGTGCCAACACACCCGCAGCCATCCGGCAAAACCCGTCCTTCCCGCACCCCAGGCTGTCCAGGCCCTGCACCGCGCTCCTGCGTGTCCGGCGGGATCTTGGGATCCCACTTCAGAGTCTAAAAAGTGCAAAATAGGGTTTGATCGTGAAGCCGTGCCAAATTCCAGTTTTTGGCTCCCCAGGTGAGCGGTGCAGATCCTTTCTATTCATTTTATTTTTCTAATTAATTTTTAATTATCATTCTCTTTTGAAATTATTTTTGTCAGGATAAAAATTATTAAATTTCTTTCCAAAGAAGCCAAGACAAGATCTTTTCACACCCATCTCCCGCCTAGGATGAATTAAGTTTTAGGGTTCCTCTTTGTGCCAAAGCCATTTCCATCCCGCGCCGACCTGTGCAAACCCATCCCGGGGCAAAATCACTCCAACGTCAGGCTTTAATGTCTGCTCCTTTCTAGAGCAGAGCAAACATCTGCAGAACAAGCCCAGATGCGAGCCGTGATCCCCCCCTCCTTCAGGAATTTCAGCTCCAAGGCACATAATAAGGCAACGTCTGGGATGGTTTAATAATAGTAAAATTAAAATCGTTCCCAAAGCAGAGTGAAGGGCACACTCGCGAGGAGGTTTGCAAAACAAAAACGAGCCCTGAGCTGAAGTCTCGGGGGAACAGTTGGATCAGAGGAACAGTAAACAATGCACAGAAATGCAACTTAATTATCTTTACAACCCGAGTACGCTACCGGCTGCCGCAGTTTTCCATGGATGTGGGAGCAGAGAGGTGCTGGCATCCCCACGCTGAAGCTGGAGCATCCCCAAAAAGCCAGGAAAAAAAAGCCTCTTTTTGCAAAGTTCTGCTTGAATTTTCAGTCAAGAGCTGAAAACGGCAGAGCTGATGTGGGATTGGGGATGCTCATCCTGACTTCTTATTCAGATAGGTAAAACACAAGCTGTTGGTAATTTTTTGCTCTTTTTTTTTAAGAAAAACAAACTCCTGGCTTGACCTTGTCAGGTCTCACTGCATACATGACCCCTAGGCCCCCTGCATTAACACCAGCTGGGGAACTGCTACCACTCTCTTGCTGGGATGATCTCCCATGAAAAATTGCTGCAAAAAATGGGAATGGGGAGAAAAAATGCCCATTTTTATATATATATGTATTTACATATATCAGCTGGAAATTGTGTTAATTTAAACTGAGGGTGCTGATGAGGAGCAAAGTGATGTTTGAAATCAAAGCATGGGAATGGTATCAAGCCAGGGATGCTGGAAAGGACCAAATCAAGGATGCTGAGCAGGATTAGTTCAAGGATACAAGAATCAATCCATGGATGTTGGCTCTTATCAAACTAAAACTTCCAGCTAAATACAAAATGAGGATGCCCACAAGGGCCAGAGCAAGGATCTGGCAAAGATCACACCAAGGACGTTCACTGCCTTCTGCAGATCAGGTTCAAGAACATCCAAGGAACCTGAAAGTGCAAAAATCCATGGAAGCTGGTAAGATGCATCCACTGGACACACTTCCTGAGGGAAATGGCAGAGAAAGTGGCCGAGCCACTATCCATCATGCTTGAGAAGTGGCAGTCTGATGAAGTTCCCACTGGATGGAAAAGGGGAAACAACTCTCCCAGAGGAGAACTTGGGGTGCTGGTGGGTGAGAGCTGGACAGGCCCTGGCCCAGAACCGCCCCTGTGCTGGGCTGAGCCCCCAGCGTGGGCAGCAGGGAGGGGGGGATTCTGCCCCTCTGCCCCGCTCAGCTGAGACCCCACCTGCAGAGCTGCCTCCAGCTCGAGGGTCCCAGCACAGGAAGGACCTGGAGCTGCTGGAGCCAGGCCAGAGGAGGCACCAGGATGATCAGAGGGCCGGAGCCCCTGTGCTCTGGAGCCAGCTGGGAGAGCTGGGGGTGCTCACCTGGAGAGGAGAAGGATCCAGAGAGAGCTCAGAGCCCCTTGCAGGGCCTAAAGGGGCTCCAGGAGAGCTGCAGAGGGACTGGGGACAGGGGCTGGAGTGACAGGATAAGGGGGAATGGCTTCCCAGCGCCAGAGGACGGGGTTAGATGGGATCTTGGGAAGGAATTGTTCCCTGGGAGGATGGAGAAGCCCTGGCACAGGGTGCCCAGAGAAGCTGTGGCTGCCCCTGGATCCCTGGACAGGATGTACCAGGCCAGGTTGGACAGGGCTTGGAGCAACCTGGGATAGTGGAAGGTGTCCCTGCCCATGGCAGGGAGGTGGAACTGGATGATCTTTAATGTTCCTTCCAACCCACACCATTCTGGGATTCTGTGACAGTTAAAATTAAACCAGAGGTCCTGGCTGGGCCCAAACCAGGGATGTCAGCTGGGATCAGTCCAGGGATGCTGGCCTGGAACCAGCCAAGGCCACTAGCAGAGCAAGCTGAAGATGTTAACCAGGACCAAAGCAAAGACACTGGCTAAAGGCAAAGCTCAGCAACTCTCCATTTTCATCCAACTTTTTAAAAAACGCTGATTTTGATGTCTCCCAGGCTGCCAACAGCCTGGCAAGGTCCTGCACCGCTCCATAGCCCCTCCGGCGAGGCAGCAATGGGTTTTTTTATTAACCTGACTGAACTAGCTGGGAAAAACAGAGACATTTTCTGGCACAGTTTGGATCACAAAAGGTCCAGCCCGCTCCTGGCTCCAGAGCTGAGGGCAGCCTGGGGCTGTCTGCATCCCACTGCCTGCATGGTACAGGCATGCCTGGAAGTCAGCCCAGCTCCCCAAAAGCCCAAGGGCTACTTCTACCCATGGTGTGCTTTTTCTGCAAAAATCATTTGTTGCTTCCATTTAACTCATGACACAGCTCGAGCACATCAATTCAGTGATATTTTGCTCAAAAATGGCTTTTCATCGAAAATTTCTTGCAAAACACACTGCCAGTAACTCCTGCACCTAGGGTTTGGTTGTTAAATGGAGATGCTTCTTTTCAAGGGATATTCAGCTTTTAACTAAGGCTTCCAGCAACCCCAAACCAACCAAACCCTTCCTAAAACTCTAGCTCCTGAGTTCATCAGAAAACCTCAGTATTTGGGTGGTTTTTGGAGCTTGGGGGTTTTTTTGACACCTGTCTGTACTGGCAAATCTGATGTCTGAAGTGCAGAGTAATCCAGTCTTCATCCAACTTCCAAAACAGAATTTTTAAAAAGCCTCATGCTTTGAAATTCAGTTCACTGCCTTTTTTTTTTTTTTTTTTTATATTTTAAAAAACAGGTGATTTTTCCTAGAAACATAAAATTTTTCACCACTCCCTTGGCACACCTGCACTAGATTTAACCCTCAGAAGCAACACCAGCAAAAAGAAAGCTGAAAAAATTGTGGATTTCCTTCAAACCTAATAGCAATGCAACAGCTGGAGGAAAAACCCAGTCCCCAACCACCCACCCAAATTACACCCAGCTTCCAAACCGGACAACAAATAATTCCTCTGTTCAGCTTTGAAGACAAGGAAGCCACATTACAGCATTTTTCTGCCCTGGGATGAAGATAAATTAAGACCTAAGTGTTGCTAAAGCCCCATTCGATGTTGCATCCTAAAAACGTATTAATTAATTAATTGCAAAATGGTTTTCTAATTACTTTAACAAGGATGCAGCTCTGACAGGGTAAGATGTGATGCTCTGCAACCACTCCAGCCTCTTTTTCCACGCATTTAAGTGCCGTAATGTCACAGTCCAGCACTGGGGAAGTTTGGGCCACAGTTAGACGAGCTTTGTGCTTAATGAGGGGCGCCTAATTAAAGTTGGGAAGTGCTGACTTCGTCAGGAGACCCTGCATCAAGTCTGTCCTAGGTTTTTTTGGGAAGTGAGCATCCCTGGCCGTCTGGTCACTCATCCCAGCAAGGTCACGCCTGCAGTAATTCAGGATTTTGGCTCGTCAGGTTGCACCAGCCTGGCACCATCAAGGCTCTCCAGCGAAGTAACCCCAAATAATATCCTGAATTATTCCCATGATTAAGATGGTGCTTGCATTCCCAGAGGAGGAAAAGCACATGGAAAGATATGGATACCCTTAAAATCTTTGGAACTACGGAAAGCTCGAAGGGATGCAACCCCCAAACCCAGATGTTAAATATAATGAGGATGAGGATGCTCGAAAAATAAGGATGAAGGCAATGGTGCACATCCACCCTGGCCGGGTGCCAGGTGACGAGGAGCCCCAAAAGGACAGGGTGAAAATTAGCAGGAGCAATCAAGTAACCGAAACGGAGACCTGGTGGCACCCGGCGCTGGGTTAATGGAGCTCTGCAGCAGCAGCTGGCGGCCGCTTCGACAAAAAATCCAGGATTTTGCCCCAAATGAGATGCTGAAACACTCAGCTTCAAGCATTGTCCAGCCCGAGCTGCCACCACTGGCATTGCCCTCATTTTTGCCCTCCCAATTTTACGGTGCTTTTCTGCTTTCCAAACCTCGCATGGCAGCTCCCGTTGATTAAATCAAACCTGAGGTCTCCCCATCAGGAGTCACCCCAGTTTTGCAAAGGGTGTCACTACCTTTAGACAGTTTCAGAAGGTGCCTAAAAACGGCATTTTTCTAGGAAAAATACATACACACACACAGAGTGCTGGAAGATAAGGTCAGGAGCGTCTTGAAAAGATAAATTTTGCAGGTTTTTAAACGAATTTTCTCTCCTTTTATCTCTTAGGGGGAGTAAGGGTGAGCAGCTCGTGGGTGGGAATTTCTCATGGCTCCTGGAAGGGTGTGTAGTTCAGTATTTCCACTACTATGAGGCAAGAGCAACATATTTACATTGAGAAACCCTTATTCCTGTGTCCAAAATTATTATTTTCTTTTTTTTCTTTTTCCCTCATGGGGCACAGGCAGCTTTTGGGAGAGACACCGGATGTGTGCAAGGCAGAGCTACAGGAAACCGCGGGATACGATGCTCAGTCAAGGATGCAGTGCTGGTCAAGAGGTGTTGAGAGGCATTTTTAAATTAAAAAAAGGGCTTTTCCTGAGATAATACAAGATTTGCTCCCCTGGTTTGGTGTGCAAATCCATATTCCAGTGGTTTAACACCCAGAAGAGTTGGAGTTCTCCAGCATGATGAATATGCGAAGAGCAGTATCCAAGATAAAGATAATTGGATCATTTCATATATATATATTTATAGATATACTTTAAAAGAACATTTATACACCCACCCTATACATATAAAGATAGAGGATATTGGGGGGGGAAAGGATAGAGAAAGAGGATATATATATATAAAAAATGTATATATTGGATTAATACATTGGATATATTATACTTTATATTTCCAATGGATATAATATTAAATTGATTTAATAGTGTGGCTATAAGGATAAAAATATCCAGTGCATTCATATATTTCCAGTGGTTGGATATAACGTAATATATACAATATATTCGATGTATATCCTCTCTACATATCATATATATATATAAATAAATATATAGATAATCAAAATAATCATCCAACATAATATACCCAATAGATGGATATAATGCAATACATCCAATACATTCAATGCGTATCCAACATACATATATATATAATATCCAATATAATAGATCCAATGGCTGGATCCAATGGAATAGAGGTACTATAACCTGTATATTTATTCTAGATATCTGACTTCCATAAGCATTAACCCCTTCTGCTGCTGCTGCTTCTTATCTATTTATCAAACTTCCACCAAAAAAACCAACTTTTCTCAAGTTTTTGGCTTTCTCTCCTCCCACACACTGGTGAAAATCAACATTTTCCTGTGGCGAGCAATCCCCACAATTAAAGCATTTCCCCTCCGTTTTGGGGTTCGCCTTGCTGCCAAAAATAGCTATTTCTGGAAATGCAGCAGGTGTGACACTTCAGAAAACAAACTGGCCATTCCAACCGCGTTTTCCAAATTTTTAGACATCTACACAAGCACCTGCTAATTGTGGGGGTGGCTCTGGCTCTGAGTACTTCACCCCACTGTGAATTTTGCTTTTTTGAAGGCTTTTCCCTGAGTTAGCAGCTGGATTTTCCTTTGCCATGAAGCCCTGCTCACACAGCTGTGTCAGGGTGCTTTGGCCCTGAGCATCATCCAGTGGCCAGGGCTTTGATTTTGCTTTTCAAAATAAAAAACCCCAAAAAAACCAAAAATAAAGGTCTTGGGGGAATTGATCTTGGTTTAATATCTAAAAAAAAAAAGAATTTCCCTGAGCTGTGACACCCAACTCCACATGGTACCATGATGGATCCCAGGTCCATCCCAGCACCTGAAGCACATCCACATCCAGCAAAAGAAGGGAAAAGGGAGCGGAAGGATGGGAAAAAACAGGAGAACTTTCAAAACCAAAAGGTTTTTAGAAATAAAAATAACACTGAAATACCTGCTTGAGGAGCAAAACTTATACCCAGCGAGACTCCAAAATTCAACCAAAACCCCCGAAAGATTTGTCTCTACCCCTGCCTGTGGGGCCAATTTCTGGCAGCAGAAATGGGTATTTTAGAGCAATATATAGATTATACATAGATTATACTGAGAGATATGTCTAGCTGCATCTAAAGCATTTCTAATTAATGCTATTATAAATAATATGCACTACATAATATATAGCAAGATAATAATCCCTTGCAATACATCACTGGATATCAAACATGATATAGCAATCTAATATATATTCTATAATCAGTATATCACTATATATCGAGCATTATAAATAAATGTATCAATGTGAATAGATCCTAATCATTTCTATAATATAGGATTATGCCAAGCAGTTATTTAATTATTTCTAAATATTTGTGTATTATATCCACTTACTATAGGTTATATATCAACGTTATCATATTGCTCTGTATCACACATTTCTATAATAATATTTATGGCAATCAATATACTTTATCAGTATAGAAATAGGGGAAAAAAAAAAAAAAAGGGGGGGAAGCCAGTTTTCTCAACTCAGCAGCAATTTAGAGAAAAACCTTTTTTAAAAATCCCCCAAACCCCCAAAAAGATTCCTGGGGAAAACCCACTGAACACCTGAGCAATGCTGCAAATATCGGGGCCACCCGCACACGAGCCCCACTCAAACCCCAGCACACTGGGGCAAGTTATCCCAGTAAGATAAAAGAAGTTGCTTAAATCTCTTTTTTTTTTTTTTTAATCTTTTTTTCCCTTTTTTTTTTTTCTTTTGCCCACAGAGCTGGAGCTGGGAATCCATTAGCCTTTAATGAAGTGAAACCCTCATCTTGCCGGAGCCACCTCATTTAGCGCAATTGTTTCGCAGCCATTACAGAAAGACAATTACAAGGAAGCGGCGAGAGTAATTGGAAATGCTGGCAGGAGTTGGGCGAAATGATAATAAATAAAAATATTCCCCCTAATAAGCTTGCCAGGAGGGGGGTGGGCTGGAGAAAATCAACATAATTAGAACTGAACCTCGGTGAGGAAAAACAGACAGCAGGGTGGCGAGCGCTCGGCATGGAGGAGTGGGGGGAAAGTGGAGAAAACTTCGTTTTTTTACTCAAAAACCAGCAGGAAAAAGACTTTCCCCACCTGTACGCAGCTATCAGGAGCAAAAAATGGTTGGAATGGGAGATGCTGTCCACAGGGATGCTTGTGGTGCTCCTCTATCACCTGTTCCAGGCTGGAATTAAAGCCAAGAAAAAGCTTAAAAGTGAGATGGTTTTTGCTCACAGGACGTCATCGAGGAGCATCATTGGGTAACGGGAATTTCTCCTCATCAGAGGGGGTTTTTTAACATGGAAAATACAATTATTTTTGCAAAACCTGTCTTATTTACATTGACCTTAAGACTAGAAAGCATTAAGGACGTGGATTTGGGGAAAGTTAAATCACACTCAAAACCCAACACAAGTAGCTGTTGGTGAGTTCCCTCCTTGCTCCTAAAATCCTGTCTTTTTCCACCAAATAATCCCTGTCCCCTGCAAAACCATCCACACTCCATTCCCATTCTCATCCCAACCCAATGTTGCTTTAGCAGCTCCTCCAAAACAGCTTGCAGAGAAAAGAAACCTTTACATGGGGGGTTTGTACCCAAAAAAGCCATTCAAGCAAGGGTTTGCAGGAAAAAGGTCCTTCAAGCAGGGAAGTGTACCCAAAAAAGTCCTTAAAATAGGGGTTTGCACCCTAAAATGTACTTTTAGCAGGGGTTTTCAGCAAAAAAAAGTCCTTCAAGCAGAGCTTTGCAGAAATAAAGTCCTTCACGCAGGTGTTTGCACTAAAGGTTGTAAGAAAGGGGTTTGTACCCCCCAAAAAACTCCCTTAAAAAAGGGTTTGCACCAGAAAAGCCCTTAAAATAGGGGGTTTGAATCAAAAACAGTCCTTCGAACGGTCCTTGCGTCAAAAAACGTCCTTCAAATGGGTGTTTGCACCAAAAAAGTCTTTCAAACAGCGGCTTTGCACCAAAAAAAACCACTTTAAACAAGGGTTTACAGCCAAAAAAGGACTTTCAGTCAGGTGTTTGCACCTGAAAAAGGCCTCAGGTGGCTGCACACACAAAACCTCCCCAGCACCTCTCCCCCCTCTGCTCGCAGTCTCTGGACGTGCAATATTTGCTGCAAAATCCAGCTGCTGGCAGCGTTCCGAGGGGCTGGAATAAATCCCTATCCCATCACAGCAAGGGTTTCCCCAAATCCAGGCAAAATACTGCAAGGGGAATTCTATTTCTCCTTATCATTTCTGTTCTACTCAGAGTCTCTGCAATCCTGCTGGGGCAGGGAAAAGCCAACAATGCATCCCAAGCCCTGAGCAGCATCAACTCAAATATCAAATTCCCACCCAAATAATAAAATAGCCCCCGAATTCATCAACTATCCCCCCAATGACAAAAATATCCCAAAACATACTAAAATACCCCCAAATCAATTTAAAAATTAAAATTAAAAAAATTTTTAAATACTCCAAATAAATTATAAAATACAGAAAAAATAAAATGCTCCAAATAAATAACAACATACCCCCGAAGTAATAAAATACCCGAAATAAATGATAAAATAACCATGAGTAAATAACAAAAACCCCAAATAAATAACAAGCTCCATCTCAAGAATACTAAATTAGTCCCCCAAATAATAAAATACATTGAATAATTAATAAAATATCCCCCCAAATGGTCAAATAGTCCAAATCTCTGCCCCGGCCCTCTGGAGCGAAGGCGACTTTCATTTAAAAACCACGCACGTTTTTTTCCTTGCCAGTTCCCAACTCCGTTAAGATCATTATCACAGAATGGGAGCAGAGATAAAACATTTTTATTTTCTTTTCTTTTCCTTCTAGTGGGATTTTTTAGCAGAGCATCCCCCACTCCCAGCTCTCATGGAAGTCAGCTCATGTTGGGAGTTAATGTTTCGTTAATACATAGGTTTTTTGTTAATTTATTTCACTTTATTTTACTTTTCCATATTTCTCCTCAGTCAGCAATTATTTTACTCCCAAAGGGATTATTACAATTCTCCCTGTGACTTTTTTAGCCTTGGTGCCTTCCATAAGCCACAGGTGATGCTCACGCCACAATAATGTGCTATTAAATAATATTAAATTATTTTAAAATATGTAAAATTATTTAAAATACATTAAATATTATTGAATAGTAACAAATCTTATTAGATCCTATTAAATATTCTACAAAGCCATATGCACAAATATTTAGGAGCTGTGAAATGCCTCCACCACCCAGCTGGGATGCTACAGTGGGTACCAGCGGGCTGAGTCCTGCTGGGAAGAAAGTAAGGAAAGCTCTGGAAAATTGGGGGGAAATTGGGCTATTTTGGAGTTATATAGAATTAACAGTTTATTTTTATACATACACACTATACAATTGTTATCTATATGATTATATAAAACAAATATACAGGGATAACATGGCTTACCCTATATGTAATATATACTGTATTACACATAATAGAGATATATTCCATACAGTCTATATTATATTTTCTATTCTATATTATCTATTACCATCATTCTCATACATAATAATTATATCCTAAAGCTGTGATATATTATTTTATATCTATTATAATCTGCAACACATCACATATTTATTACATCATAAGTTATATTACATAATTATATATTATATATTTATATTGTATATTATATAATTACCTAAGTATATATTATATATTATATATTTTATATTATATATTATATAATAGATATATTATATTATATGTATTATATGTATTATATGTATTATATTATAGATATCATAATATATATTACATACTACATTGTATATCATCTCATATCATTATATGCACCATATGTAATTTATAGAAAACCCGTGGTTCAGCCCCTGTTTTACTTAAAATACATGCATTTTAAGTCCCAACCCACAGTTCAGCCCCTAAAGAAACCCTGTAAAAAAAATCCAAAACCTGAAGGATCACTTCCCATTGGAGAGAAATGTGGAATGTAACACGTGAGATGGAATACATCTCCATTCTGGATCTCAAGTGAGATATACTGAGAAATAACAGGATTTGAGGTATTTGGGAATATCTCATTTACAAAGATCTATTCTAGTCCATTCTATTCTATTTAATCCAAAGTGAATTTGCTCAGAGATTCCCACAGAGGCTGGCGGAAATAGGAATCTTTAGGAGAAAAACCAACACCTTGACACAGAGATGCACAATTTGGGAGTGATTGGGACTTTCCAGAACTGCCAAAAATTTCCTTCCTGAATTTCCTGATTCTGCAGGATTCTGCTATCCTGGCACTCTGGCTCTTTGGAGAAAATCCAATTTATTCTTCAATAAATCCACTTTTGCTGCAACACCCCAAGACCCCGAGGATGATTCCGGGGTTTTAGAGCCTCAAAACCCCACTCTGCCTTTTCCTGATTGACCAACCCTAGGTAAGCCAAAACCCTCTGGAATTTGGTCCTTAGCACCAGAAATCCACCTATTTCTTGATGCATGAGTATCCCAAAGTCTGACCACAAAGGGGTTGCAGAGAGCAACTCCTCTACATTTTTGGGGGATGGAAAAGCATTTTCAGGGTTGCAAGAATTAATTAATTTGCCAAAGCAGTGTTTGCATCCCGCATTCCCCGTAGGAATTTTTCAGTAGCCAAGTGGAAAGGTTTATTTAGCCGGGAGCGGCGCTGGCTTCACAAACATTTCCCCTTATCCAGCAGGGAGAACCTCACCAACCGAAAGGAGATTTAATTAGTGAAAATCTCGTTAGGCAAACGAAATTATCCGTAAGACAATCCTGCTCTGGACAGGGGGGTGATTAACCAGAGCCATTAATCGAGAGCGGTGCTCCAACAGGCAGCTCTGCTCCAGGACGGGGGGGACACCACACCCCCACCCCCTTTGTGCTTGCCGAAAAGCCCTTGAGCATCTCATCAGCTCACCTTGATTGCATCATGCAAATTGCAATTAGCTTTTAGTTTCATCACCCCAGAAAATAGAAAAAAAAACCGTATTTTGGAGGCGCAGGCCCAAGCAACCCCCAAAATTTGAGAGGGACCAGACTGGTATCCACCAGATGATGTGCCCACATCCCACCACTGAGCACTGAGTAATGCAAATGTCATTTTTCAAGTTATTTTAAGATTTTTTGGTATTATTTCCAGCTCTTACATGAGGGTTTTTTACCCTAAAGCTGTGGGTGTTCTCACATTGGTCCCTAATGATGCCCGGCAGCGTCGTGGCCTCCACCTGCTGTAACGCCGAGGGCATTGTTCAGGCAGCTCAGAACTACAGGGAAACCTAAAAAAAGCTGAGAGCACAAGCTGGGCTACTTCAGAATTCACCAGGACTGAACCTCGGAGGTGATGACAACCGGCCAGGGGAGTGGGAATGGACCCAACTGCTCTTTTAACCTTCTGCTTTAGTAGGATACCACAGAATCACCTATAAAAAGCATCGATTCAGGGCAAGAGAAGCCTTCCCTTTGCCAGGAGTCCTGCAGGATGCCTTAAAAAATGGAGAAAAAAAGCCAAAACCTCATAAAATTGGTGCCCAGCGAACATTCACGGCTTTCTGTCTATAATTATATTTACATATCTCTTGCTCAAGAGGAATCCCTGCGGACCTCACTTCCGCTGGGGACCTCACCCTGGCAGCATCCTCCAGCTCCAAGTTTGAGCATCCCTAAAGTGATGTTTCCCACCACCATCAGTTCCCAAGCAATGTCTGGAAGGAAAGACCCTAACCCTAACCATCACCACCCAAAAAACTGGGAAATCTGGGAGTTTTTTAGATGCAGGGCGAAGATGAGCTCACTGAAAACTACCCAGGGATGCAGGCGGAGCGAGATGATGGAGCAGGGTGAGGACGGATACTGAAGGAATGACCCACCTGATGTCACACAGAGTAGCAGGTAATTGAGAAAAACCAATTAAATCCGAGCTGCCAGAGCCCAGTATATGTATTCCCCGTATATTACATTCCCAAATATATTCTTCCACTATATTCCCCAATATACCATATCTATATACGTAGAGATGTATAAAACATTGTATTTCCCCACACATACAGGGATTATTATCTAATGTTCTTCAATACATACAATATTTCCCAATATTTTCTGTTCCTAAATATATTCCTCAACATTTTATCTTTCATACTCCCCTATAAATATATAAATATATGGATATTATAATATACTATAGTATACTACTAATACGATGGATACTAATACTATTCTATTATTTGTGCTGCCCTTAACTTAAAAGTGATTCAGAGGCTGCAATTAATGCAATAATCTGAATTTTTTTGCAATATCCATCAATTCCTTCTACATCTTGGGCTCGACTTACTGTTGTCCAATTTCTGCCACAAACTTGCAACAAGTTTTGAGCAAAACCCATTTAATTTCTGTCAGGCAAAAAGGGTTTATCCTTTAATGATCCTTACCAGATCCTACTCTTGGGACACAAAAAAAATTTGAAAAATGTGGTTTTATTTAAAATCTGGTTTCATCAGAAGGTCAGGTTTTACTGAAGAGCTCTGTTTTTAATGCAAGCTATTGATGGGCACCAGGCATGAATTACAGACCTTGGGCATCAGACACGCTAAAATCCATTTTCGGATGAGACAGGAGTGACCAGCCCTGCAGCACAGGATGTTTGACACTTATGGAGAGGAGCCTTTTGGATGAGTTTTGGGGAATTTCCACACTGAAGTGAGAACGGGTCTGGAATTTGTGTGCTCTGCAAGGACCTTGGCTATGTGGGTGCACTGCTGGGAGGCTTTAATGCAGGTGCCCTGTGAGCACCTTTGCTAATTAGGGTGCTCCATCAAGACCTTAGCTGACTTGAGTACCCTACAAGCATCTTTGCTAATTAAGGTGCCTGGCTGGAGTCTTTAATTTGGGTGCCCTGCAAGCATCCTTGATGACTGGGGTACCAACTCGGTCTTTGTTAATCAGGGTGCCATGCCAGGGTCTTTGCTAATTAGGGCGCTCCACAAGGAGCTTTGCTGATTTGGGCACTCTGCTGAGGTCATTCATTTGGGCACCCTGCAAGGACCTTGGCTCATCTGCACACCCCGAGGGCACCTTCACTAACTCAGGTCCCACCCCACGATCTCTGCCCACGCAGATGCCACACCAGGCTTTTTGCTAATTAGAAGGCCCTGCAATGACCTTTCCCATTTGGGTGCCTGGTTGGGATCTCTATTTTTTGTGCCCTGCGAGCATCTTTGCTAATTAGGGTGCCCTGTAAAGGTCTGTGCCAATCAGGGCACCATCCCATGGCCTCTGCCACTTCGGGTGCTCTGCTGAAATCCTCCCCCAAGTGTCCTGAAGGGGTCTCGGGTGCCTCATGGCACGTTTGCTCGCCAGGTCATGAGCAGCAGGTGCCACAAAACGACACGACAGAGATGGCACCGCCCCTGCCTCGCTCTCGGACGCTCCGTGGGCAAGCCCAGCACTGGGCACCAGCACGGCTGCTGCATCCACCCCTCTGCTACTGGAATGGCTTTGCATCCCAAAATCCCGCGAGGAGCAGGCGATGCGCATCCCTGCGGGGGTATGGGGCAGCTTGTGGGATGCCTCGCTGGCATCGGAGCATCCCCAAATCCCATCTGCAACCCCCACGCCGCGTTAATAGCTCGTATTTTGCTAATTGTACAAACCTAATGGGGGAAGGAGCTGGCGGGGAAAAAAAAGGGTAATGGCCATCAGGCCAGCAATAAACCAAAATTAATGGGCTGTGGGAAGAAATCATGTCCACTTAATCCCAGCTTTGGAACTCTAATAGAATCTTGGAACACCAAGGGGGGTTGCTCTATCCCGAGGTCACTCCCGGGCCGTCCGTCAGGAGCCAAGCAGCCTGAGCTGCAGGACAGTCTGCGGAGGGGAGAGGAAAGGGCAGCAGCTTCTTCCCAATGCCCTGGAATGTGGCAGGCAGCAGGAGAGGGGGATAATTCCCATGGGAGAAGGCAGAGAGATGGAGAGGAATGCTGCTGAAAAACACCTTGTTGGGACTCTGCCTTCAACTGGGGGATATCTGCTTTTTATCTCCTTTTAACCTTTTTTTTTTCGGTTTTCCTTTTTTCTTTTTTTTTTCCTCATTTTCTTTTAATATTTTTCTACTTTATTTTTTCCAAATTGATTTTCTTTTACCAATTTTGCTTTTCCTTTTAATTTTATTTTTGTATTATTTTTCCCCATTTTTCTGATTTTGCTTTATTGTCTCTTTTTAACCATGTTTCCTTTTTATTTTCTTTTTTTTCATTTTCCCATTTTCTTTTTATTTCTTTTTCTCTTTCTTCCCACTTTTTTTTACCAAATTTCTTTTTTCTTTTTACTTCTATTTCCTTCCCTTTCCCCCATTTTTTTGCTTTTCATTACCGTTTTTCTTTCTTTACTTTCTTTTTTTAACCAATTTTCTTTCTTCTTTTTATTTTCCCATAGAAAAAGGAAAACAATTTCCCCACCACAAAGCAGGGATAAACCCACCCAAACCTCTAACCCAGCAAGACAGGGATGCTGGTGTGGGACACCAACATGGGATTCCCAATCCCTATTTTCACTCTCTCCCATCCAACTTTTTCCCTGGCCCTGCTTCATCCCAGTAGAAATTTAATTACTTTGTGATTTTTGCTTGCCCTGGAACAAAAATCCAGTGCACAAATATCCCTGTTCCTGGCAGAGAGGGATGGAGATAAGACTCATCCCAAACATTCCCTTTGGATTGAAAAAAAACCCCAACACAAAAAACTTTCAGCCATAAATTCGGGTAGGAGCAAAGGTCTTCACTCTAGGAAAACTGGGATTGAAAGTAGATGTGGAGTATTTCTGTGAAGTTGTACAAATCCAGATGCCAGTGGGCCATCACCAACACCTGGAAAAATCTAAACCCATCTGTGTTTGCCCATCAAACTGCCCCACTCGGGAGCCAAAAAAGCCCAGTACAACCCCAGTAAAACCCAGTGGTTTGTACTAATGCCCCAAATCCTACTGGGAATGAGAAGCCAGCTGCTGTGCCAGCACCCCACAGCTCTGCTCCCATCTCCTGCTTGGGGTGGCTCCCCTCCAGTGATGCTAAACCCCACGGGAGGCTGGAGAGCTTCTTCCTATGGGAGAATCACCATTTTTTTTCTCCTGAAAATGCCAAGGGGGGAATAATTATTTTTAAAACGCTCCTATTGTTGAGAAGCCACTCAGGGCTGGGGAGGATGGGAATGATGGATCATGCCAGGCTGGACCAGGGATGCTCCAGCTCCCTGTGCACAGAGTGAGCAAGGACACAAGGATCACCCTGACTGCACATGGGATGCTCAGGGATGCTCCAGCTCCCTGTGCACAGGGCACCAAGCAAGGATACAGGGATCATCCCAGGCTGGACAGGGATGCTCATGGATATTCCAGCTCCCTGTGCACCCAGTGCTTGGGGCACCAGGGATCATCCCAGGCTGGACAGGGATGCTCATGGATATTCCAGCTCCCCGTGCACCCAGTGCTTGGGGCACCAGGGATCATCCCAGGCTGGACAGGGGATGCTCATGGATATTCCAGCTCCCTGTGCAAACAGTGCTTGGTGGCACCAGGGATCATCCCAGGCTGGACAGGGATGCTCATGGATATTCCAGCTCCCTGTGCAAACAGTGCTTGGGGCACCAGGGATCATCCCAGGCTGGACAGGGATGCTCAGGGATATCCCAGCTCCCTGTGCAAACAGTGCTTGGGGCACCAGGGATCATCCCAGGCTGGACAGGGATGCTCAGGGATATCCCAGCTCCCTGTGCACCCAGTGCTTGGGGCACCAGGGATCATCCCAGGCTGGACAGGGATGCTCATGGATATTCCAGCTCCCTGTGCAAACAGTGCTTGGGGCACCAGGGATCATCCCAGGCTGGACAGGGATGCTCAGGGATGCCCCAGCTCCCTGTGCAAACAGTGCTTGGGGCACCAGGGATCATCCCAGGCTGGACAGGGATGCTCATGGATATTCCAGCTCCCTGTGCAAACAGTGCTTGGGGCACCAGGGATCATCCCAGGCTGGACAGGGATGCTCAGGGATGCCCCAGCTCCCTGTGCAAACAGTGCTTGGGGCACCAGGGATCATCCCAGGCTGGACCAGGGATGCTCAGGGATGCTCCAGCTCCCTGTGCACCCAGTGCTTGGGGCACCAGGGATCATCCCAGGCTGGACCAGGGATGCTCCAGCTCCCGTTGCAACAGGGAGAAAACGAGGCACCAAACACCGATACACTCAACTCCCAGATTTTCCCTGCAAGGACTCAGGCTATTCATATGGAAAACTAAACCCGGGCTGCAGGCACGAGCTGTTTTTGATGCCCTCAGAGCAAAAGCAGGAGCGAGCTGCTCGCGTAAATAACGCCAGGGTGTAACCGAGGGAGGCACTGGCCCGGCCGTGCCCCGTGGCTGCCGGGGCTCAGGTTGCAGGATCCGGCCTCGCCGAGGGATTGCGGGGCCGTGCCGGAACGCAGCTATTTTAAGGTTGGGGATATCATTTCACCAATAATTTCCCTCCGTTTCATGTGACACGGACCCAGCATCCCTAAAATAAACGGGGACTACACCCTGTCTTAAAGGGAATGGAAATAGAAATGTTAAAAGTAATAACAGGCACCCAAACTGTTGGTGTTAATGATTTGTCTTATTTTATTTCTAGGAAGGAGAATAAATGCACACCGGGGGCAAAAAGCACTTCGGATTTCAGCAAATATTTGGAAATCTTGTTAATTAATGGTACAGTGGACACAAAGATGCAGCTGAGATCCAGGGCTTGAGATCACAGAGGGATTTGGTGGATGTTTATATTGTATTTGGGGAGTTTTCTCATGGATATTAAAAATAAATAAATAAAACTTAGCACTTGGTCCCTGCCAGTGGCATGCTCAGGGTTCCTTACTCAGGGCAGCAGCAAAGATGTGATGCTCTATGTGCCAAAATAGCAAGAATTTGGAGGAAAATTGTTATTCACTGATTTTTTTTCCCCCTACCATGCAATGAGCCGAATGTGGGTTTTTGCTGTTTGGGGCCAAAAAGCTCTGATTTAGGATTATCCCCATTCTTGCAGCCATATCACTGCTTAATTTCATTGTACATTAAAAGAACATCCTACTGTATTATTTTATAGTATTATATGTATCTCTATTAATTGTATTAATTGTATTTATTCTTCTATAAATTACGCTATACTACATTATAAAAGTTCACTAACATATCCCAATCTCTTCATTGAAAACTACCATTTATCAGCTGGAAAAATCATCTGCATCTCCCGTGGAAGATCAACATCACTTTTGGCAGCTAAAACTCTCTCAGCAGCAAGTTTCAATTTCTTTTCGACTCCATTGCTGCAGCTTCAGAGAACCTACCTCTGTGTTATTCCCCTCCCTCGCTTGCAAATGGAATGCAAAGTTTGAAATTCGGGTTGCAAGCAAAAAAAACCAGCACAGGGACAAGGAATTTTCCAGGAAACCGAGCATCCACCAAGCTCATGCACTTGAACACTGGCAGGAGGCGCACCAGGAGCGTGTGCACGTATATCCAAGGGGTGCTTCTCCCTGGAAATCACTATTGGGATGTTCAGTTTGCATCAGAGAAGTTATTTTCCTCTAGGAGTACATGAACAGGTTGATCACCAGCTGCACTTTGCTCACAGGGGACAAGATTCTCCTTCCTCAAAACTGGGATGGGGAGGACAATGTGTGTCCAGCACTCACACTGCTCTCCTGCATAGTAATTCCCATCTTATCAATCGATTGATAATTTTCTACTATAAATCAACCAATATTTTTATTACAAATCAATAATTTTCTGTTATAATGTGATCAATCCATTACCTTCTATTCTAAATCCATCAATCAATAATTTTCTAGTGTACATCAATCCATAATTTTTTACTGTTCATCAACCCACTATTTTCTACGATGAATCAATCAATAATTTCCCATTATTAATCAATCAACCCACGATCTTCTACACCAAACCAGTCAATAAATTTTTATTACAAGCAAATCAACTCATGACTTCCTATTATAAATTGATCCATCGATAATTTTCTATTAGAACCCAATCAACCTTTGGCTTTCTAGTATAAATCAATCAATCAATAGGGTTTTATTCTGAGTCAATTTGAATTAAATTGAAATTAATTAGATCTCCGTTCAGTTGCCGCTGGGCTGAAGGCCCCCATGCTCCCCCCCAGGCAGGTATTTATAGCCACCGTGTCTCATCCCCACTGCCCTCAGCCCCGGCCATTAATTAAATTAGCACAAAGAGGGGCTTGTTGAGCGCTCCAGCCTCCCGAAGTCGAGCTGGCGAACAGGAAACAAAGGGTGGAATTCTGCCTGCTTGGCTCAAGGGTGCTGTGTGCCCCGGCCGGGTGCTGGAGCAGGGCATGGGGTGCCCTCGGATGGGGGAGCAGCCCCCCAGGGCAGCACTGGGATGTGGGATGGATGGGCCGAGCCAGAGCTGGGCTGGAGCAGTTGGGTGATGGGAATCTTGCGAAGGGAATTATGCAAATCCCACCTTGTAGCGGGTCTCACCCCATCGCTTCCCAGATTTACACTCAGCGCACCCAAACCGGAGGCCGGAATGCCAATGCGGCCACTTCCCAATCCCTGAGCCCTTCCCGTCTTATCACAGCAGTGTGAGAGCACTGCTGCACTGAGCCCCTCTCCAGGCACAATTAATTCTGGGTGAAAACGCTCCCAGTAATTCCTGCAGGGATAACAGCACTGGGAATTTCTCTGCCTTTTCCCCTGTTGAGCCAATTCCCTATAGAAATGGTTGCAGGGAAAATACCGCCCCCCCCCCCCATCTCTACCTTGAGATAACCCTGGCCACTTGCCAGGTACTCAGCTATTAAAGATGCTACTAAATAGCTTTATTTGGTGGTTTTAGCATAAATATTCTCAGCAGGACCTTCAGCTCCACTGTTTGGGGTGTTAAATTTAAAAGGGAAGGAACAGGAAAAAAAACCTTTTGGAGGTTGTTTAGGCAAGGAGGAATGATTTAGCACGGTACAGGGTGGGATTAAGATGGCAAAGGTCACGTTGGAAAGAAGGAAAAGCTCCCCAACAGCAAGAGGTGGCTCCTGGTACGAGGAGAAAACACTGAAATGCTCAAAAAGAGTGAAAAGCAACTTGATAAAAAGTGATGGTTAAGACAGTGGGACTGCGGGGGGGGGTCAGGTTTTCATGGGGGAAAATAGCAGGAATGGGGAATATACCTATGGTGGTTACTGGTGTGGGGGAGTCACAGCCAGGAGCTGGAGGAGCATCACTGGAAATGGACAAGTGTCGGTAAAAATGCATCAGAATCACTAGAATTGCACGAGTAACTCCTAATCTGGATAAGCACCCACAAAAATTGTACCAGCATTGCTAAAATTGGATGAGCAACATTAAAACTGGATAAGCATCCCTAGAACTGAATCACTATCCCTAAAGCTGGACCAGCATCACTAAAATCACACCAGCATCCCTAAAACTGCACTGGCATCCCTAAAATGAGACCAGCATCCCTAAAATGAGACCAGCATCACTACAGGTAGATGAGTATCCCTAAAACTGCAGCAGCATCCCTAAAATTGCAGCAGCACCCCTGAAGTTGCACCATCAACCCTAGAACTGAAGGAGCATCACTAAAACTGCATCTATGAAAATTGTACTGGCATTCCTGAAACTGGCACCAGCATCCCTGAAGTTGGATGAGCATCACTAAAATCACACCAGCATCACCCTACAGGAAAATAACCCATCGATACCATTTAGTATTAAATTCATATTGTTATCTTTAATTATTTACTATTTACTTTTTCTTGGTTATTGAGCATGTATTGCTATTTATTTTTTTATTGTTCCTTTTCTATGATAGTTAAGTTTGTTCTTTACCACCCCACTGACAAAGTGCCCCACTTCATTATTTTTGTTTTAGAGCAACTAACTAATTGCCAGAGTTATGAGATCTTGGATCTGGCACCAAGATATAAAGAGACCAATTTCTGCACGTAAATGCATTAAAAGACCTTTGCAGGCATTTTATAGAAATGGGATTTTCTTGGGGTTGAGCTAGGAAATAATAAGAATTTATTTCTTTTTTTTTTAAACTCCTCCAGCAAAGTTCATCTCCTCAGAACCCAGATTTTGGGGGGTTTTTTTGAATAATTCTATCTAAATTGAGTGAGCAAGGTCAGGGAGGGGATGCAAGATGCAAGAGGTGGGATGGAGGGCATGGAATGCAGGATGGTCTGGAGGGGAGACCTCCACCCACCATCCCTGAGCCAATTATTTATAATTATTTATTATGAGCTGATGAAGGGGATGATAAAACACAAGACCCAGAGAGGGCTCAGCTCATCATCCTCACTCACTGGGAGCGTTCCCTTTGGAAAGAGGGAGCAGGAAGAGAGTGGAAATAGGGTAAAAATAGTAAACAGGGAAAAAAGGAGAAAAATCAGGCAGGCAAAAGACTTTTCTTTCTGGGATAGCATCAAAATCTCCATCCAGGCTCCCAGCTGTCCTCGGCATCAGCACCGGCAACAGGCAGCGGCATTCGGATGGAGAAATTAGCAGCTTGGAACAATAAATTCCCTTTTAAATTTATTGCTCAGGAGCATTAAAAATGTCTAAAGTGGTTTACATCCACCATCACCGTGGGAATTCGCCCAGGGATCCAGGAGCTGGTAATTGCTATTCTCAAACTTGCCTTGGAAGCTTCAAGTAGTGTTTAAAAAAAACATTTTAAGGGCTTTATAAAGCCATAAAGTGCCCTCGACGTACCTGGGAGTGATGGAGCTGGGAGAGGCTGGTGCTGCCTCCACCAAATAATCCTGGGCATAACACTTTGCTGATCTGGTAATGGCAAAGGAAACTGCTACAATTCGATATTGTTCTTTTTTTTTCAATTATTTGGCCAAGTTTTGCCTCATTGCTGGGCTGGGGGCAGAGCGTGTGGCATCGGGGGGGACCCCAGAGGGCTGGGGCAGGTTGGGTTTGCTGCTTGGATAGGGCTGGGCTGCCAAAAACGATGGGAAAAAAGGGGGAAAAGGAGGGGAAAAAGGAAAAATAATAAAGGAAAAAATAAAAGTGAAAAAAAAAAAGAAGAAAAAGGGAAAAGGAAAGAGGAAAAGCCAAAAAGAAAATAAAAGAGGGCAGAAAAGAGAAAATGGGAAAAAATAGGAGTGAGAAAGAAAGAAAGACAGGAGGGAAAGGGAAAAAACATTCCTTTTTGGGGGGGGGGGGAAGGAAAAAAGGAAAACAAGGAAAAAAGGGGAAAAGGGGAAAAGAAAAAATACTTAAAGGAGGAGAAGAAAAAAAAGGAAAATCAAGGGCAAAATAAAACAGAAAAAGGAAAAGATTTTAAAAAGGTAAAAAAGGGAAAAATAAAATAAAAAAAATAAAATAGGAAGCAAAAAAGGAAATAAGGAAAAAGGGAAAAGAAAGGAGAGGAAAAAAAAGATGGGGAAAAAGAAGACAAAGGAAAATATAAAAAAAATAAAGGAGAAAAGGTAGAAAAGGGGGGGAAAGGAGAAAAAGGGTGGGGGGGGAGGAAGGGGGAAAGGAGGAAAATTAGGGAAAAAGGGGGGGGAAGGAGGAAAATTAGGGGAAAAGGGGGGAAAAAGGGGGGGAAAGTGAAAACAAAATCAGCTTTTCCTGACTTGGAAAAAATTCCAAGGGGTTCAAGCTCTAACCCAAGACTGAAGAAGCTCCCAGCTCCTGTGGGGACTGAGGTTGTTCCCGCTCCCTTCTGGGCGTGACAGGATTTTCCCACTCGAAACCCCACTCCCAAACACATCTCCAAAAAAATACTAAATGGGGGAAGAAATAAAATAGAAGCGTCCCATAATTGGTCCAAAATCGGGATTATTTTTAATTGGCTTTCTGAGATTTCTGGCAGGGATCCAGGCAGCCAGCCCAGCCAGGGAAGGGAAAGCCTGGCCAAAAACTGTGGGCTCACTTATAACATTTCTCATAGTTTTTGTAACACCTTGTTAAAGCCAAAAGCTCCGGATTGAACATTAGTGGAGAATGTTTTTCCCCTCGACACAAGTTGGGTTTCACTTTCTCCTCCTCCTGCACCAAAATAATCTGGTTTTTGGGGAGCATCAGCAGTGCTGCATCCCTAAACCTGAGGGGTCATGGCCTTTTGGTGAGGCTACCTGGATATTTGGGATTTTCCTGCCTGGATTATATTTTGTATGGGAAGGATGGGACAGGTGGCAAAGGATGCTGGAAGGTGGGGGAAGCATGGCCTGGAATATGAAAGTCAAGGTAAAAAAAACAAATAGTGACAAAGCAGAAAAAAAGAAAGAAAAAAAATTTTTTTTAAAAATTTTAAAATAAGCATAAAAATAAAACTAAACCAGATAATCAAAAATTAAAAGAAACTAAACCATAAAATAAAATAAGAAATAACATGAAAATAAAATTAAATTAAAATAAAATAAAAATAAGTAATAAGTAAATAACAATTTTTTTAAATTGTAGACATGGTGCTTTGGGTTTAGGGGTCGATTGCACAGCTGGACCCAATGGTCTTGAAGGTCTTCTGCAACCCAACTATTGAACCAATTAACCAGAGCTGGGAGAACCCAGGGTTTGTGTTCCTGTTTGGAAGAGGAAAAGCCAAAAAAATAGGATCTAATCAAGCAGTTGGGAAGCGCTGAGGCCAAATTCCCGTCTTATTTATACAGCTGCAAACCACAGCTGGGCAAAGGCAACCTCATCCCACTGGGATCACAGCTCCATCCCTCCAGGATCGTGGCTCCATCCCATCCCGCCAGGGCTGGTTTTCCATTTTCCCATGGGGATTACCTGGAGCACCACCTCGGTCCTTCCAAGGCTGGAGGCAGGGATAAACCCGAGTTTAAATTTAATTGAGGATTAATTCCCATCCTTCCGGATTATTATTTGGAGCCAGCATCTTAATGATCTGACTAATGATGCTGGGAATTAATTTATTTTTGGGCTAATTAGAGGGCATTTGTTAACACCCTCTTTGGTGGTGGCGAAAATTATTTGGGAATCAAGTTATTCGACAGTGCACGGGATATTAAATGCAACTGGGAATTGTCTGGATCCAGTAAATTATCCCACTAACACCCCAAAAAAAGCAGCTTTCCACATGCTGGAGTGAAACAAGGATGGGGAATACCTGGGGACAGGATGCTGAGAGGCATCAGCAGTACCCATGACCTAAAATAAAGATGACACTGATGCTTGATCTGGCTTTCCCACCCAGACTGCAGATGCCAAATCTCCCTTAATTCATCCCTAATTGTGGCAAAAGTTTCCTCCCGACTTTAGGAAGCGTGGCACGTTGCTCCTTGCATCCCTCCCATCGACTCTCAGCCGCCCCATCCCATCGCTCTGACTCATTTCGCTGATTACTCCAAGCCAGAGCAGCTCCCAGGAAAATCAATTCTGCCAAATTGGGGTGTCCCAGCATCCCAGGTTAATTTTCTCCGTGTCTTCAGGAAATATCCCAAGAATCCATGGCACAAACCCAACCAGGATGCGGATGGTACCCGGAGGTGCAGTCTGGCCCCCGCATCCCTGCAGATGAGGATGGATGGGTGAAGGATGCTCTTCCCAGCAGGACCAAGCCAATATTTAAGTTTTGTTGGAGGACAAAAAAAAAAAAAACCCATTATCGCTCAGAGACTTATAGATGCTGTCCATCAACTTGGAAAAAAGACAAGAAGTAATTCAGAAGTTCACTGGAAAAGCCAAAATCACCCGAAATCCAAAGCTGCCCCATGAGGGTCTTGTTTTATCCTTGAGCTGGAAAAACAGTTATTCCTGGTGTGCCAGTGGGGTAAAACACTCTTCTCCCAGTACAACTTCATGCATTTAATCCAAAAGAGGAGATTTCCTTCAAAAAAAAACACCTTAGGAAAAAAGAGGAGATTTCCTTAAAAAAAAAAAAGGTGACTTCCTTTAAAAAAAAACACTATTTCCTAAAAAAAAGAAATGTTTCCCTTAAAATGGAGTAACTTTTAAAAAAAGGCAATTTCCTCAAAGAAAGGGAGATTTCCATAAAAAATGAGATATCCTGTATTTCCCCCTCCCAAAAACGATGGAGGGAAAATGGAGTATGTTCCTGCAAGCTCAGTGGGGAAGCTCAGCACCACTTTTCTCCCCGTTTTTTCCCTCACCCCATGATATTAGGGAGCATTTAATGCTATATATAAATATATATCTAATGTTATACAGATCTCAGGTTAAAATGAAGGGGCTTATGGAACCCCCCCAGTGCCAGCTTTGGGGGGCAAGGGCTGCAAAGTGCCTTGAAAAGCCCAATTTTGGGATGCTAAGGAACACGGCATCTCCTTCTCTTCCTGACACCGCCAGCTCCCCTATTAACCTCTCCTGTAATTAGCCTCAAGCAATTAACTTTTGCTCCTAACGAAGGAATCTCAGTGCAGGGAGTTAAATAAAATAGGAGGGAGGAGGGGAAAAAAAATAAGGGGGAATCCTGATCCCATCATCTGTCTGCTCCATATGGCTTAAACCCAAAACAACGTGCTATTTTTTCACCTAAATCACCCAAAATCCAACTGATTCACCCAAAACCCTCCCCCTGTCCACATGAGGCTGCAAACTGCCCCTGAAACATCGGGCCCCAAAGGTTTTGGGGTGGTTTTTTTTCAGGGAGCACCCAGTTTTCTACACCGGGATGATCCCAGCCACGTCGAGTCAGCACTTTTGGAGGCATGATGTCCAAAAGTTTCACCAAAGCCAGGTCCACTGAGCCACACGCTGCTTTTCCCCACTCTAACCCCAAAACTTTTGAGGATTTGAAGGCAAAATAAGTTGAAAAAAGCCAAATTAAGCCATTTCCTCTCCTATTTTCTGTTTCTCCTCGGCAGACAGCTGTCCTGCATCCCAGCCAAAAATAATCCATCCCCCCCCTTTCCTCAATCTAATCTCCCCGGCTGGGAGTTTGAAAATATCCTGCCGGGTTTAGGGTTTCCCGTTACCCGGTGGGCGGCGAGATAGTGGGAAAAAAGATCCTTGGGAGCGAGAAAAACCGGGAAGAGCCCAAACAAAGAGCCGGAGCCCAAGCTGAGCTTCGACACCTGGTGAGGACTGGGATGAAGTGGAGGGACACCCCAAACCCTCGGCAAAACTTCCCGAGTTGCACAATGCCACCGGCGGAGCCACCCTCCTACGGACGGAAATGCAATAAAAAATTCAAGGATAAATTTAAAATAATAATAATAATAATTATTATTATTATTACTATTAAGAAGCCCTCCCTGCATTGCTGCAGAGCCACTAAAAGCGATTTCTGGAGTATTCACCCAACCCTGTGGGATAAGGGGGGGGGGGGAGAGAGGGGCTGCCAGGGCGTCCCGTGGGGTGTTCCAGGGGAAAGGGGGTGCCCTGGGGGAAATGAGGTGCGCCAGGAGAAGGCGGCACACGGGGGATAGAGGGGTGCACGCAGGGGTTTGTCCCAGGAGAGGCGGCGGGATGCGGCACGCCTGCGAGGGCCACGCTCCGGCACTGGCATGCAGCCCGCATGAGGCCCTGCGAGGTGGCACGGTGCCCCCCCACCCCCAGTGGGTGCCCTGGGGGTCCTGGGAGGGCACCCCGAGCTAACTGGGTGCTTTGCAAAGCCGGGAGGCTGCAGATAAAGCGCCTCCCCCCCACCCCCCCACCAGCACCCGCTGCAGCCCCCCACCCCGGCTGCACGGGGGGCAACTTCCCAGCTCCCAAATGCCAGGAGCTGGGGGGCTACAGCCCTTCCCGGGGGCTGGGACCAGCTGGGGGGGGGGGGGGGGGGGGGGGCTGCCACCCCCCCCTCCGGGGCAACCGTGGCCAACTGCGGGGGGCTGCCATCCCTGCGAGGGGGCTGCAGGCAGCCAGGGGGGATCGCAACTGGTAAGGGGGGGCTGCAGCCCCCAGGGAGGGCACTAGGAGCGGCTGGAGGGGCTGGAGCAGCCCCGCGGTGGGAGCACGCCAAGTGCTCGGGGGTCTGCAGCCGGTCCGAGGTCACTGCAGCGAGCGCGGGGGGCTGCAGCCCCCGGGGGGGCACGGGGAGCGCTGGGGCAGGGGGGATCTGAAACCGGCTGGGGGGGTCCGCAGCCGGCCGGAGGTCGCAACCTCCCTAAAAGCCCTGCAACCGGGCAGCGGGGGCTGCAACCGGCGGGGGGAGACTGCGACCAACTGTGGGGTACGACACCCCCCCCCCCGCCAAAAACACCGCGACCCTCCCGGGGGGTTCTGCAACCGGGCACAGCGGGGGCTGCAACTTGTTCGGGGGGCCGCAACCTTCGGGGGGTCTGTGAGCGGCTGGCGGGGTGCGCAACCCCCAGATCACTGGACGCCTCCCCCCGGGATCGCTGCAACCGGTCGGGGGATGGGGAGGAGGGGGTGCACCCCGCCCGAATCGCTGCATCCCCCCAAAATTATCGCGCCCGGCCGAGGGGGTCACGGCGGAGAACCGCAGTGGCACAGCCGGCCGGAGGTCAGCCCGGAGGGGGAACCGGACACCGGGGACGGACACCCGCGCTGCCCCGGCCCCGCACCGCCGGGGAGACGGCGGGAACGGCAAGTTACTTCCCACACCGGAGGGGATGGGGGGTGGGGGGGGGGGGGGGGGGGGGGGGTTGTCCCCGCCGTCGCCGCACGTGCCCCGCCGCCCGCGCCGCTTTGTCCGCCGGGCTCCGCGGCTCCGCCCGCCCCCGCGCGGCGGCCCCGCCGTGAGTGACAGCCCTACCTGCCCGCCAATCTTCATCACACCGACACCGGCCTGACAGCGCGGCCGCCGCTCGCCGCCCGCCCGCCCGCCCGGCCCCGCCGCGCCGCCGCCGACAGGCCCCGCCCACCGCCCGCAGGGCCACGCCCCCGACGCCAAAACCCCGCCCCCCGCGGGCCCGCCCCCGCCAGGCCCCGCCCCCCCGGCCCCGCCCCCTCGCCGCTCCCCGGCAGCGCCCCCTGCTGGCCGGCGCCCGCTCCCCCGTCCTGCCCTCTCCCCCCCCGCCCCCTCCCCAAAACGCTGCCGTCCCCCCGCCTGCCTCCGGACCCCCCCGGTGTCCCCCGGACATCGCCGCCTTTGCCCCTGCTCCCCTCAGCCGGGGTGCACCTGCACCACCTGCACCCCCGCAACCAGATTCCCCCCACCACATCTGCCTCCCCAGCAGCATCTGTCCCCCCACCTCGTTTCCCCAATATACCGCCGCGCATCCATATTAACCCCCAACACGTATTTCTCCTCCAGCAGCATCTGCTCCCTCCGTATTTCCACCGCCTCCCCTCCCCCCCGGATGCTTTTGCCATCCCAGACAGATTCAGAGCCAGCCTCGGTGGCCCCGGACTCTCCCAGCTCCAACCCCCGCAGTGCCCCCTCCATCAAGACCCCCAGGGGGGGGTTACCAAACCCGCCCACCCCCCAGCACAACCGTGAAATGTAGGGCACCCAGTGAGATCCCACCCAAAACTCCTCCTGTGGTATTATCCCCCAGGCAAAACACTCGTATCTATTAATTATTGTTCATTTGGGGGAAAGTGGCTTCTGACTGAGCTCCCCCTACCCAAATTTTGGTCCGCATGAGGTATCAACTGCCCTTCTCTTTCGCAAAGAAGATGAGGTTTTCCTGGAATCACTTTCATTGGGAGCACTGGGTCCTATAGCCAAATTTTCGCACATTTTATTGCAAAAGCCACAGGGATGGATTTTTCTGGATCAGTCTGGCCACAGGGTTTTTTTCCCAATTTTCCAACCCTTTCCCTGATGAAAAATGCTATCAAGAACGGATTTAACGAGAAACGCTGAATTTCTGCCCATTTCCTAAGGATCTTGGGTGGGGGGGCGGAGTCACTCAAAACAGCCCCAGAATTCCTTTGGAATAGGTTAAGGTTAATTGGTTAGGGAATAGGTTAAAATTGGCTCCAAAGAGTTACAGAGGGATGTATGAGCCAGCAGCACTAAATGGTGTGTAAGGGATGGCCATGGGGTCAGGGATGCAATGGGAAAGGTGGTAAAACAAATTAAATTTAAGGCCAGGAACCCGAAACACTTTTAATTTTCCCTCTTCGGTTTTCCAGAACAAATGGCCACTTGCAAATCAGCATTCCTAAATCCCTCCTTCCAGTTTATCCCGAAAGTAAGTCCCTCCAGAAAATGTTTGCTCCACTGTTTGTACTTCCTATTGGGAGCAGGCTCTAACATACACTGATGTCCTTTGGGCTGGTGGCTCCCGCTTGGAATCCATCAATAAAATAGCAGAGAGATGCAGTGGGTGGTTGGGATGAATCCCACCCACCCCTCTCCAAAAGAAAAAAAATCACTGCATTGCATCACTGGGAAAACCAGCGGGAACTCAGAGCATCCCCCCAGTCCTTTGGAGATGTTGGAATGATTTATAGGAATTTCTTGCCTTGTAAATCAGCTGACAGGACATTTTTCCCCTCCCTTATTACTATTCCACAGAAGCGAGCAAAGATGAGGAGCCATAAAGCTGTCGCCGGTTGTTTCAACCAGCAGGGGATGCCAGACAGAAAATATTTCGGGTTTTGCAGAAACTGGAGAATTGGAAAGGAAGAGAGAAGGGGAGGCAGATGGAAAACCCATCATCGTGATATCAAAGGACCACTGGATCATCCACACTTGGCATCTCATCTTTCTCACATCTCGTCTTGGAAAACAGGGATGTAAAAGAGCAGGCACGTGTGGGGCGTATTTTAAGCTACATCATTGCCAAAAATACTCAAGAGCTCAAAATTTTAGGGTTCTCGCAGTGCAGGGATATTTCTTCTGGAGCCAGCAGCAACAAGCTCCTCACATTCACTCCTCGAGCATCCCAAGTTCATTCCTCAAGAATCTCACATTTGATCCTTGAATATCCCACATTCACTCCTTGAGCATCCCTCATTTATCTCCCCCAATTTGTTACCAATCGCCGAAGCAATTCCGCCACTGGTTTTGGAGCCTCACTTTTAAACGCCAAGGGAAATATCCAGGCCCAACTTTTTCCTTCACAAAGGCAAAAGCTGCTTCTTCCCTGGAGAGTTTTTCCAGAGCTTAATTATCATCCCCGGTTAAAAAAATACATTTCCCAGTTGGATTGGCCACTTCATCAACCAGCCATGGGACCTTGTTGGAATTTGCTTGGTGATAAATTAAAACTCTCCCGCACTCAATCTCACAGTTCTTTTCCCCAGAAAAAAGCATCTTTCTGCTGTGACAGGTCATTACTGAGTGATTTTTTTGGTCAGATCTCATCCCTCCAGATCTCCAGGACCGGGGGTGCTTGGCTGCACCCCTACTGAGAAGAGTTCGGTACCAACTCACTTTTTCCCACCCTTGACTACCCTATGGTGGCTGCAGCTGGAAGGGATGTCCAAACCCCAAAACCAGGAAACCCTCCTCCATACACCTTTTTCCATCCCTATCCCAATCCAGATTGCTGGAAAACCTCCCTGAAATTAAACCCCCTCCACTTAAAATTCCCCCAGATTCTGGGGGTCATGCCATTTCCATGCCCCAGACTGGAGCTTGTGCACCTCAGGGAGATTTTTTTGCCCGTGTGAAGTCAGTGTTGTAAATATATAATTGCCACAAACTCACTGGCACTTATTCCAGAGGACGTGGATGGGGCCTTTCCAAAAGAGACGAGTACTCGGAGCAGGCTTGATAAAATATTAAACATTTGGCAAGAGCAGCGACATACATACCCAGCAATATTTACATTTTTACATAACAGGCTTCAGGAGAAAACAAATTACATAAAATATAGAGGTTTAGTCTCCGTCATTTGACTGATCCTCCATAAATAATTCAATTCTCTTTCCAAGATTGTATTATTGCTCGTGTCGGATTTCTCTGAGAAAACTGTGACGGGATTCTCGGCAAGATGCATAAGAGCAAAACCAAGCAAATTATTCGATGATAGATGTTGAAAACAAGACCGGGTTTTGGGACACGGCCTTGCAGCTGAGCCCAGCTTAAGCACTGCAGCAGGTTGGAGGGGTACGATGTCCCTCCCAAATTGCTTACAGGGAGGGTGTCCAACCCCCTCAGGAGTTAAAAGATGCTAAAAAGGAATCCCTAAGGACAATTTAGGACTTGTTTCAGGTAGGGTGTTTCTCCAAACTGTCCCAGCTCAGGCAGTGGTACCCTCCAGCCCCTCTGGCTCGGGCGCTACACTTGGATCTGGTGATGATGCATAACTCAAATCATTCATTAAAATTTGTGTTGGGTTTTTAGGAGATATTTAAGGACATGAATATTTTCCTACACCTTTCCAAACTCTCTCCAGTAATGAGATTCAAGAAGTGAGAAGCCTTAGAAGCAACATAGGGACCATCCAATTGTCTGTCCAAACCCCACAATGCTTGTATCAAACGTGGGATGAAATTAAAGGATTCCCCTAATTTTAACTAACTAGCTCATGGAAGATTTCTATATCTTGATTTCCCTCCATCTTTGGTACTTCACATACAGGACAACTCCTCTTTTTACCTGTGCACATGATTTTCCTGGGAATAATAAGAGAGCCAACCCCAAAAGATTTGCAACACCAAGACAACAGCGTCATTTTTGAAGCCACCGTGCATTTTAAACAATCTCAGACACACATACCAGCATGTAATTTCACAAGAACTAATAGATAAATACATGGGAGAGTATAATTAAGGGGTTTATCAATAATCCACAGGGACAAGGAGGATATATTAAGAATAAGTGATCAATGCCAGGATGGCTCTATACTCCCAGAGGTTTTCCTATGCAAGATTAAATAAGATTCAGTTTATTTCTTGTGAGACACTGATGGATTGATAATAAAGAAAGCTAAAGCCAAAACAAAGGATTTTTCCCAGTTGATGCCTCCACCATGGAGCTGGGATTGAGTGGGAAAGCATCTAAAAAATGGGATTTCTCCCCTCCCCACACAGGCTGAGTGGGGGTTAATGCTGGCTTGTTGAGCCAGGAAGCATTTTGGGGTCCTTCCAGAGGGCAAATGATGGATAAACGGCAGGTTATATATATTTTGATTAGAAAATCCCTGCTGCCAACTTACTCCTCTTAAATGTTTAATTTCAAGGCATAATAAGTCTGCGGCTGGTTTTTGCTGCTCCTTCAGGCTCTCCTGTGCAAAGTTACTGAAAGCATCTGACTGACTGATCCTTTCCCAAGCATTTCCAGGGATAAATAAATAAAAAAAAAAAGAAGGTTCTGGATGTTTAAAGTGACTTACCTCCAGCACCTGGACAAGCTTTGGAGTCTGTTTTCCAGAGGCAATATCAGCTGATTAAAGCAGAGATGGGCTGGAGGGATACCCATGGGGGGAAACAAAAATTATAAATAATTGTTAAACTACACCTTGTACAAATACTGTAAAAACAAAACTAGGGCTGGTTAATGGGCTGAGCCCCCCTCCAATTTATGTTTCCCTTGGATATCTGCGGTAGTTGGATACCAGACAGCCGACAAACGCGACGTGGAGATGCTGAATCCTGCCCTTTTAACATTTTGATTCCACCTGAGATGTTTCTTCACCTTGGCTGGGCTTTGGCACTCATTGCCTATCCTCTTTCCGGTTCAGCCCACGATGGGAGTTCAACCTTCACCCTCACCAAGCTATGCCAGCGCCAGCAGCCGGCACCAGCCTGGCTTCCGAGGAGCTGGTGGAGGGAGAAGCGGAGAGATGGTCACAACTCTTTAAAGATGCAAATTGAGAAGCAGCCATCATAACAAGAGAGCTCTGCTAATTCTCTTACGAGTATGCAGATTTCAATGCTGACTTTTCCTAGGCTTATTTGTTTTATTTAGCAATAAATTTAATACCAGCTCCCTGAAGCAAAGAGACAGATGGACTATAAACTTTGAATTTTGAGTAGTTTTACTTCCTTAGGTTTGTGTCATCTTTGATGTCTTCTGAAATTACATCTTGGAAAGTTCTCAGGGATTGAATTCTGCTTTTTTACAGCCCTCAAAGCCATTTGATTAGCCGCCTTTTAATTTTTTTTCTTGTACAGGTTACCTGAAGGATCTTAAATACCATCTCAGTGATTCATATCCTTGGCTGCCAGAGTTGTCTCAGGGAGTTGCCAGTGGAGCTGAGAAAACCAAAGCACCCCATAATATCTTCTCCGCAGGCAAAGGAAAACAAAATGCATTTTATCCATCCTTTGGGATGGAAAGCTCCTGAGATCTGAGACTAAAACCCCTGGGCTGAAATGAAGTGGTGCCCTAGCAGAACACAGGGTGGGGGGTTTTGGAATGACCACAAAGTCATAATGCAGCAGGAAGGATTCATCTCCTTTTTTCTCTTTTTTGCCATCCTCCAGCAATTTAAAAATTAGTTTGGAAATGAGGAGAAACACCTGAGACGTTGGTGCAGCCCAGGGAAGCCCCTGAGAAGAGGGTGGTCTCCAAGCTTCGGTTGCCCACAGGTGGTGGGATGAAGCCATGAGTTGATTGAACACCGTGATGGTCAGAGACACAGGAACATCCTTTTTACGGACAACCCCGAGGTGTGTGAAAATCCAGAATCTAATTTGGAGATATAAAAAACACATCCCATGGGCTCAGGATTCGGGGAGAGGTGAGCTTAAGGGTAACACGGCAACTTTTGAAGTGAACTCCCAGGAGCCACACGATACTTCGATCTAGCAGATCTAGGCCCAGCCAGGTCCCATCACGACTAATTTCCCTACCGTCACACACAAATAGGGAAGGAAATTAAATTTTTTTTAACAAACAGCAACAAAAAAACCCACATCGTTTCCAAGCTGCCGCCTGGGAAACAGCGGGGAAAAAAATCGATATATGTCAAATAAAAAAGGGCGAGAACAAAGGTGTTGCAAGGAGCCAGGAATAAAACCTGAATGGAAACTGCAAACAGGCTTGATTGCCAAAAAAACCACCTGCCTGAAAGTCCTGGGGATCTCAGCAGTAAATTTGGGCCGTTTCAGCAGTTGTTGGTTGCTTCCAGACACCCAACATCCCACCGTGGGCAGATGCTGCCATCGCTCAGCCCTTCCCAGTTTTGAGACATTATTGACTGCTCAACTGCGATGGAATTACAGCGGATGAACATGTTATGGGCACATTAAAGTCTAATGAGTGGCCGGTGATTAATGCCATTACGAAGAACTAATGGTGATGAGCCACTTAAAATGAAGCGTTGTGGGTTCCATTCTCAATGGCTCCTTGGTTCCTCACCTGGAAACTCTTGGGGTGGAATGAAGAAGAGGTTGACACAGGTAAAGGCGCAAGGTTTCCAAAGTGATGATGCAAGGAGGACCCAAATAGATACTCTTTAAAGATAAGATTGGTGGGAAATAGCACTTTTGGGGGAAATGTATGGGAAATTGAAGTTTCTTGGAAAAACATTTGACTCTGGGCTTTAGAGCCTTTGGGAATGGCATTATAAAAGCGAATTTTAATTTTTACCATCTCCCCAAACCCTGTTCTTGTCTCTCTTTTTCCCCTCGATCTTCTTAAACTCATTTTCCATGGATTCTTTTCCTCCTTCCTTTAGCTTTGCCTCTTCTCCATCCCTTGCAGTACTCGTGGAGGTCTCTACAGCCACATTTAAGCTTCTCAGGTAGTTGCTCTCCTCCTTCCCCTCCTTGGTTGGAACAGATTTTGCCACGATATCAACCCATGTTGACTCCATGGGGACATGTCATCCCATGTGGGCATGATGATATTAAAACATCCCCCGGAGACAACTACAGGAACTTTCTTTTTGTAGGCTTTTTAGGGAAATCGCTGCAGTTCCTTGAGCTTCAGAGAACCAAGTCTCAAAAACCTTATTTGCACCAATCTATAGATTAACTAGACTGAACTAAAGTTGCACTTACTATAACAAGTCACCAAAACCAAAAAATTACCAACTTCCTCCCACTTGGGAGTGATAGGAACCATAAGAGGAACCCTAAAGTGTGATGACAGAGACGCCCTGTCTTCCTCCATCCGCCTTCTCCAAGTGCTTCTTGGCTGAGATCAGTCTTGTCCCACAGTATTTCTCTCCTCTTACCAACCAGGGCCTTGGGTAGCTTTTAGAGGCATTTCCACTTGCTGGGATGGGATTTTTTCTTTTTCATTTGAAAAGTGACTTCATATTCCATTTTATTATTTTTTGAATGTTGCAGGATTTATTCTGTTTGAAGTCTTACATCCTCATTTCCTGTCAGGATGATTAAAATTGATTTCCGCCATCAGCTAGAAAAAGATAATCTGAAGTGGGTTCCTGTGAGAGAGAGCTCTATCCCCACTGGAGACATTACTCCTCTCCTATTATTTTAACTTTCTTTTTTGGGGGATGTCTCTTCGGAAAAGGACAACTCAGTGCTTCTCAGCCATGTGTCCTCCCAGTAAGTTGGGAAGAATTATTTAACCTCATTTTCCCCATCACAGAAAGTGGACTGAGGGATTTAAATAGCTCTTGTTTACCACTGACACCCTCCTGGCGGTATTTTTAGAGAAGTAATTGGATCCTCTTGACGCCTTCGCTTTGCTTTCTCAAGCTCTACGTCCTCTGACCCCACACCTGCACCTGTCCTAGTTTGTATCTGGGCAAGCTGAAATGGGATGGGTTTTTCCCCAGCATTAAGCTGGGTGGACTTGGAGACTTTGCAGAAGGAGGAGGAAGGGATTTGGGCTGGAAAACCGCTGGCAAGCTGTAAAACATCTGGCTGACAAAGAAAACATGGAAAAAATGGGTCCAGAGAGCAAGCGGCGCTCAGGGATACAGTGGTTCCAACCTTTACCCATCTCTTAAATCAACTAAACCTGGAATATTCTAAATTAAAAAATCAATTAAAAGAAATTAAATAATTTTTTTTCTAAACCAATTCAGTACATTTTTATAATTGATTAAATAAATTTTTAAATTAACAAAATCAACTAAACGCTGGATATCCTGAATAATCTCCAAAATATGCCAAAAATAGCCCTAAAATATAAATAACATCTTTGTGTGCTGAAGGATCTTGGGGCCTCATGACCATGCTGGTTTGCAGCAAACCCCCATAAGCAAATTTATGCAAATGAGGGGGACTGGTGGCTCCTATCACACCAAGGATGAAAATGATACGTTTGTACTGATGCTCTTTTCCCCAACCACCATCTCCAGACTTCCAACCCACGAGGAATCCCCCCAAAAAAGGAGTCCCCAGACAGGTTCCCACCATCCAACAGATCCCCATCACAAGGCTTAAACACCCTTACAAGAGAGTAATTTAACGCCATTCCCAGCTTAAGCTCCATATCTGCCGGGCGTGAAATTAGTTCCAGCAAGCTGCAAATTTGCCACTAATAAAAATATTTAGCAATTCGCTAGTCTTTAAATCAGGAGCAGAATATTTTCTTTCTTGCATCAACGCCTGTTTCTTTTTAATTCTAATATTGGAGCATCGGGGAGCTCCAGCCGTAAAACTGGAAGTCTCACGACAGCGCAAACAGTTTTAAATCAGTTCCCTCGGCGCTTCCAACTCCACTACCAAGAGTTTGATCATTTATTTTCATTTGATGCTAGACCGTGTTGGCTATTTTGGCCACCAGGATGAGCTGGGCAGGGTGGATTTGCACATTTTAACCCAAAAGAGGCCACCTTGACCCAAACCCGCCCTGTTTCTGCAGGCTGCTCCTTGAGCAGCATCTTACAAAAGCGCTTTGATCCATATGATCCTATCTCGAAGGAAGGTGACCTCTCTGTCCTCCTGCGCCAAGCATTTAATTAGCCTCAGCACTAATTGCATCTCTCTGCCAAGCCCCTTTCACCCAATGCCAGCCTCAGGATCTTTGTCGTGCTTTTGCCAAGAAATGCCACAATTCCCTGATCTCTTCCTTGGGAAAAACTCTCCGCAGTGATGAAGCATCCTTCAAATCATTCCTTTTCCTTGGCAGGATAGCAGCTCCCATCCACTGGGGAGCACTGAGTTACTTGTGTCCAAATAAATCCTTTGCAGCGGCTTTTCTGGGCCATGAGCATCCAACAGCATCTGTATGACTCTGCTCCTCCTTATTTAAAGCAGGTTATTGCTTGAGAGCCTTTCCAGGAAAGGCTTTATGATACCAATATTATGGTTATCAAACACATTGGAGTTGGAATTAATCATTACCACATAATTTGCCATCACTTTGATGTGTCCTGTCCCCAGCACAAGGGTTTGGATGCAAATGACACATGGTGCAAACCAAAAGTCTTGGAGAAACCTGAATCTGTGACACCAGCAAATGTCCCTATATCAACAGTTATCCTGGAAAAAAACCACCACAAATGTGAAGCTTCTCCCAGAGTCATGCAAACAACACAAAAATCCTCAATATTTGCTGGTCTCCCACGTTTTTAGTCCACCTTTTATACCCAGCATTGCCTTTCTGCCACTTTCCATTACACAACTCTGACACAAGCAATGAATGGGACCAAATCCCAGCAGGTAAAAGCTGGAAGGAAAAAGTTATTTTAGGCCAGCAATAAATGATTCTTTGGCAATAAAATCAGATCTTTGCGTTCAACTGATGGGCTGACGGAGCACTCTGTAAGGCAAATCCGCAGCAAGGCATTTCTGATGCTGGGAGGAGGCTGAGATGCAGAAGAGGGATGTGTTTAGGATGATGAGCTTTGTTGCAGATGGGTTGAAGAAATCTCTAGTGAAGGTTGTGCTTGGAAATGTCACACCAATGGGGTTGGTTTTCCCAGGTATCTTCTTCCAGTTTCTCAACTGTGGGTTTCCCATTTGGTAAAAATGAAATTTGGGGTTTTAGAAACTACCAGGTTCCAAAAATACAAAGAAATGGGAAAATAGAGAAAAGCAAAGGGAGATTCCCAAACAACAGGAGCAAATTTTTCATTTCTGCCAGCAGGAGCAGGAAGCACAGGGAATAACAGAAGACAAGGACTGGGAAAAGAATGGCAGAGATGGACATTAACAAGGCAGGGCCTGCAGAGGGGGAAAAAACCCTGCCTGGTGGGATTAACAACACGAAGCAGAGCAGGAAGGAGTTTGCTATCAAACATACGCTTTTAATATGTTGGCAGCCGGTTGCCACTCGATGCCAAGCAAAGGCAGGTGTCGGAGACAGTTTGTGTTCTGCTTGCTGAAGCATTTGGTGTCATGCTGGAGACTCTGATTTCATCACAGGGAAAGGCAGGTTGATGCTGTCAGAATAATTAACCGCTGGTTTATTCCTCCCCTTGAAAGAAGTGACAGAAAACACCACTCAGGTGACATTTTATGCAGCCAAAGTATTGCAGACTTCAAGCAGTTGAGAGGGAAAAGATCCGTGTTTTGGTTTTTTCAGGTTTACTGGTAGTTGAGCCCGGAGTGCCTGGGGTTGGAACAAGATCGTCTTTCCAACCTTTCCAACCCAAACCATTATATAATTCTGGGACTCTGTGATAAAGTCGCCCATCAAACGACACTGGCCTGGGTCTGATGGGCAAGATGTGATGGTGAAGAGACAGGATTTATAAACAGGCTGAAATATTTATTTGGAATGGAAATTCCTCTTGTCTTGATTATTAGAAGATGCTTATAGCATTGACAAAGCTCTATAGCTTGTCTTGGCTGCCCCAGACCCCCAGCATGGCTGTTCCAAAACCCTGCTGTAGTCCCCGGGTCAGCGTTACTGTATTAACGAAATCTGCCTGATTTTGGCCCTAAATATATTTGAGGGCGTGGACAACTCATTTTAGGGTTTTGGGGTGAAAGCGTGTTCAGCGGGGTGGGCAGAAGCTGGCTGGTAATGAAGCACCGATCCGTGTGCACCGGGAGCAGGGAGGGGAGGGGAGGGAAATTCCCGTTCCACCGGGAGCAGCTGCGAGCTCTGGGACGGGGGCCACAGCCGCGGGACGGGGAGCGGCTGAAGCGGGATCCTGGGGATTCCATGACGCCAGGAGGGCCGGGGTTCAATAGGGACCGGTTCAGTAGGGCCGGGTTTCAGTCGGGCTGGGGCTGAGATCGGGACCGGGACGGGGATCGGGACGGGGATCGGGACCGGGACCGGGACCGGGACCGGGACGGGGACCGGGACGGGGCACTCGGGCCCCCGGGCGCGCCCCCGCCTCCGGCGGCGCGCGAACGCCCCGCCCACCCCTCGCCCCTCAGCCAATAGGAAGCCCCGAGCGAGAGCCAGGCGGGGCAGGGAAAGCGGCGGCCACGCCCCCAGCCCCCGCCCCTCAGCCAATAGACAGTGCGGGGCGCGCCGGGGGCAGCGCTGATTGGCCGGGGCGGCGCGGTTGCTAGGCAGAAGCGGCGGCGCGGTGCGGCATGGCGGGCGCGCTGGGCGTGGGGCCGGGGGTGCTGGCGCTGCTGCTGCTCTGGGCCATGGCGCTGCTGCTCGTGCTGGCGCTGGCCCGCGCCGGCCGCGCCCGGTGAGCGCGGGGACAGGGCGGGATCCGGCCCGGTGAGCGCGGGGACAGGGGGGGGATCCGGCCCGGTGAGCGCGGGGCCAGGGGGGGGATCCGGCCCGGTGAGCGCGGGGACAGGGGGGGATCGGGCCCGGTGAGCGCGGGGCCAGGGGGGGGATCCGGCCCGGTGAGCGCGGGGAAAGGGCGGGATCGGGCCCGGTGAGCGCGGGGATAGGGCGGGATCGGGCCCGGTGAGCGCGGGGACACGGTGGGGATCCGGCCCGGTGAGCGCGGGGATAGGGCGGGATCGGGCCCGGTGAGCGCGGGGATAGGCCGGGATCCGGCCCGGTGATCGCAGGGACAGGGCGGGATCGGGATCGGGCTCGGTGATCGCAGGGACAGGGCGGGATCGGGCTCGGTGAGTGCGGGGACAGGGCGGGATCGGGATCGGGCTCGGTGATCGCAGGGACGGGCCGGGCCCGCCGGTGCTGAGCTCGCCCCGCCGCTCTCCGCTGTCGCCGCAGGGCCGCCGCGGTGCCGGTGCTGCTCGGAGCCGCCGCGCTCACGGCCGTGCTGCTGCTCTTCCCCCGGGAGGGCGAGAGTCCGGCCCCGGCCGGCGCTGAGGAGGTGAGCCTGGGCATCAGCGGCCGGGCGGTCCCGGGGCGGGAGGAGCCGTGCCCCGGGTGTCCCCCGAGGCCCCGGGGATGGGCCTGGATTGGCTCCCAGGGTGCCCTGAGGACTCAGGGGTTGCCCCTGGAGACCAACGCATGGCCCCAGCTGCTGCCCTGAGGCCCCGGGGATGGACCTTTACCTTGGGAATGGCCCCAGATGGGTCATTGACCCAGGGATGGGCCCCACTGGCCATCGAGAAGCCCTCCTGGGAATGGTTCTTTAGCCCAGGGATAGGCCGCAAGGATGCCCTGAGGCCCCGGGAATGGACTTCCACCTCAGAGGTAGCCCCGGCACCATCCCCGATGCCCGGGGCATTGCCCCGTGCTGCCTTTTTGCTCTCCTGCGGCTGTTCTCAGGCACCTCTCCCGCTGGAAGAGGCCGTGTTGCTCACGGAGCTGGTAACTATTACTTTCTCTAACTAAATTGCTGATTTACACACTGTTCATCAGACCCATGGGGTTCTGTCGGCTGCCTTCCTCCCATCCCCGGGGGCTCTGTGCAGGGATTGCAATCCCAGCTCCAGCAGCCTCTGCTCCCTCTCTGCCATTCCCTTTCCTTATAGTTTTCCTTCCAATTCTGCAGCGTTTCACTTTTCCCCCAGCTCTGTTTTCTGATTAAAGCCCAATAACAGCTCTTTAGCTCTCTTGTAGGTTATTGCCATGCTCGAGCATGAAGCCACCTGCATTGTCAGGCACAGGGATCTCCCCCAGTTTTTGGATCAGGCTGTCTGAGCTGCCACCTTGAGCCCTCCCAGAGCTCTTTGGGCTTTGAATACACAAAGTTTTGTGGCCTTTCAGGTGCCGTTTCCTCTGTTCTATTATTAATGCATGTTAATTATTGCTCTTCTGGTTCTTGCTCTGTGTAAATCTCTACTAAAAGATACTTACAGTGTTCTTTTCTTCTCTCTGTGTCACATCTGACCCGCTTGTGTGAAGGTTAGGAGTGAGATGAAGGGCAGCCCAGCGCATGTTTGTTGCCTGGGAGGCAAATGGAATTGGAAAGCTTATTTTTTTACGGATCTTCAATTGGACTGGACCTGCCCTGCCTATCAATAATACATGACCTGGGCTTTCTGCACCAAAACTCTGCTAATTGGCTAATTAAAAAGTGAAACGTGCAGAAGGAGCCGGCGCTTCGCTCACCAGAGACTCTCTGCAGCAGCACCAGGGCTGAGCTAATGCGATGGATAAAGCCGAGCCGGGGCTGAGCGGAGCTCTGGGGGGTCTTGGGAGCAGAGAGGGGGATTTCATAAGCAGCCTCCTCGCTGTGGGCTGCTCTTTGTGTCTTGCCTAGCTACCACAGCTTTTTGTTTTGGCTTTGTTTTTTTTTCTTTTCTCACTATCTTCCTTCTAAAAGGCAATCAGGGCTGGAGGTTTGTGGCTGGGGAGAACTGCTTCAGGCCTTGACTCCTGTCTCTTCCCTCTGCTCAGTGCAGTGCTGCTCCATATTAACATTCCCAGTAGCTTTTTGCAGGGATTCTTGTGCTCATTTGTCACACACCGTGCATCCCACAGAGAGTGCTCGTGCCAGGGATGAAAAGCAAGGAGGGAAACCTGGGGGAGCCCAGAGGTTCTCTTTTCCAGGACATGGTGTGCTCCCTCCAGGCTCCTGGAGCAGATGGGGGCTGTGATGTGCTGGGATCTTTGTGTTTCTCTTCCCTGCAGATTGTGGACACCTTCTTCATTGGCCGCTTCATCCTCCTGGCTGTGATGAGCCTGGTCTTCCTTGGGTGCCTGTTCCTGCTCCTGATTTACCACCTCATGGAACCTGTGTATGCCAAGCCGCTCCACAGCAGCTAGAGACAACAGTCTCTGCACAGAGGAAATCCTGATTTCGTGGGAATAAACCAGAGACCACGAGACTGTTCTGGAGGTGACCACGATGGTTTTTCTGAGCTCAGAAAGAGCCAGCAAAGCAAGTGAAGTCTTTGCTTCATCTACAGAAGCAAAGTTTGGTCTGAGCACGAGCCCGTTCTTCCCCAGGGGGTTCAAACCTCTGCACCTGCAAAGGTGTGTGAACCTCTGAATCCTGCTCTCGTTTACAGGAGAGCTGAGATGCAGGCACTTGGTGCTGCTCCTGATCCAGTGCATTGAACTGAACCCACGTGGTTTGTTACTGTTACCCACAAGAGACAGTTCCTTCCTGCTCCTTTTTCACTGTGGTTTAATAAAACTCTTGGAGAAATCCCTGACTCAGGCTTTATTTATTCTACAGGGATGTCACATTTGGCCATGCTGTGGGGACAGTGCCTATGAGAACTGCCTTTTTCTGGGGCAGACGTGGGGGTTTGAGGAAAAAAAAGCCAAACAAACATCAGTGTGTGGCTGTGGATTGTTTGGGATGGCCCCTTGGACTGGAACTCGGGGGCTTTGGAGTGGGGAGTGAATAATGTGCAAAATGATACCGGCACAGCAAATGGAAAGCTGCCCTCCCAAGAGTGAGGGAAAAGCTGTGTCTCACCCCCCCTGTGCCGAGTCCTGCCAGCCATGGAAAAACCCCTTGCTGATACCTGAATGTTCCCAGCCTGGGAAGGACTCCGAGGTGTCACCCTGGGCGCTGCCAAAGGCTCACAGTTGCTGCTACCCTAAAAGTTCAAACCATTGCTCGATTCTAGCACAGATCCTGCTGCAGCTGCTGGTCAACCCCAATGCCTTCCCTGTCCCTCTTTTCCCTCCTGGGGGAGAAAACACTATGTTTTGCTATGGGGTTGAATCCCATTTTTGTCCCTATTTTTGGGGGAAGCCAGGGGAACAGCCCTGCTGAAACAGAGCAGCAGTCAGGGTCAATACAGCCAAAAACTTGAGGCAGAAACTTAGATTTTTATTATTTTACTCATTTTACGGATTTTTTTTTTTTTCATTTTGAACTGAAGCCAGTAAATTAAAGAACCAACTGGCTTTTCCCAGCCCTGTCCTGACAGCTGTCAGTCACCAAACAGTTTTTCAGGACATGAAAGATTGGTAAGGCAGAGCCAGTGGGCGTGGAGGTGATGCTTCCCCAGCAGAAAATGCCCCAGCACCCCAGAGCACTAACTCAGTCAGCTAAAAAATGCAAGCACAGTCCCAAAAAAAGCAGAGAAGAGGCATCTCGGCTTTCCAAACTGCTCAATCCCTTCCCGTCCCGATGCCTGTGTCCAAGGGAGCCGAAAAATTGTGTTAAGGAGCACGCCGAGCGTTTATGCAACACAAGCACATTGGGGTCTCTTGGTGATTTTGATGTTACGCCTGAAACAAAATTCATATTTAATTCAGCATCTTAATAGTGTTTATGAACACGGAGTTTGTCTGGCAGCTCCAGCTCTGTGCCTGCCGTGTCGTTATCCCCACTTTTGTGGGATGGTTTGGGGAGCCTCAGTGAGGCCACGGCGGCGTTTCACCAGGGCTTCGGTCCAACGAATGGGAGGGAAAGCACAGCAAGAGCAGCTGGGGCACTAAAAACCCAACCCTAAAAGCAGAAACGTGAAACTTCTCCCCATTTTGCACTGTAATTAAACCCAAATAAGGGCTTTTTCTGACCCCTTAAACTGTTTGTGACTAAAATGAATCAAAAGCTGATAGTGCAGGAGTTATTTTGGGGAGAGCAGAAAGCCATGCTGCAAGAGAGACGTGGTAGCTCCTGCTCAAGGAGGCCATTTCAGCATTTTCCCAAAAATCCCATTAACTGAGGAAAGGGCCTCATGTGCTCTCACCCCCACCAAGACATTTCAAGCTCCATCCTCATCCTTCTCAACCCTTGGCAGTGGGGAACAACCAGCTGGATGAGCTCAAGCTGGGCTCTCTGTATTTATTTATTCTGGGGAGTTCTGCTCCTCCCCGCACAGGGGCTTTCCGAACGGTTCCAGTTTATTTTTGGAAAAGGAAAGACCACGTCAAGGAATTGGTATGAACCAGAGCTGCTTCCCAACCAGCCCCAAATGGTGATTTTTTGCTTCCATCCCCATCTCAAACCTCCAGCTCCTGGAAGATAACCTCTTGCTGGCACATCTGCCTCCGTCTAGCAGCCTGATCCTTTATTTTGGAATTAATGTGCCACAGGAGGGCAGGTTTGTCTTAAACCCCAACCTCTCAGTTGCTGGTGAGGGTTTTGGGACCTCGGAGGATGTTCTTTGGGATCTCCTTTGGGTCAAGGAGCCCCGCTCCAGCCCAAACTTATCCAGCCTTCCTCTTGCAGGATGAGAGAGCCAGATCTGCCGTGTCCCGAGGTGCAAGCCCCATGCAGGCAAAAAATCGGGCTGAATCTCAGCACTAAAAGATCCCATGTGTGCCAGGATGAGGGCAGACCGGCTGCTTTCAGGTCAGGTGGAAAACCAGCCCGTTTTCCCCCCTAAATTCTCTGCCTGGCTGGTCAGAAATGAGCAGGGATGCTCCTTCACCAGGATGCCGGTGCCCAGCCAGATCCAGGCTCACCAGCCCGAGGGCAGCTGCTCCCTCCCGCCTGAGGCCAGGCAGGGAGCAGTGCCAAAGCAGACGTGGAGGGAGCACGAGTTTCTGCAGGGGAAACTCCTCTCCTTGATTTAAAGTCCTTGGATGACAGCAATTCCTCATGTCTCACGCTGCTCTCTGCTGGCACTTAATTACCCTCACTGGAAAAACTGCCCTCAGATTTCCACCTTGACTTTGCTGACTTCAGCTTCCCTGCTGTTGGATCCTGATTTGCCTTTGGCTGCTAATTAAAAAGCCCTTCAGCCTTTGCCAGCTGCTCCTTGCATAGGTAATTACAGACCGTGCCCCAGCCACCTCTTCACCTTCCCAGCAGACCAGTGGCATTCCTCCAAAATCTGTGTGTGCAACCTCTTCCCAATCTGCCTCCTGGCGAACGGCGTTGCTGTGCTGGGGGACTGTGAGGTCACCTGGAGAAAAACCCAAGCCTAAAGAGCCCAAACCAAACCTAAAGAGCCCAAATCAAACCTAAAGAGCCCATTTCAGGTGGATTTGTCCCATCACAGGACGGAGGTGGACACGTGTCCCTGCTCTCAGGGCTCGCACAGCCCCTCGCTGCCATGCAGTGCCCAAGGGGCTCGTGGTGGAGGAAAAGCAGCGGCCCCTTATCCAGCAGAGGAGGAACAAGGCAAGTTGCCTTCCAGACTCCTCCCAGAGGATCTCAGCTCCATTTAAACAGTTTTTTGGCTAAGGCAAACGCAGGGGATCCACTCTCTGCCTTCCCGCTCACCCCTCAATTCCAAAGCTCAGTGAGATCTGGAGTTTTCTTTGGCATTTGGCTCTTTTTATTTTAAGCTTAAAACTGCCATGGGCTGTGTGCCCTTTCTCCTCGCTCCTGGCAGCAGAGCCGAGGCTGTTCAGACTTTCCAAACATAAGTGGGACATGGCCCAGGCCTAAATTTGTCCCGGAAAAATTGTAAGCAGCTGAAAGAAGAAGCAGGAGGGGGGAAAGGCAAAAAAAAAAAAAGGAAGAAAGCGGGGGAAAAAAAACCCCAAACCAGCTTGCTGTTACAAAAAGCCCCCATGTGTGTCAGGACTTCTGGGATTTTTTTCTTGAACATGTATTTCAAGGCCCCCCACAAGAGAATGGTCACTAAGCAATGTGAAAACTCCATCACACGTGCACTGGAAGAGCCATTCCCAGCCCAGCACACGGATCTCTGCTGGGAGCGAGGTCCTTGTGCCCTCAGAGGCCACATGTGCCACGAGCCAGTGGCCTGGGGACACTGCAGGCTCAGCCCTGCAGCTCTGCTGAGGACAGACCTTGGCGTGACACCTCTCCCTCTGGCTCCATCAGGGTTTAGCCCAGCAGGATTGATATTTTCCTGGGAAAAAGGGCAGTTGGAGATGGTGTTTTTCTCTGCCTGCTCCATCATTTTTCCTGCTTTTTTTCCCAAGCAACCAGGGAGTTTCCAAGGCCCATTGAGCACCACTGGTCAGAGCAGAGAGGATTCAAGGCCATCACTCTTTGGCCACCTCAAACCTGCAGCTGCCGCTCTCCAAGCTGCCTGTTCCCCTGTGCCACTCCATCACCTTCAGGGGTTTACAGGGAGTTGATCCAACAGGCTAGCGAGCTTCCTCCTTCCCCCCCCCGCCTTTTTCCCCTTTGCTGATGAAATCAGCACTTAATAAAATCACATCAGGCCCAGATGTTTTCTCCCCAGGTCAAGATCCAAGGAGGTGAAGTCAATTGGAGCTCCAATTTATCCCAGGCATACACCTGGCACCAGGCACTGCTCCGCCCTGGGCACAGAGCCGGAGCCTGCCCAGGCACGATCCCCGGATGGCGAGGGACTGGAATCACATCCCTGAGAGCTGCTGGGCCCATGTTGGGAGGAAAATGTGGACACATTGGGAGCAACTGGGATCAACTGAAGGTACTGGAACCATGCTGAGGGGACTGAGACCGCAACTGGGATCATACTGGGAGCAACTGGGACCACATTTTGGGCAACTGACAGAAACTGGGATTGTCCTGGAGGTAACTGGGAGTAACTGGGAAAGACTGGGATCATTCTGAGGTATCTAGAACATTACTGGGGCGACTGGGAGTCCCTGGGAATGACTACAAGCATGCTGAGGGCAACTGGGATATACTGGGAGCGTCTGTAACCATACTGGGGCTGACTGGAACCATACTGGGAACAGCTGGGGGCAACTGGGACCACACTAGGGGCAACTGGGTGTAACTGGGACCATGTCAGGAGGGACTGGGACTATTCTAGGGGCAACTGGGACCATACTGGGAGGAACTGGGAATAACTGGAACCATGCTGGCGGCAACTGGGATCATACTGGGGTCACAGTGGGAGCAGCTCGGTCCATGCTGTGAGAGACTGGGATCACACTGGGAGTGACTGGAATCATATTGGGATTGACTGGGAGTGGCTGTGAGCAACTGGACTCATAATGAAAGCAACTGGGGAGAACTGGGAGTGACTGGGAGAATGCTGGGGCCTAAAATATCGGGGTCGAAGCTCTGCGGGTCGGGCCCCCCCCGGAGCACACAGCTGGCTGCACAGCTGGCCCTGGCTTCAGTCAAGTGACACTGGGGGGGCCTCTGAGCCCATCCCTGCCCGGGGAGCCTGCAGGGCTGGCAGCCAGCGGCACCTCCTGGGGCCCCTCCTAATTAGGAAGTGTCTAACGAAGATCATCGGCCGCCCGCACCGGACCGAGAGCAGCCACGGTGTGTGGACAGGTCACTGTGGCGTGGGGGTTGATGCATGTTCCTCTTCTGGAGCTAAATGGTGTGATTTTGGAATGTTAATAATCAGGAAAAACGTTGGGTTCGGTGTTTTTTTCAGTGGGACGAGTCAAGGAGTAAACCCAGCTTAATTTGAGCTCAGCCCAGGGATGATGTCTGTGTAGAATAAGCAGCACTTTGTTGGTGAGGCAGTGCCTGAAGTGATTTGGCATCATCCTCCTGATGCAGACCCTGGAATACCAAGCATCTGGATGGGGCAGGTTCACAAACAAGAGACTGCACATGGAGAAAAGCAAGAAGAGGGGTGTGTGATCACTGTGAGGGGGGCTGAGCCCAGTCAGGACATGGCACAGAGTGGCCACACAGGTTTTGCACGTTTTTATTAATAAAATGGCCGATGGTGAAGAATTGACCCCGAAAACCATTTGGCCAGGGCCCTTTGACTGCTCCTCGCCCCTGCCTCCGTTGGAAGCAAACCTATGGTGGCAGTGAGCCCCCGGGGCCGTGCCCGAGGCTGGGCTGCAGCTTTGCCCAGACGCACTCCCGGTGTGCCCCAGCCTCTCTCCTCCCTCTGGGCTTGGGGCGGCTCGCAGGGGGCACGTCAAAACTCCTTAAACCTGCGGGGAGAGGAGAGAAGCGAGCGGCTGAGCGCGGAGAGCAGCGTTGGGATCGATGGTGGACACGGCGATGCTGCCAGAGATGGGAAGGGAAAACAGCTCTGCCCCATCTGCACCACAAGGAGGAGAAGCAGGCACAAGGAGGAGATCCAGACACTGTTTTGTCTCTGGCCAAAGCTGAAATATGCCTAAAAATCCTACGGCATTTGTGCCTCTTCTCTGCAAGCTGCTCCAGAGACGCTCCCCAAAGCCCTAAAGACATTGCAGTAGTTCCACAAACCGAGCCAGCTGCTTCCCCCAGCAGAAACCAGCTGGAATTTGGTGCAAACACAGATGCTATCAACCCCTCCAGGACAGTCCTCATCCTAACCAGCCCCGGTACAAGAGAGCGGAGCCCGACAGCCCTCCACCGGCAGCCGGAGAAGGAGATTTGGGCCGCACTTACCGCAGCACGAGGCCCAGACTATTGGTCTTTCACCTGCAAACACAAGACATAAGGGACGAAATGTTCGCAGGGGGTCGGGGTGTGGCAGCCCCACTGCCAGGAGTGGCTGTGGCCCCTTCCTCTAGGTGTCACATGGAGGGTGGGTGGCAATCAGAGCCAGGCCAGTGCTGATTTGGAGATTATTTATACACTCGCTGCAGTGATTCGGCTGCAGATTTGATTAGTGAGCCCTGGCTGCATGTAATCAAGCTCAGTAGCACAGGTGGGCAAAGCCTTTAAATTCAGCCATTTCAAGTGCATTAATCAATCCCAATCGATTGGGCATCTGGGCTAACATCTCCTAAGTCAGCCGGAGACAAGGATGCACTGCCCAGCCACATCCCCCTCTCCCCACTTCTTCCCACCCCACCACCCTCCCGGACTCTTCCCCAGCCATTGCAATTTGATCCTTTGATTCCCAAATCTTGATCTGAGCCCTAAATGATTGGGGGAGTGGCTATTTCTAGGCTGAGCCTGCAAAGTGAAACTCGGAATCAGAACGAATCAGGCTTGTGTTTGCATTTAATCCTCAGGGCTCAAGTGGAGATACTTACACCAAGCTACTTCCCATCCATCACTGACTCTGTTAGCTGCACACTAGAGCTACAAAGACACAAGGACGGTGTGTTTAGCACCCCAAGTGTTTTTTGAGGTGCAGATGGCTAAAATCCCCCAGGTGCTGCCTTGGCTCAGGGTGGAAATGTCTCTGTGGCCACAGGAGCGAGACATCAGGCAGACGGCTTGGCGAAGCCCGGGGCGATGCCCACGTGAAGATGCAGCAGCAACAGCAAGGGATAACAAACATCTTTCTGGAGTGGCAATGACGCCGTGTTTTGGCATCGTGGGACCAGAGGCTGCCCCAGGTTGGTAACTACGTACCCTCTCTTCCTCGCCATGTAGCCACACCAGCCACGGGCCTCTTTGACCACCACACGAGCAAGGAGCTGCAAGAGGAAGGGTGGAGGATCACTGCAAGGCTGGTGGCACTGCAGCCTCCAGCCTTGGCATGAGTATTTCCATCACCAGGAGATCAACTCTACAGCTCTTCCTAGCAAAGAGCCTATGAACTAAATCTGTGCGAGGAGGACGTTGTTGGGAAAAGCCAAGTGAAGGCAGAGGTTTGGAGTCGATACAGGCCTTTACAGTTTGCCCTGTGCCCGGATGTCTTCTGAGAACCATCTGTACCCTCCACAAGTGAGCAGGCAGCTAAAAGGGAGTGTGTGAAACCCCAGGGTAGAGAAAGGAGTCCTACTGAGGAGAGACCTACCAGACAAGCCAGGACATCAGCAGCTATCAACATGTAAAAGACATTATTCCAGCCCGTGGGAGAGATGAGCCCAGCGAGCAGCGGCCCCAGTGCAGCACCTGCGAGGGCACATGAGCCACATTAGCCCCTGTTCCCCTCCTTGAGAGGGCACCGAGACACCCAGGAACCAGCATCCCCTGGCCATACACACCAACGGATCCCGTGCCGTCGATGATGGCCGTGACAGTCGAAAGGGCTTTGGCATTTCCTTTGAGAGATTCATGGGTTCCCTGTAGGGATGGAGGAATAAAACATAAGGAGCAAAAGCAGCTTTGGGATGCACAGCTGGCAAGTCCCAGAGTGAAGCCGATGTCCCAGGCAGCACTTTCCATGTGTCAGACCCAGCCACAGATGGGAAGACCAAACTCAAATGCTGCCTGCAGCCAAACCATGGCAAAACCTGGATCGCCAACAGCGGGCAGAAATTCCCAGGGGATTTGTCACCAAATATTTCCACTCTGCTTGTGCTCAGAGGGAGATGCAGCAAAACTGAAACACAGTCGTGTGGCCAAGGTGAAAAAGCAACAGGAAAAACCCCCGTGTTTAAGGGAGGGCGCAGAGCGCAGCACCAGGTGTGAGAGCTCTGCCCTTCTCCACTGGGCTTCAGAGGCATTGGAAAACAAAAGTAAAATGCAAAAATCCCAGCAAAACATCCCTCTGGGAAAGAGGGAACAGCCTCTGGGTGTGCAAGGGCAGCGTGGCGGGGTCTGAGGTGCACCTCTTACCAAATCTGCCGACACCGCTGTTGTGATGAGCGCGTAGGGCCCATTAACCAGAGCACCACAGATGATCAGCATCGCTGCAGAGGTACCCGGGAAGAGATTAAATCTTTAGGTGCAGGGAGCAGCAGGACATTGGATCCATCATCCCCAGCTGTGCCACGCATCCATCTCCTGTGCATCTTCATTTTCCCATGGAGATCCCACCCAGCAGGCAGTGAACACTCATCCAACACCACCCTCCCCCAAATTCAGCCTAGGAGCCTGGCTCAGGAGGAGGAATAAAGGCAGGTGAATCCACAGTATCTTCCATCACCAGTGACAGGAGCAGGCTGCACCACGGAGCTCCTTACCTATTGATGTGCCAATGCCGTTCTGACCGATGTGGTTATACAGGAACAGCTGGAAAAGAGACACAAGGAGAAGCAGTTGTGGCTATTCCAGCTGTTCTACCAAGCCATTTCCTTGCAGCAGTACCGTGGGGATGGGATGGAGAATGTGGGGACCTGAATTACTGCTGGTGCCAAGCACCAGCTGGGCTGGGGGGCTGAGTGCACCCCTGACGTCTGCATCCCACCGATGAAATACCTGGCAGCTGGCAAACAGAGGTGCTGCCACGATTTATGGCCACCGAGGCTCTGCTGCCTCCCATGGCTGCAGCCAGACACTAATTTGCCCCCATGGTGCTATCGGGGCTGTGGATGTGACCCAGCCCCTCTGCTTCCCAGTGTGCTCCAGCAAGGCTCCCATCCCCGAGCCAGCCAGGACTGGATTACAGCTAATTAGCTCCGTTGTGGAAGCAAAGCCAAATGAGCTCTGTGCAGGTGCTTGGGAAGGACATCCAGGCCAAGCTCCAGCAGAGCATGAGGCCATTGGCATGGGGGCTTTTGGGATGAAAATCAAAGAGACAAAAGCTGGACTGGCTCAGTGGGACCCCCAAGGCTTTGAGCAGAGTTATGGCAGGATGGGAAAAAAAAAAACCTACAGGGCTTTTTTAGTTGTCACGGTCTCTGTAATCCCCTCCCAGCCCCTAGAGCTGGACATCCCTCCCAGGAACATCTGGGCGCGTGAATCAATCCCAGCTCTCATCTCAGCCGAGCGCATGACCAGCTTATCCCGGGAAGAGGAAGGCAGCTGTGACTCAAAGGAGCCGGAGGATGGCAACCCCTCGTGACAGGTTTGGGGCCCGCGTGACAGCTCACCATGGGAGCGGCGACCACCAGCATCACGCAGCACGTGGTGGCCCTGCCGCCAGTGTAGTCAGAGATGAGGCCAGCAAAGATCCCCCCTACAAGAAAGAGTCACAGGTGTCAGTCACACCACCCCAAAGGCAGAGCTTTGCCCTGCTTTGGCCCCAAATGCAGCGTGATGCTCCTTCATCCCCCATCTTCTGACCAGTACATCCCCAAGGTTAAACACAATAATATCAGAGTGAAGAGCTTTGATTTATCCCTTCCACTTCCTCCCTACAGATGGTTTCTCAGCACTTCCATGCAGCTCTGGTCTCTTCCATGCTTGCAAAGTGCAGGGAAAGAAGTGCCTGAGCAAGCGAGACCTGAGGAAAGAGGCTGTGATGGTCATCAAAACAAATGGATGCCAAAATAAAATTGAGGGGTGTTTGCTGCCTGCTGAGTGCTGTGAACACTGAATAAACCTCTCTGGGGAAAGAGATGGTGTTATCTGTAGGGGGGGACCAGCCAAGGCTGGTCAAGGCCAGGATTGTCCCTAAATCATCCCTGATCCACCTCCTCCACCTGGGTATGTTGACGAACCTAAAATACCCCCAACATCAAAGAGGGTCGACAGGTCCCCGGCTTCCTTGGCACCGAAATGAGCTATGAGGGAGAAGGGAAGAGAAGAGTGAGGAGATGCTTCTTTCGCAAGGCTCGCTCCCGCCTCGCTGCCCCTAAAACTCACCGACGTTGACAATGTAGAGGGGCAGCCAGTAGAGGAAGGTGTAGCTCACCAGTTTGGCAAAGAGCAGGCACAGGGAGAACTCCACCACACCCTGGGAGGAGAGGAGGAGACATCAGAGGAGCCTCCTCCTCCCAGCCTCTTCCGGATGGTGGGTTTTGCCCATTTTCTGCCCTGTGGACACCTTTTGATCATCTGAGCTGCTCTGGCTTTGCAGCACTCACAGGTATCCGAAGTGCCCCAAGGAAGCTGATGGCTTCGGGCTCCTCAGCTGGCTCCTTGGGGCTGTGGGAGTGATCCACACTGCTCTGGCCTGAGAGGCTGAGTGGGCCCTCGTTGGAGGTGACTGCTTCAGGATCCTTCTCACTGATGGTCACTCCTCCAGGATCCTCGTCATGAGCCATCTAAAAGAAAGCCAAAAGCAGGAGAAGTGGCTGTCACAGCTGGAGGAGGCTGAAACATTGGATCTGGGGCATGACCCAGAGGATGCTCACAGTGGAAGAGCAACAGCCATCCCCTGTGACAACTGAACATTGCTCCAATTCCTGCCATTACAGCCTGATGACCCAGTTGCACCCTGAGTGACACCCAGCCCAGGACAAGCCCGTTGGGAATCTGTGCGACTCACGTGATGCAGAGGTGGACTGCAGTCAACATCTTCAGGATCTGCGGGGAGAAGGAATGCCCTGTGAGAGCCTGGACCAGCCCCACTCCACCTGCTCTCCCTCCAGCATCTCGCAGGGGCTGGGAGCCTCCAGGTGTACGCTGCGTCTCTGGGTGCTCTCTTCCCCAGTAAAAACCCAAAGGACTTCCCAGATATTTCCTAGAAAGACAGGCTCAGGAGTGACTGGTACAGGGGATGAGCCTGCCTGGACGACCCCAGAGGATGCTGAGCATCCCCATGGTGGTCAGATCCACATCCCTGCTAGCCATAGGTTGAAAATAAGTATTTGGGGTTGCCAAAAATGCTTCGAGATGGGCAAGGTGGAAAACTGTATCTATTACAGCAGTTGTCTGCTGTGCCTCAGATCACAGCACTCACACTCCACGAGGAAGAAGAAGCAGATGATGCCCACGGTGGTGATGATGATGCCGGGCACAACGAAGGACAGGCCCCAGGCAGAGGAAACCCAGGCGCCGGCGATGAGCGACCCTAAGATGTTGCCGACGGAGGTGTGCGAGTTCCAGATGCCCATGATCAAACCTCTCCTGGTGGGGACACAGCCGGGTCAGTGTCACTGGGGGGGCTGCCAGGGTCAACAGGGACCAGGACTGGCATGGGACGCATGGAGAAGAACTCACTTTCCTTTCCCAAACCAGTTTCCAACGCATGCCACGACTGCAGGCCAGCCAGTCGTCTGCACCAGCCCATTGCAGACCTGGCAAGAGATGGGGAGCATCACCCAGCAAGCACCAACTACAGCCACGGAGCCCTGCACTGTTTTGGGCAACTGGGCTCGAAAATAGCCACCCCTATTCCAAAGCTGTTAAGAAAACACTGGGTTTGTTTGTTTTTTTCCCTGCTGGGGCAGTCCTGGAGCCATTTGCATCATTCCCATGGCTAAACTGGGAGTGGCTGGTGTTGCCAAACCAGCTGCCCGCACTGCTCGGAGATGGGCACACCCGGTGGTTTCGACGCCCACACCACGCACAGCCAGGTTTTGCGGGGAATGGAAATGCTCAGTGATCCCCCGCTCAGAAACAGGGCCACCCTAATCCCTGAAGGCCACTGAAAAACTGGGATATGATAGTGATAAAGCCTGGATATCCTCTAGCACAACACACCTGCACGACGATGAAGTACCAGAGGACATGGATGTCCCAGAAGTAGCCGAGGCCGAAAAGTGCAGTGAAGAGCCCACTCAGCACCATTCCCCCCGACAGGTAATAGCGCAGAGGGAGGCGCTCCCCAAAAATGCCGCTGCAGAGAGAGGGAAGAGCACAACAGAAGCTGTCACGGGTGATGCCACCAATGGGCATTATCACACTGAGCCAGTACCCGAATCCTGAGCGGATCCCTGGCTGCTTTCCCATTAGCATGACCCCATCCCAGTGGAAACCAGTTTCCGGCAGACTGCTGCAAACTGGTGTGTGGAGGGAGGCCCTGGGTACCTGATAAACATCCCGATGGCGTAGGCCACCAGGAAGGCATTATCCAGTGCCCCAAAAAGCTCCTTGTAGTTGTCCCCATCTGGAAAAAAAGATGGGGGCTTACTATTATTGCGATGGTTTATTAGGGCCACCTCAGCCTGGCCCCCACCTTGTGTCCCCTCCCCATGGCTGCTGGCTTGGTCTTGTCCCCCACTCCCAAAAGCCTCATCTCCATGGGGGGTTCTGGCAGCATGGCCAGGTGCCATCAGCATTGGCACCTGGTCCTGTCCTGGATTTCACCACCCGATGCTGCCCTTCGGCCCAGGGGCACAGGACAGACACTCACCACTTAATCACCTCCGGGTGCCTAACGAGCAGCTGGCCCCCTGCCAAACCCCAGCCATGGCCTGGTTTTAGGGAATGGGGGAGCCCAGCTCAGCTGCCATGAGCGTGAGTTTTGGGGTGCTTGGGGGGGCTCAGCCTTACCAAAGGGGGCCCAGCAGCACCATGTGCTGCTGTTGGAGTCATTGTGGGGGTTCAGGCCCAAGGCTGAGCAGTTGGGGTGCAGCTGGCTCTGCAGAGAGAGAGAGAGGGGGTGAAATTGAGGTGCTGTCAGCGCCCCCCTCCCTCTTGTGTCCTCTCCAGGTTCCCTGTCCCCACAGCTGTGGTGAGGCTGGAGCTCACCTTGACGATGCTGATGGGTTTTCGGGAGAGGTGGTAGCTGGTGTAGGAGAGGAAGGTCAGTACCAGAGTCAGCCCCCGATAGCTGTGGGAGGAAGGAAGCAGTCAGGGTTTGTGGGACAGGGATGGGTGGCCTCAGCACCCAACGGGACTCTTCTACTGGATTGGTGACCCAAACCAGCTCAGCTGAGCTGGTCAGGAAGTGAACAGCCCCCCCAAAGCCCAGGACACGGCTTAAAAAGATCAGCTGAGTTTTGTGAGGAGCATAAAGCAGAGTTTCCAGCTCCTCAAGCAGTTACATCGGGGTGAGCAAGTGCCTTCCTGGTGTCATGAGTGGAAACTGCGCTGATTCATCATCACCCCCGGGGTTAATCAAAGATACGCTGGAAAAAAAAAACGCAGGACATGGGATGCCCGAGGCAATACCAGCTCCCCTTCCTCCACCAAATAGCCATTTCCTCCTCTTTGCTTGGATTAAATGCAGGGAAATGGGGGAGTGTGGGCTCAGGAAATGGGGATGCTGCTCCCATCAAAGCTGATGGATAAAGCCTGGAGAATCCCAAGTAGGATCTAGCGCTTTCTGGAGTAAGATGGGCATCTCTGAAGGAGCTCTCCTGCCTTCAGGAAGGGTTTTATGGCAGCACAGAGGATGCAAGTGATCAGAGGCAGCTGCAGCATACAGACATGTCACGGGGTTGCTCCAAGTTTAGAAAAAAACAACAACCTTTTTTTTGGTGGTTTTGGCCCATCCTGCTCCTCTTTGCAGTTTCACTTCTCCCTGGAGCTGCAGCAATGACGGGCACCCTGCAAATCCAGGGCAACCCCCTGTGCTGGGGTGCCGGCTCCAAGGCTGCACTGTGGCTGAGAAATTGCTGCTTCCCACCCCAAAAAATGAATAAACCACCCAAAATCACTGCTAGTGACTGCAGGGCTGATCCAACAGGAGCAGAGAGGCCACAGTAGGGAAGGGGAAGATAAACTTGTCGTGCAGTGCCTGCCTGGGCCAGACACTCGGGTGTTGGTTTTTTTTCTTTTTACTCTATGTGTTCTGGCAGAGAAAATTCCAGCTGATGGAAAACCAGGGGGAGTGCTTGGCAATGGGCTTCCAAAAAATCCAAATATTAATTGAAATTAAATGGGCAGAGGGCCCATCACCTCGTCAAAAGAGAAGGCGGCCGGCAAGGTCTCTGTGTTGGCCACATCACACTGAATTTTGAGCCTGAGGGCCTGAGACATCTGGAGGCTGGCGAGTGCTGCTGCCCATCTCGGGGTTCTCCCCCACTCCTGGGCCGAGTTCAAAGCCCTGAGCTGCAATTGTTGTGGGCTGACCCCATTTCACAGTGGGTCGGGTGCCTGAGGGCGATGCTGGGCCCTGGGTGAGTGGCCCCCAATCCTGTGCAGGTCCCCACCCCAAGTCTTGTCCCCATCCTGGTGCCGGTCCCCACAAGAAGTGACCTGCCAATCCAAGTCTGGTTCCCGTCCCAGTGTCAGTCCCCAGACAAGTGGTCTCCAGTCTGGCGTTGGTCCCAGTGCTGGCCCCCATGCCGGTGCCAGTCCGTTGGTCCAGGGTCAGTCTCCATCCCAGCGCCAGTCCCTATGCCCAGGGCCAGTCTCTATTCCAATTCCACTTCCAGTGGGTGCCAGTCCCCAGTGGAATGACACCCCCTCCTCCCTAACCCAGGGCTGATCGCTGCACCGGTTCTGGTCCCCATCCTGGTGTCGGCTCCTGTGTCCAGGGCTAGTCTCTATTCCAGTGCTGGTCCACGAAAGAGTGAGCCCCGTTCCAGAGACTGTCCCTATCCCGGTGCCGATACCCTCTCTGCCCGATGTCAGTCCCTATCCCGGTGCCAGTCCCGATCCCGGTGACAGTCCCGATCCCGGCGCCGGTCCCTTTGTCCCGAGCCGGTCCCGATTCCCGTGCCGGTCCCTACGTCCAGGACCAGTCCCGATCCCTCTGTTCAGAGCCGGTCCCGATCCCGCTGCCGTCCCCCCCATCCCGCTCCCCGATCCCGCTCACCGGCTGTCCCGGGGGAGGGCGCGGAGCAGGCGAACCCCGGGGGCGAGCGCTGCCCTCATGGCGGGCGGCGGCGGCGGCGGCACTCGGGCACCCCCCGGCTCCTTTTCACCGCCCCCGGGGCCGCCGCTCCCGCCCCGCCGGCCCCGGTCCCGCCCCGGCCCTGCCCGAGCACAGCCCCGGCAGCGACGGGTGAACCGGGCTGTCCTCGCTCCCCCTAAAACAAAAATCCCCTTCAAATCCGGCTGGAACGAGAGAACGGCCGCGCTGGGCAGCGGGAGGCGGCAAAGCCCCGAAGGGACCGAGCAGCCCGGTTCGTATCTCCCCCGGGGCTCTGTGAGCTTCCCCAGATGCTGCTTTTTCCAGCAGAAAAAACTGGATTTAACTTTACCACTCCCATTCCCAGCAACCCTCGACCAGCCTTCACTGAACTACTCCAGACATGCTTTGGGGTCACTGTCAGGGATTTGGGGAGACCTCCTCTCACCCCCCCGCCCCTTTCAAAGCATCCCGTTGATCCTGCTAGGGGCAGATCGACGATGAGGCGCAGCAGCAGCTTTATTTATTCCTTTAACTAAGCCCCAAATCAGCCCACAGCCCCTTTGGGGATCCCTCCAGAGAGGTAGGAACAGGGGTCCCCAGGGCCTGAGCAAGCCCTTGGGGACCTGCCAAAGAACTGCTTGTCCTCATCTGCCCGAGAGGTGAAATCAGTTACATAAAACCCATTTGCAGCTTTAGCCCTTTGCTTCCCTGCCCCGTCACAGGGCAGATCCTGCCCTTTCTGCACCCACTCCAACACCCTGAATTAGGACCGCAGCACCTTCCCGTGACGCAAGCGGCAGCATCAGCCAGCACGGATCCCTCAGTGAATGATTCCCCAGGGGGAACTGAGGAGCAGTCCCTGGCTCTGTGCCTCTGTGCCACCTCTGGACCGGGGGTGGGTTTGCTTTGTGCCCAATGGGATGGGAACGGGGAAAAGAAATGATCCGGCACGCTCGGCCACCCATCCTTCCTGCCACGGTTAATATTGGAGAGGGCAGCCAGCAAGGAGTAAATATTAATGACAGGGTATGGAGTAACCTCTGCCCAGGACCACGTTACCCCACCACAGGCAGTTTTGGGAAAACCCATCTTGCTCCAGTCACCCCTGCAAAGGGCTGCAGGGTTTTTTTACTAGGAAAATGCTCCTTTCTGCAGCAAAGTAGAGGCTATGGGAGCATGGGTCAGGTAGGAAGCTGTGTGGGTGTTACTGGAAAAGAGGGCCTCACACAGAAAAGGAGGAGGTTCTAGAAAGGGATCCACGTGGCAAGGGCTGGCAGAAGCCCTAGGAAAAGGGAGAGAAGGGAGTAGGGAAAGGTTAGAAATCCTCCCCTAAGAGATACTGACCCCTGGCACCTCATTTCTCCTCCTTTCACACTTCAAATGAGACAAACAAACCTTGAAAACAGTTTATTCCACAGTCAAATGCTGGAATGCAAGTGCCTGCCATAAACCAACCCCACAGAACAATCGTCTCCCTTCACCTCGACCATCGCCCAACTGCACACCTGGAGCAGAGTGGGAGAGGCACAGCACAAACTGGAGCACACAAACTAGGAGAGCAAAGGTGACATGGTCCTGGCAGCTGGTGTGGAGGGACAGGCAGGACACGGCACAGCCCCGCTCCCTACTCACAGCAGTCGCTGGGATACGGAGCTGCCTCGGTCACAGACGCTTCCCCGAGCGGGCACAGAGAGCAGCCAAGTCCCGGAGAGGCCGTGTGGCTGCATGGGCCCAGGAGGAGATCACCGAGTGCAGCGCCTGGCTGTAGGCTGAGCGGGACAGGGACACAGAAACGGTGTGAGGGCACCAGAGTTGCACTTACAGCCCAAAACTGGGCTTGGCTCTAGCCTTTCACCAGAGCAGAGACACAGCAATTGGGGTTTAAGGTAAATGGACATGCCTGTAGTTTTCCACACACCTGTTTGCACACTCGGCACGCTCCCGATTATAAAGCAGTACACAAGCCAAAGATTATTTTATGAACCCCAATGTCTCCATTTTCCCTCCTGGATGACTTCCGGTTGCCCAGCCAGCTACATTCCCAAGCTGTGCTCAAGGTCAGAGCACTCCATCACCTAAGGAAGGCCCCTTCCACACACCTTTGTGCATCCTCCCAGCAGAAGATTCAGCATTTAAGGCAGAGGGCTCTGTGCCCCTAATGAGATGCTTCGCAGCATTTTCCTCATGGTTGTGTCCCCAGCCACACGTGGCCGTGTCACAGCTGTGTTATTTAACACATTGTAGGGGCTGGTGCCTTGCTGAGGATGCCACTACACTCCCTAAGGGACAGAGGCTGGGTCAAGCAGCAAAGCCCCTGACTTGCCCTCTCCAGAGCATATTTGGAGGAGCATCTTCTGCACAGCGGCCCAGGGGCATGGGAAAACCTATTCTGGTTTGATTTCTCCCTGTGTAATCAGGCCCAGATGTCTCCTCTCTGGAAGCAGGCGCTCCTACCTTTGTGGTTTTTGTAGAAGACGCAGTTATTGGCACAGGTATCCGGGTGGGAATCCCAGAAATCGGACCCACAGGAACAGAGCGGGGGCAAGTCGATGTTAGAGAGTTTGATTTTCTCCCTCATCTGGGCTCTCAGAGCTTCCACATACCTGCAAGGGATCAAGCATTCACCTCTGCCAGTGACACCTGGCTCTGCACGGGGAGCGCAGACTGCCTGTACCTTGTGTGCTCCTTATCCCGCTGCCTTCTGTCCCTCACTCTCCTCTCCTGCAGCTGAAGCTGGGCCAGGGCTTCCCAGGTTCCTTCTCCTGGGGAGAGTTCTCTCTGCTCAGCCATGTCTTGCATCCTCTGCTCCTCTTGCCGGCGCAGATTCTCCTTCTCCCTCTTAATCCTGCAGAAACACACGTGCTTAGAGAACGAGCTTCCCCATCCCAATCTCCATTCCTGGCTGGTCCCCAGCTGTGAGGTCAGGGCACAGGAATATGGATGATGCAGCTGCTTTCAAAGGCAAAAGGAATTCTGTATTAATCACAGCATTAAATAAATATAAATAAATATATTTGCTTTAAACATAAAATGGTCAAAAGAGCTTCCCAAGCCTCAATTCTTCCCCCCATATAGCAACAGCAGCCTGTGAATGCTCTCCTGCCCTCAAACTCTTCCTGCCTGCCTGTTTTCTCACCATCATGCACCTCCTCTTTCAGTTCCTTCCTGCATCACATCCACACGTGCTCCTGCCATCTCCAGTTCCCCAGAGCTGCGCTTCCGTCCTTAAACCAAGCATGTAGGCTGGACTGTTCAATACCCATCAGAAAGGACCAACACCTCAGCTTCCCATTGCTTCTGAGGCAGCTTGGATCCTTCTGTAAGCAGCTTCCAGCACAGGGAAGCGTGACAGGGCTGGATACAGCACAGACACTCCAAGGATCCCAACTTTACTCCAAAACAGGATTTAAGATGTACTTTTAACCAAGTTTTCCTCTATTTCCTCAATCTCCCTTGCACCTACACGGCCCTCCAGCCCTTCAGTGGGACCTGGGTTGTGTAATTCCCACCAAGCAGCAGCAGCAATTGCAAAGCACAAAGACTTTACACCAATGTAGCTGACATTTTATTCCCAAATGCAACAATGTGTCCCAGGCCACTCCTTGCCGGGGGCATTTAAACCGTAATCAAGGCTGGGAAGAAGCCAGGGGAAGGCAGTGCCACGGGACATTTCAGACCTTACTTCATGTAGGGGGTCAAATCTTTACATCCAGAAGGAAAGTGCTGAAGTCGAACTTCTCTGGTTGAGTTATAAACTTGGCAATGTTTTTTACATGAAATGTAGAACCTTAAGTACAGCACCATAAATCTGCTCCAGAAACTGAGCCCAAGGCCAACTCGCAGCTTTACACCCCACAATTCTCTTCAGAAGAGCTCACCCAGCTCTCCTCTGCAGACATTCCAAGGGGAAAAAAAAAAATAAAAAGGTATCACACTAACTAGGAAGTCCCTGGAGCCTTGCCAGCATTCCCAGGGTAGGACAAGCTCTCCAAAGCTCCCAAGTGCCATTGGAATGTCAGGATGTGGCTGGAGGAGCAGTTTTTCCCAGAAAAATGCCCATGAAAATCCTGCCCTGGGGTGCCTGTCCCGCTCCCCCAAAGCCTGATCATGGAAGAGCCAGGATGGTCAGATTTAGGTCAGTTCATTCAAAACCAGGGGAAAAAACAAAAATGAGAGGATCTTTCCTATTTTGCTGTGAATTTGCAGAGCTCCTCCTTAATGAACCCCTTCACAGGAGAAGCTGAGAAACCCCCAGCACAAGTGATACTTTCACACAGATACCAAGTGTTCAACTCTGGAACAAATGCCTAGACATCATTTTATTACACTGTATAAGTTTTTATGGCTGTGAGGGTGAAGGGTTTGATACTAAAAATGCCAGGGATAATCACAGCTTAACCATAATAACATGACCTCCCCCCAAAGTTTCTAAACACAGGCTTGGGTTCCCAGAGTCATGGTTTGGGAAGTTGCACCTCTCCCAGCCCCATGTTTTGGCTCCCAACTCCTAAACAAGCTGCACAGGGACTTGAAAACCAGATAGAGAAGTGCTAAAGGACTCAACATGGCCCAAGGGTCTCTCTTGAGGGGCTGGTTGTGTGAATCCCACCCCAGGGGGGTTTACAGGTCAGTGCCTGGTTTACACCAGACAAGCTCGTAAGACTTTCTCAACCTTCTGAAGGACCCTGTCCTGATGGAGGAGGTGACCCCACCAGCTGCACAGACTCACTGGGCAACTCTCTGCTGCCTCTCTCGCTGCCGCTGCTGTTCCCTCACTCGCTCCCGTTCCACGGCCATGAAGAGGCGCCGGCACCGCAGGAATTCGCTCTGCCGCTTCGGAGAAGAACAGAAGGACATTTGGGAAGGATATCTGGGATAAATATCGAGCAATATCAGTGTTCAGCTTAATTTCTAGAGGATGGAATCTTGCTCTTTCCCTAAAAGACCCTCAAACATCTCCAAGTGCACGTGACCCAGGACTGGGAAGCTGGAGAGGTGGCACTGAGGTAGGAAAGACCAAGTCATCTCAAAGCATTGGAGAGCTTTGCACCAGCATCCCTCCACTGAAGCTTCCTACAGATGGAAGCTCTGCCACCTGGCAAACTCCGAAACTCTCACTTGGCTGAGAGAAAAAGAGCCAATTCCAACTTCAGCCCACTTGAATTTGGATCCACCTGGACACTGGTGCTCCCCTGCAGCTCACTGGAATCCTGTACCTCCTCCAAAAGATGAACGTATGACACCAAGCTGGACTCTCTACATGCGGGAGAACCACAGAGGTGGCAAAACCACTGCTGAGACAAATCCAGGGGCCCTGCAGGGAAGAATTCCCATATGGATACTCAGGGTTTAGTGTCTGGGCTTTGGCTGATCCCACTGATGCTGCAAGGGCAGGGAAACCTCCTGGCTAAAGCTCACATCAAAAGCCCTCCTGCTGTGGGGTACAAAGATAGTTTGAGCTCCATGACTCCCAAAAGTTTAATGCATAGATTTTTTTTCCTCATGAATGCCAAAACCTTTGGGCTGAGTTTGTCCACCTCACTCAGTGGAAAGAGCCCAGCACAGCTGGAGATAGAGGAGGACAAGGAGAGATCACCAGGCTGCCAGTGAAGAAAACCGGATGGAAAAAACCCAGGCAGAGAAGAGTGCTGCAAAACCAGTTATCTTGGATGGATCAGAGCCAAGGAGATAAAAAGCAAGGGGAAAGGGAAAGGCAGGGTTAGAAGGAGCAGCCTGAGAAGCCCCAGCTGTTGTCACACTGGCGAGAAACTGCAACCATATTTGGGATCAGTTGGTTGGAAGACACTTTTAAGGAACGAAAAGCATGCAAATTGTTCAGTTTCATGTTGCAAGCTGCAAAAAAGGTGACAGGAGAGGGAGATGTTCCTCTTCATGGCAGGAGGAAGCAGGAAAATAAAAGTCATTGGCTTTAGGCATCCAAGACAAACATCATCACTCTGTATCATCCAGATAAGCACGAGCCAAACTGTCCCAGACACAGGCTGGAAGCCCTCACTGTGGCATCATCCACTCGGCATCAGGCCTGCAGGCTGGGCTTGAGGCTATCCCCAAAATCAGAGGAACCTTTATATTCCAGCCTTGTATCTAAACAAGATAAGTTGGCTTTGTTCTTTCTTTCTTTTAGTTTTTTTTAAAGCATTTTTGGCAGCTTCTTGGGCTCCCTACAACTACAGCAAGCGCCCTTTGGTTTTGCCAGGTAGAATGAATGGAGCCTGTTTCTCCTTCAAACTTTTGGTGTTATTGAGATCCCAGATTTTGTAGGAGGAGTAGGTAACAGTTGCACTTAGTCAGGACAGATTTTAAAAAATAACCTGGTAGCTTTGCCCCAGAGCTGAGACACCATCAAAGCTGACAAACTAAACCCAGTAGGGGTTTCACACATCAAAGCTCCTCTGAGGCTTCTTATTTGAGCCAACAGCATTCCCAACACCCAATCCCTTTCAAACAAAACCACAAGGGCTTGGCTCCCCTGGACAGACCTGCTTCCTGGTTTCCTCTTGGTCAACACCAGCCCAGAGCTTGATGGGAGGCTGGTATTCAGTATGTGGCCTCCCAGGAGGCTCAGGCAGGCTCGAGTCCTTCACCAACCCATCACAGACCTGAGAGACAATGGAAGGGAGCAGCATCAGCATGGCTGCAGTTAAGTTCCCCATCTTCCCCCAGCAACATGCACTTCACTGGAGGCAGGGCCTCTGTGTGATCCCTACAGACCTCACTGGGATGACCCACCTGTGAAATGGGTTTTATCTGGGGTACAAGTTGGCCATGAACAGGAGAGATGTGCCACATCTTGACATAGGAGTCTGAGCACCAAAGCTTTGTCAAAACACCTCTAAAGATATCCTTGGAAGAGGGTTCTGGTTTACTTTAAATACAGATGCACATTTCCCCATACCAAACTTCTATTATGAACTTTGTGAAGTGTGAAACAAATAACTAAGTGTAAGGGGAATTCCACAGCCAACAGCTCCCAAAACCTCTGTGTGAACCTCATCATAAACTTCCGCTGTCTCCCCAGCTCACTTATCTGCCCAGCCAGTATTTCTGCTCCAAGCTGGACTAATCCCCAGGCAAGGTTGGGCACACACTACCACAGCCATAAAGCCTTTGCCAACCACCCCAGGTAATTTGGATTAACCGTTTTCACCTCCCAGATGCTCAAAAAAACTGCCTGAAAACAAAAGAGAAAGGATAAGTACATCAACCCCTCCTGGGCAGCGCCTGCCACCCCCAGGCACTGGGATTGTCACAGCCACCTCTGATACAAAGCTTTTTTTTTTTCCCCTTTTCCAGGTTTCTGACTGATTTGATCTCTTCCACCCTCAGGTCTTTTGGTGTGGCCTGAGTATGGCTCTGGGTATGATGTGACTGCACGCCCTCAGTTTCAGCTTTCCTCTGGGCAGCTGCCAACCAGCATCACAAGCAGGCAGGAATCAAACCCTTCAAGGCCACAACTGTACCTGAAAGCAGGGAATGGCAGCACCAATCTCACTGAGCTCCAATACTGCCCCCGAGCCCGCTAGGAGGACTGTAGGCTTAAGAGTTAAGCTGGCCTGAGGGAGCAACTCCAAGAGCAGCCTCTTCCAGACACCAAAATAAATATAACGATCTGAACCTCTTAAGACCAACTTTGAATGAGTCTTACTTTTTTAAATTCAATTTTGACGTAGAAGTCATCATCCTGCCCAGTGCCATGTGCGGCCGTGCCCTGCTCCAGCAGCTCAGCAGGCAGATCGTGGTGTCCCGCCAGCAGCAGCTCCTCACTCTTGTCCATGGGCACTGCAGCTGCCAGGCAAGGCTCTGGTTTCTGGAGAAGGGAGGACATGGGTGTAAACACGGAATTGAAATCTGGCTGCTTTGGTGCCAAGGGAAAGCTGAACACCCTCAGAGCAGCTTTAACATGAGGCTGTGTGTGCTGTCACTTGGATGTGATCTGGCAGCGGCATGTGTTCAGCAGCACCATGGGGCACCAGAGCTGGCAAACAGGAATGTAGCAGGGTGACTGTGACTACGCTCTTCCCAACTGCAGAAGCAGAGGGACAGACGTGTGGGGTGAAGGGGAGGCAAGGCAAAAACCTCTCCAGGCACTGTTTCACAGTGGCAAGGAGCTGGGATCTCTGAGCGACACTCGAGTGCAGAGCGCACTCCTTCAGATGGGAAGTGGGCAGGCTCCCCAGTGGCAATCCACAATATTTTGAGAGGCAGCAGATTGTTTCCTACAAACTAAAGAATCAAAATGCCAGAAGCAAGCTTGAAGCCAGGATAAATTTTTTTCCCTTGCTTTTTTTTTTTTTTCTTCAGCATGGTGGGAAAGGAAGAGCAGGACTGCTGACAGTGGGAAAGGATGGATCCATAGGAGAACAGACCATGCCAAGAACTCCTTGATATGGCTCTGCTGCTGTTTGGGAAGGACAGAGAACAGCCTGGAGTCTGAACATGGAATTATTTGATAAGCACAGGAATTACTCCATCAACCCCATTATGACAGACATGACAGAATAGCTGCTTCGGTGAGGATAAGGGAATAGAGGGGAAGGGTTACTGCTTTGGAAGGTTGCTCTGGAGCACTGAAGGTAGAAAGACACGAAACTGTGGAAAAACACCACCAACTTTGTGGAATGAGACCTTGGGGAAAGGAATTTGGGTGCTGCCATGCTGGGGAGCTACAGCAGTCCACCAAACCCTGAAGACAAAGACTCAGTGAACAGGATGAGCTGGAACCCCGGACAGGTCATTTCCAGGCAATTACCATTTCGGTATCTGCTTGGGAAAGCAGGCAATTAACTCTTTGGATGCTTTTGACCTCAAAAGAAATCTTGAGGGGAGAGAGAGAGCAACAATTTTAGGAACATTAATTATTGATTGTGGGGAATGCAACACTTTACAGGGAAAAAGGAAAAAGAAGAAAAATGCAGAAAACAGGACTGAAAGAAAAAAAACTATTTCAGCCAAAGGCTTGCTTTGAGCTAGCAGCAGCAGGGAGAAAAACGCTGGCACTATTACTGGGAAGAAAAAGTCAGGTTATTCCTAGAAGCTGAGGTTTTTAAGGGGGATGGACCTGCCCTGGGCAGCTGCCAGGAGCAGCAGCTAAGGTGCAAACAGCTCCCTGAAACCTATGGAGGTCCAGATTATCAGAAAAGGGCACAAGGAGTGTCTTTCTTTATTTAAAGAAGGGGGAAAGGAAATACCAAATAGAAGATTTTAGCCTCAAGAGCTTAACTGTGACTTTTGAAAAAACAAGAGGAAATCACCTTGCAAACTGCCTGTAAGCCACGAGAAAACAAGATAAGCAGCAACCAGCATAAATTTGTCAAGAGCGAGTCAGGTCAGCCCAAGATGAATGTCTCCTACAACAGAAGGAAGAGGCCTCAGGCAAAGAGCAGCTGAAGACTCTGGGGTTCAGCTGAGCTCTTGACATGGCCTAATTCAAGTCTGGGGTAAAGCAAAACCTGTTAGATGGAAGTCTGATGTGGGATGTGCAAAACTGATTAAAAACATGGCCCAGATTTGGTCTCGGGAGTTCATTGCACAGAAATAGGGTAAGAACCAGGTGGGCTCTGCTCTTTGATTTCATTATCAGCCTGGATGAAGGAAGAAAGAAGCATCTTGATTAAGCTACTGACCCCACTTGCACTGTGGAAGTACTGGCTGAAAAACCCGTGGGTTCAAACCAAAGAAATGGGCTGGAATACACAGCACAAGGAAATCCAGGGAGCACAAAAGCAGAGGCAGCACTACCAAGGGGGTTAAGTCCATGGTTATGTCTGTGGCAGCCTTTTGTACCTGAAGAGAAGGGAACACGCTGCTGTCCTGCCAGCCTGGGAACATGCCAAATCTTCATACAGGGAGAGATTCAGATTAATATTGGAGCTTTTTTCTCCTCATATATCATGGAGTAATAAAACAGGGCAATGCAATAAATCAATACATTCGTCCCAGAATAAATCACCCAGGGAAGCTGTTAAACTTCCTTATGCAGATTAACTGTAGCTGCAGTGAGGCTGGGGTGGGAGGATGGCCCCAAACCCCTCCCAGTGTTTCTCACTGCTGTGGATGACTTGCCCAGGACTCCCACATATCTCCTGTAAGCCTCTGCCTCACCTGGGCAGTGGCTCCATTATTTATGTGAGGTCATAAATCAGCCCATCTCACTGAATGCACTGAGGGCTCAAACAAGAGGGGTGTTTGGTACTGGGAACAGGTAACGAGGTTTTTGAACCCATAATTATTGTGTTTCTCTGAGTCCTACTTGCAGAGCTGACTGACTTCATCAGAAATCCAAGAGTACACAGAAGAGGAAGAGCCAGACCAGCCCTTCTATAAAGGGTAGTTTCTAGATAATCAGCCAAGATCTACTTCACCTTTGGTGAACCTGAAAAAGAGAAGGGAATGAAGATGTACAGGATGGGCAGGAAACTGGCTGCAGAGGCAGTAAGACAAAACACCAGGCTGGGTTGCTGCTGGTGTTCTCCAAAGAACGTCAGTTTACGAAAGGTCTTGGCATAGAGACTGGGATAATAGCTACAACACAAAGGTGTTCTTGAGAACTGGAGGAGCAAAATCAGAATGAAATTCAGCAGAGCAAAAGGTGGGACTGACCTCCTTCCATGCACTGATTTAAGGAAAGCAGCTGCCTGCCAACCATTCATAGCAGAAGCCAGCCCCAGGTAAGGAAAACCCTCCAGATCTTTGCCACCCACACAAAACAAGGGATTGAAGCAATGGAAAGAGTTGTTGAGGTTTGAAGAAATAAAGGCACCTGAAGGGAGGGCTGGTCATCACATTCCTCCTAGATACACAGATCACAATCTCAACCTTTAGAAGTCTTTTTTGCATTCTTGAGTTCATCTCAGAGATGTTTTCACACACTTTATCCTGCTGCCTTCTCCGAAATGGGTTACCCCTGAGGTGAGTCAGGAAAGCACAATTTATTTCATTCCTGCTGGGGAAACTTCCTGAATTATGCTTTGGATTTGCTAACATTAGAGCCAAACCTTCAGCAGTTTGCAGGGTGGTTTCTCTGCCCTCACCCCAGGCAGCCCTGGCTCACCTCCAGCCTCCAGGCGCCGGGGAACACAGTCCTGGTCCTGCGGGACGCCAGCCTGCGCCGAACCTGCTTCACAGCCCTGCTGAGCTGTGCCCAGAGGGAAGGCAAAGAAAAGACAGGACAAGTTCAGCTGCACGGAGAGATCTCCCAATCAGTCTGCTCCAGCCAAGGAGCTCAACCAAGGCAGCACGACCCAACACACAATCAGCCAGGGGTCTTTCAGAGCTGCCCCGTGGTACTGAAACCCTGATCCAGGCAACTCATCTGCTCCCAAAAAATGTTGCTGAGATGCCAGATCCCAAATTTTCCTGCTTGGCATCTACCCAGAAGTGATTTTCCAGCCCAAGGTACTTCAATTGGAATAACTCCAGCTCCTAGGCGAGCACACAGACTTTCTAAATCACCAAATGCACCATAAATATCACTATTAAAAAAAATAATAAAAAGCTTAAACAGTCCTGAAGGCAGGTTTTCCCAGATTTTGGTCTGCACGAGACAAGCTGCAATGAGCTGGCACCACCTAGTGCCACCTCTGCGCCAGGACACGGCTGGGAAAACACCGCGCCTGCGAGCAGCCAGACCACTTCAGCGACAGCATCCTGCACGAGCCACGCAGCTGGATGCTCTTGGGAGCAGCACAACATTCAGGGTGACAACGCGAGCTAACATTTCACTCAATATCTAGACCCAAATATTTGGGATGTGCTGTAGAAGAAAAAAGGAAACATTGCCAGTTCCTCATTTCAAACGCTGAGGATCCAAAATGCCGAAGCAGCGATGGAAAGGCAGGAGGGGCACGGCTCACCTCGGCAGCTTGTTGCTGGAATGGCTCACCATGCTTCTCTTCCAGCTGGGCTGGAATGATGGTGGGAGCAGGGAGACTCTGGAACAGGCACGTGTTCTTCCAGGGGGTCGAATACTGCACAGCAACGCAGCTCTCCCTCTCTGCCTGCCAGGAAAAAGCCATGTGAGATCTCCAACCGTGACCCGGCAAGATGTCAACAGTGGTAACATTTCACCACCCTTGGGTGAAATTTCTTGGGAGGGAGGTTTTGGCTCTCCGTGCTGAGAGAATACAAAGAACCATCAGGCTCTTTGGGGCTGAGGGTATTTGCGGGCTTCCCACTTGGAGCTGGCAGAGTTACATGAGGACATCCCTAGTCAGCCATGGAAACAGCCCAAACAGCCCAAGGGTGGCCAAAGCTGGTGACATCTCAGTGCATTCTCTTTTCTGCCACAGTCAGATCCTGGCAAGTCTCCCCAGCACTTGTTTGAGAGTAGAAAGGATTAAATATATTCACGGGATAATCCAAAACAAACCCATGGGGGAAAAGGGAATGTGGAGACAGAGGGAAAGCGTTGCTTGAAAACTACTTGGCTGCTCTGGAAAAGGGATGGGAAAAGAGACAGCAGAAAAGCTGTCAGGAGACAAATGCAGCCAGGAGACATCCACATCACTCCCAGCTCCTGCCTGGCTGTTTTTTTAACTCCAGGCAATTCCGCAGAGAGCTTCAGGACTCTGTTCTGCTGTTGCCTGAGGGACCCAGCAACCTTTCCCTGTGGAGGCTTCAAAGCACCTCCAGCACCAGCCAAAGTGTGGCATTGACCCAGCCTGCCTGGACACTGTTTGCCATCACAGGGTCTGGAACCTCCGATTTTCTCACTTTTTCTCATTAACCCCTTGCCTTAAGCTCCAGCGTTTGGATTTTTCCCAGTTAATGTTGGGTTTGGAGGAGTTTCTCCTGACAGAGCCTCACTTACTGCTTCAAAGGCCTTCTGCAGCTCCTGCCTCCGGCGCATCCTGACCTGCCGGTTCACCCGCTGCCTCACCTCGCCCTGGAATCTCCTCAGGCTGGCTGCCTTCTTCCGCTGCTGCTCCTTCAGCTCCTCCTCCACCCGGAATGCTGAAGCCTGAAAGAGGTGGAAGCAGAGTTCACCAGGTTTTTATTACGCTGTAGCATCAGAGCAGTTTGCATCCCTGTATCCCTCTTTCCCACAGCTGGAGCGACCAGGCAGACAAGCAGCACCCAGAGCAAACTTCATGTTTTGTTTCAAAATATGTGGAGTAACAGCTTGGACACTGGGTTATTATGGGCTGGATTGTGTCTGGCTAGGGATACGGAGCACGCACACCTCTGCCTCTCTGCAGCACACAGGGAAGGAAAGAAAAAGGACACTCACGGAGCAGCTCCCAGCTCCTGCTCCCATGAAAGGATGCTCATACATCCAAAGCCTGGATCCAAAAGGAACAGGCCAGCCCCTCACCCTGTTAACGTTCTGCAAGGCTGGAAGCACATCAGGGAAGCAGTTCACAGAGTACAGCACTGCTCCGGAATGTCTTTACCATCTGAAGTGAAAGATTAAGAGCAATGACCTGAAAAACCCCAAAAATCCCATTTTATTCTCCTTGTGATTCTGCCAAGCAACTCTGCAACACCACCATGGCTTAAATTAAAACAGCATTGCTCTCCTGGCTGCCACCACAGCAAGAGAAACCAGAGACTGAAGGGATGGAGGAAAGGGGCGAGGCCAAAGATGAACTTGGAACAGCAGGGTCAGCACAGCCCAAGAAAACTCCAAGATGGGGAGAAACCCACACTATGCTATGGATGAAACCAAGACAGTGCTCCAGGGAACAGCCCAGTGCCATCTCACTCACTGCCCAACCTCAGCAGCAACTCTGATTCATGAGGCATTACTGTGTATTAATTAAAAATGTATTAAATAAGCTCAGATAACCCTGGGCAGCTTCATTCACCTCTGGAAGCCTCACATGATGGAGGCCCAGGAGCATCCAGGCCCCCTGAAGCTGTTATGAAAAGTTTAGCTCCCCCAGAAGTTTCACAGTGCCAAGATGGAAGTTCTGTGGAATATGGAGATGATTGATTTCCATAAATTATCTCAACCTTTCAGGATTTAAATTACAATATAGAAATAAATCATCTCAGAAGGACAGGAGCTTCTGTAATGTTCAGACATTAATTACAGGGGACTGAACTCATCATCCAATATTTAATGCACTTTTAGTCCTCTTAGAATAACCCTCAAAGTAGAAAACCCTGAGATAAGCATCCATGAAGATTTCCTTAATGTTTCTAATGGGGTACAGTGGGGATTGGCTCCTGACACTGAAACACTCAATTTATTATTTTTTTTAATCAGCAACACCGAATAAAATCTCAACTCCCTGACATCCTTTAGGGATGAGTGGGAAAGCGAGAAGCAGCACTGGCTGCGTTCCCCACCTGGCTGATGTTTATAACTGATGCATTTCTCCTCAAAAAAATACAATTTTTTGGAGGGTGATCAACTTGGAGAGATGTTGTGGGCTTGTGCAAAGGGGAGGCCGGACTACACAGGCATCACAGTTCTGACCCCACTAAATCACATTAAAACTAATTATTATTTTTAGGAGACATGTTCCTGGCTGCCTTCAGGCTGTGAAAAAGATCGCTTTTGGCTCTGTTCCCCCCTGGGGTTTTACTGGCACATTGAGGGGTCAGAGATGCCCCGGCAGATGGTGCCCTCGGTGCACTCACGAAGGCCGGGCTTTGCTCCGGCTGTCCCGGCGCATTCTCCACCCAGACGACCACGGGGGCCACGCTCTGGTTCCTCTCGGCCAGCACCCGCCAGCTGTGCTGCCGGGGTCTCCCCTGGTGCTTCCCCGGGGGCTTCCCGGCCCCCCAGCGCTGCTCCTTCGAGGAGGGCATGATGCCAGCACCACCGCGGGCCCGGTCCTGGGGAAGGGGAGCAGAGGTGAGGGTATCTCCCCGGGCATCCCAGCCTGCACCCTGCCCCCCGCGCCCACCTCCCCTCAGCCACGGTTCGCCCCAGTGCCCTCCCAGTTCTCCAGCTCCCGGGCACCCCACACTGACTGGGTACCCCCAGCCCTTCGTGGCTGAGTGCCTCCTACACCCCCATCACCACACCCTGTCCCCCCAGTTATCCAACCCCACGGCACCCCACCTTCAGCTCCCCCCTTCGTGGTCAAATCTCCCTGTACCCCCCACCCCAACCAGCCCCCTCCGCAAGCACCTCATCGCGCCGCACCCCCCGTGCCCTCGTACCCTCATCTCCCCATCCACCCCCGGGCACTCCTCACACCCCGACCCGCCACGGCCTCGGGCCCATCCTCCCGTATCCCCCCAGCCGCCTCCGCGGGGCCCTGCACCTTCATCCCCCAGAACCCCCCGAGCCCCTCACAGCCTGGCGCCCCGAGCCCCGCCGAGCCCCCTCAGGCCGCACCAACCGCCGCTTCCGCCGCCACCGGAGCTTTGAATCCCGGCGCCACTTCCGCCGCACGGACGCGCCCCGGACACGCCTCGGACACGCCTCGGACACGCCTCGGACACGCCCCGGACACGCCTCGGACACGCCCCGGACGCTCCCCGGACACGCCGCGGGCTCATCCGCCACGTCCATCCTTGCCCCGCCTCCAGCCCCGCCCCGCTGCATCACCACCTACAGCCCGCCCCCAGCCCCACCCAGTCCCGCAGGGTCCTGGGGCTGCCGGTTCGAGTCCCGCCTCTTGTGGAAAGCGGGTGGGGGAACGGTGTCTGCCTCAGACCATCCCCGAAACTGCCTCCTGAGCATCCCTGGAGGACCCCCCACACGGTATCCGCCTGCAAATTGTTCCTAAATATCCTTATAGTGTCCCCCACAGCATCCTTGACCCCCTCCGAGTATCCCCTTCCGTCTCCACACAGCATCCTCCCAAAGGCCTCCCCAAAGCACCTCCCTACAGCGTGACCCCAAAGCATCTGCCTCACGAGTCTGCCCCCCTTAATGTTTCCCCAAAACTCCCTCAAAGCCTCTTTCTGCAGCATCCCCCAAGCCCCTCCCCTGTGCCATCTCCTCCAAAGCATCTCCCTCCCTCTGGGACAGGATGCTTGGAGGCATCGACCCCTTTGGGGGGCCAGAAAACCTCCGGGGGGGTGGGCGGTGTCTCACTGGGGTGATGAGCTTGGCAGGGCTCGGGAAGGGGGTGGGAAATGGCTCCGGGCATCCTGCCTCACATCCCGCTGCCCTATTCAGCGATGCCCGGGGAGCTAGCGCTAATTGGCATGGAGTTGGAATGAAGCCTGGATGCCACCGGGCTTCGTTTTAGAGCCTGGGAAGAGGAAAAAAAAGAAGCGGGGGGGGGAGCTCCTTTGGGGTGGGGGTTCAGCTCTGCAAAATACCTCTCCAAAAGAAAACCCCAGATTAATGGGGTGTTCAGAGCCCAAAATCCCATTGGATTGTCTGCAGAGGGGATGGTAAACCTTAGCTGGGCTCGATGGGGTGATGTCCCCCACCTCAAGTGTGTCTCGGGGACTGAGAAAACACGGAACTGGGGGTCTGTAACCAGGGAAAAATTGCAAATCTGAGTGGTTTTTCCTCAAATAAATGTCAGCTCGAGGCCGCCGAGGAGGCGAAAGCCACCAGGACACAGGGCTCTATTGAGAAAGGAAAGAACAAAAAAAAAAAAAAAAGAAGAAGGGAAAAAAATAAATTAGCCGGGCAAAGCGCCAAGCCGGGAGCTCCGAGGGACGTGCCCAGAGTGGGGAAGCGGAGTGATTCGGGGGGCGAGCCTGCCCGAAATGTGGGGAGCGCTGGCTGCCCCGCGGGGCCACCCCGCTCCCCCCTGCTTGCTGCCGGTGACCTGGCTTCTGGCGCTGCACGCAGGTAGGGAGTTTTCCCATTTTTCCACGGTTTTCCCGTTTTTTTCCATGGGTCTTGGGGGTATCCAGATGGAGGATGAGGGCCGGGGGGGTGATGAGGGTGGTGATACCCTAAGGGGGGGTTTGGAGGGAAGGTTGTCGCGCTGTCGCGTGTACCCTCTGCTTGGGAGCTGGGAAAAAGGGGGTAAAATTGGAAACGAAAACTGGGGAAAACACTTTTCTGGAGCCAAGCGGGTCCTGATGTGGGGGAGGATTTGGCACCGTCCCCGCCCTGAGCTTCTCCCCAGTTTTTTTTCTTCCCTGAACCCCCTTTTTTCCTCATTTTTTACCATCTCCAAATCTTTTCTCCTACCCATTCTTCGGCTTTCCTTAAAAACTCATTTTTCACCCCATTTTTAGGCTTGCCTCATCCCACTGCAACCCTGGTTTTCTCCATCATTTATTGTCTAAATTTTCACATTTTGGAGTTCAATGAGCCCCAAACTGCCCCATCCCAGGTCTGGCAACACCTTCAACAATTTTGTTCCATTTTACCAAAGTTTGCACCCAAAAGCAGTCCTGGGGAGGCCCCATTTCCCTTCAGATGAGGAGGATGGATGCAAAACAAAACCAGCTGGGTTCTTCGCTGGCTTTGATTTAGACCCTAAAAAACGGCCAGGGCTGCGGCCAGGGCACTCCAAAAATGCTGCAAGGCATTTAAAAAAAAAAAAAATTGGCATTTGTGCCACAAAATAGTGTGAAAATGAGGATTTTTGGTGGGCTTTTTTTGACAAAAGCCATTGAAAAGGGCCGGGAGATCTCCATCCCTAAGCCAAGGATGCTGTAGGAAAAGAGAACGTTCCCTGATTTATTAACAAACTCCCAAATCTTTTATCCAGAGCAGAGAAAAAATTTGGAATAGGGTGAAAAAAAGGGAAGAAACAGTTAAAGAGCAGCGATTTCATGCATGGGGAGGGGGCAAGGATGCGTTAAAGGCCACATCCCCATCCCATGCCTTGGCCTTCCCTGTGGGGGGATCCCCTAATTTTGGCGAGTCGGGGCATGTTTGTGGGGCCGAGCGCGGCACTGCCGGGGAGGACGGACGGACGGATGCTGCATACCAATAGGTCCCATGACTTTCCGGGCTTGTTTAAGGCCTTTCTTGCTCCTGCTTCACCCTGCCCAGCTGGTTTTCCCACTCTGCCCTCCTCTTCAATATGGGGTTTGTTCGCTGTCGGATGACGGTATCCGTATGGGGGGCTCATGGATGGGATCTCTGGGATGTCAAGAGGGGGATGCTAAGGTATTTTGGGGAGGGAGAATGTTCTGGGGAGCCGCCTCCCCCAAAAAATCATGTTTTTACACTTTTTCCCTGCCTTTTTTGGCTTGAAACCAGTGACGAGGGGCAATGCACGTGCACCGACTCCCGCGATGCAGTTTTGCGTCTGAGGGGGCTTTGTCTGGACAGGAGCATCCAATGGGGATGAGGGTGGGACACAAAATCATTCCCCCACACCATTTTTTGGGGAATTAAGGTATCTTTGCACAGCTCTGATCCGAGCACTGGTGTCTCTCTCTCCTCAAGCAGCTTTTGCAGGGCAATGATACAACTTCAGCAAGGGTTGCCTCAACCTGCCTCCCATCCCCCGCATTCTTGGGAGTGATGAGTGCATTTTAGCAAATGGTTGCATCAACTTGGCTGCAGGAGCACTCCCCCTGCATTTTTGGGGGTGATAGATGAATTTCTGCAACGGGTTGCATTGACCCAGGTGCAGGAGATCCCCTGCCCAAGCCCAGCACATTTTGGAGGGCACCACATGCATTTTTGCGGAGCATTGCATTAACCCAGCAACAGCAGGTCTGCCATCCACACCTCCTCCTCGCATTTTTGGGGTGATGCATGCATTTTTGAGAAAGGTTGGTTGCATTGACCTGACTGCAGGAGCACTCCCACCCCCAATGCAGCTTTGGGGGGTGATAATGCATCTTTGCAGAGGGTTGCATTGACCCACCTCCCATGCCCAAAGCAATTTCGAGGGTGATTCTTTGATTTTTACAACACGTTGCATTGATCTGAGTGCAGGAGGGCTCCTACCCCTCACACAGTTTCGGGGCCACGCGTGTGCCTTTGCAAATGTTATGGAGCCAAGCTGGGCACCTTGGGGGTGCTCAGCACAACTCCAGCTTGGGGTTTCCCTGTTTTCTCCATGCTCGGCACCCCCCTGTCTCTCCCTACCCCAAGGTCTGCTGGCAGGGGTGAACATCACCAGCCCCACGCCACTAGTCCGTGGCACGGCAGGCAAAGCGGCGCTGCTGTCGGTGCGCTATGCCAGCGCCAGCGCTGACAAGCCAGTGGTCAAGTGGCAGCTGAAGCGGGACAAACCTGTCACCGTCGTCCAGTCCATCGGCACCGAGATCATTGGCAACCTACGGCCCGACTACCGTGACCGCATCCGGGTGTTGGAGAACGGCTCGCTGCTCATCAGCCCCTTGCAGTTGGCTGATGAAGGCGCTTACGAGGTGGAGGTGTCCATCACTGACGACACTTTCACCGGCGAGAAGACCATCAACCTCACCGTGGACAGTAAGGGCAAGAAGGACATCCAGTGGAGACTGGGTTATCCATGGGATGTCTTCCCTGACCACATTTTGGGAGGGCTTTCTCCAACTGGGAGGTGGTTTTGGGGGTTTCAGCCACCCTATGCAGCCAAGTTGGTGGGGTTTTGATGTCTCTCTTCCTGTCCCCTGAGCCCATCTGTCCGCTGAGACATGGTATCACCATGGTTCCCCTACTTGCCCACAGTTCCCATCTCAAAGCCACAAGTGCTGGTGGCCTCCTCAACAGTGCTGGAGCTCAGTGAGTTCTTCACCCTCAACTGCTCACATGAGAATGGCACCAAACCCACCTACACCTGGCTGAAGGACGGGCGGCCGCTGAGCAACGACTCCCGCCTGCTCCTCTCTCCTGACCAGAAGATCCTCACCATCACCCGTGTTCTCATGGCTGACGATGACATCTACAGTTGCCTGGTGGAGAACCCCATCAGCCATGGCCGCAGTGTCCCTGTGAAGCTCACTGTTTACCGTAAGCCATCCCTTCTCCTCTCCTGCACTCCCAGGCTTGGCCATCCCTTGCAGATGCTTCCAGCTAAAATTTTTTGGGGGTTGTCTCCCTTCATTCCTCTCCTCCAGGCCGGAGCTCTCTCTACATCATCCTGTCCACGGGCGGCATCTTTCTTCTTGTCACCCTGGTGACAGTTTGTGCCTGCTGGAAACCCTCCAAGAAGTACGAGTGGGGATAACATGGGAGACAAAGGGGGTTGTCCCATCTTGTTCCATCCTGTCTTGTCCCATCCCATTTTGTTCCATTTCATCTCTTCCCATCCTATCTTGTCCTATCCCATACCATCCTATCTCATCTTGACACATCCTACCCCATGCCATGCCATGCCATGCCATGCCATGCCATGCCATCCCATCCCATCCCACCTTGATCCATCTCTCCTGTCCTATTCTATTCTATTCTATTCCATTCCATTCCAATCACATGTAATCTCATTCCATGCCATCTTGTCCTATTCTGTTCCATTGCATCCTTTTCTATCCCACCCCATCCCATTCCTTCTTGTCCCATCCCGTCCCGTCCCGTCCCGTCCCGTCCCGTCCCGTCCCTTCCCATCCCATCCCATCCCATCCTGTCCCGTCCCGTCCCATCCCGTCCCATCCCATCCCAACTCTCCCTCCTTGCGTACTTGACCCTTCCCCACAGGCAGTCCCCCATTGCCTCTAACATGATGCCAGTGCTGCCCCATCCCCTATCCCTTCCCAGGGAGAAGCGACAAGCGGAAACACAACCAACCTCTGACTACACTGAGCAGGATGAGGAGCGCCTGAAGCACGATGGTGAGTGCCGGCCTCAGCATGGTGGTGGCGGGTTGGGGGAACACCAATGCTCCTGGCACGGTGAGCAGCACCTTGCTTCCACACAGCCGAAGGCATCCCACGGAGTGGCGAGCACGAGCGCAAGAACCCAGTGGCTTTGTACATCCTTAAAGATAAGGTGAGAGCCAGTAGCACCAGTAGCACACTGGCAGCATCCCGGCACAGGGTCTCACACATGTCCCATGTTTTTCTACTCTTGGCTTTTGGCAGGACTCGCCAGAGGCGGAGGAGGATTCGCTACCTGAACCCCGTGGCACAGTTGAACCAGGTTACACCAGCTCACCAGTACCAGCAGCCGGTCGCTCACCAGGACCAGTGGGGCGTTCGACTCGTCGTTACCATCGCTCACCAGCTCGCTCACCCGCCTCGACGCGGACCCACCGGTCACCACCGGGTTCGCCGGCACGTTCCCGCGGCGCTCCGCGGCTGCTGCGGACTGCCGGCGTCCACGTAATTCGGGAGCAGGAAGAGGCCAACGCCGTGGAGATCAGTGCCTGAGCAGGGGGGGACTGTGCGCGCTTTGGTGGCAGCGTGCAAGCAAGCAGGGACACCAGCACGGCCACGCTTCTGCCACCGAGCAAGCGGGGACACCGGCACAGCCCTGCTCCCACCACTGGGCATCATTCCGCTCGGCGTAAAGTCACTAATTTCCTATTGATCTCACCCAGAGCTTCCCTCTTCCGTCCCCCATCTTCCTGGGGCATCGCTTTAATGGCTTTCTCGCCGGGATGAGTGTGCAGGGAGCGTGCAGAAAGCACACGTGTGTGCAGAGAGAACATGCAATCAGTGCACGGAGGGAGTGTGCCAGAGGGTGTGCATGGAGCGTGTAGAGAGGGCGTTCAAGCACTGCACAGGGAAAGCACGCACGGAGTGTGCAGGAGGGCACTCGGAGTGTGCACGCAGGGGGCATGGGGCAGGCACGAGGGTGTGCAGCAAGTGTGCACGCAGCGTGCAAAGAGAGGATGCACAGAGCATGCAAGAGAACATGTGGAGCCCATGGAGAGAACGCACGTGGAGTGCGCAGCTGAGACTGCCCAGAGCGTGCACAGAGTATGTGCGGAGTGTGCAGAGTGTCCGCGGAACCTGCATGGCCCTTGTGAGCGTGCCAGCACTGGGTGTGCGCTCCAAGCGTGCACAGAATGTGCAGAGAGTCCATGCAGAGCGTGCATGGAGCACGTGGAGTGAGCGTGCACACACACATGGAACATGCATGCAGCATGTGGTGAGTGTGCAAAGAGCATGAGCAGAGAGGGTGTGTGCAGTGCTTGCACAAAGCACACGCTGAGTGTGCACGGTGTGTGTGAAAGAGTGTGCACAAAGCGAGCAGCCGAGCGTGCTCAGAGCATGCGTAAGAGTGAACCTGCAGTGTTGGCACAGGGCACGCGTGGAGCCTGCAGTGAGTGTGCAAAGAGTGCGTGTGGTGCACGTGGGAAGAGCGAGCACCGAGCAGCTGAGCATGCTTGGAGCGTGCACACGCACGCAGGGAGCACACACACCGCACGCCCAGCGACCGTGCGTGCACACGCGTGTGCAAGAGAGCGGTGCCCGCCTGCCGTGGCACACCCCCTGTGCGTGGAGCGGGACACGCACTGGCACACAAGCTCGCCCAAGGGCATACGTGCATCAGGCAGTCTGAACAGGGGGCTCCCTCCTGCCGCCCAGCTCCCCAGCTGCAATGTCCCCTAAATGTGGGCTGGAAGCCCTGGCCCAAGCATTGCCCCTTCGCCACGGTAGGATTTTCTGTGAAAATCCCCCGGTTTTGGGGCACACAACGCTGTCTCTCCCCAAGCCTTCATGGGAAGTAGGTTTAGGATGAAAAGCAGAGAGAGGCCGGCCAAGCGAGCCGGGCCCTGGGGCACCTGGGGTGGGTGCCGGGGCACCCCGGAGTGCTTGGGGTGCACTACTAACCAATAAACTAAACATACTACCCGTCTGGTGGTGGCACCCTTGGGTGTCTTTGTGGGACAGGGGCCCCCCAGGGTGTGGGGACACATGAGAGGTGGCTGACAGCTAAGACCACACAAACCCACTGCACCTGGCTGGCACTCAAACTGGCACTTGAAGTGCTTGGGAAACCTTGGACTGTTCCCTCTGGTACCTATTGATGGTGTCCTCAGCTGAGAGCCCATTTCTTCTTAATTTGTCTTCCTCTGAACATGGCGAAGGAAGAGGGGAATTTATTCTGACTAATTAAATTCATTAACCGCTGGTGTCCCCCACTCCACTGTCTCCGGGTGCTGCCGGTGCCACCGTGGCCGGGCACTCCCACTGCCACAGGATGGCTGAGCTGTTTGTGTTCACCGTCACCTTCCCCCCCTTCGGAATTTCCCAGCCCCCGCATCCGGCTATTGTACCCCCCCATCCGGGAGCCGGATCCAGCCCCGGTGCTGGCAGGGAGGAACCGGGATCTCGGGAGGAAACGGGAAGGCTGGCCAGGGCCAGCATGGCGGGCGGCTGGGAGACAGCACTGGGCCTGGGGCTCTGCCTCGCCGCCCTGCACCGCGGAGGTGAGTGCAGCCCACTTAACTGTGCCCCCTGCCCCACCCCGGATCTGAGATCATGCCCACTTGGGGCACCCATTGGCATCCCCCCACCTCCTTGTCACCCCACAGGCTGCCGCCTCCCCAGCGTGGCCACGGCACCCCAAGCTCCAGCTGGTAAGGACGCCTGGCGGGTGGGTGATGCAGGTGGGGAGACCCCAGAAAATCCTGTTCCCCCCACCCACAATGTGCCCTCCCCACCGCAGTGCTGCGGGACAATTTCCGCCTGCAGCCAGGTGACTTGGTGACCACAGCGGGGCAAACATTGGAGCTGGATTGTGTCCCCCCCTTGGGGTACCCTGAACCCTACGTTACCTGGAAGAAGGACGGGGTGACCTTGGACTTGGTAGGTGAGAGGTACGTGGTGACCAAGGGGAAGTTGCAGGTGGCATCAGCGCAGCGGAGCGACTCCGGTCTCTACATCTGTGTGGCATCCAATGCGGCAGGCAAGAGGGAGAGCCGGGGTGCCCGCGTCTCCGTGCTGGGTAAGCCAAGGGTCTCCCCCGGGTGGTGGGCACGTCACACCCAGCCATGGTGCCATGTCCTTGATGTCCCTCTGCAGAGAAGCCAAGCATTGTGCGGCACCCAAGTGACGCCGTGGCAGTGGCTGGCAGCACCGTGGAGCTGGGTTGCAGCACCCGAGGTGACCCAGCGCCACAGGTGCAGTGGCACAAGGAGCGTGGTGACCTGCCCTGGGGCAGGTAGGTGGTGGCAGGGGGGAGGTGTCCCATCCCTGGCATGGGGATGAGGCTGATGGAGAGCTGGTGACCCACAGGCACGAGGTGGACCGGGAACACACTTTGCGCCTCTATGCCGTGACGTCCGCCGATGCCGGCACGTACGTGTGTACAGCACAGAGTCAGCTGGGCACCGCCGCCGCCACCACCTTCCTCCATGTGGAGGGTCAGTGGTGGGACCTCCGTGGCCTCCACTTTCACAGGCATCTTGGGGTTCATGCAAGGGAATCCATCTAACGGGGTCCATCTAACGGGGTCATCCAAGGGGAGTCTGTCCATGGGGGTCCATCCAAGGGCATCCATCATCCATCAAAGGAAGGTCCATGCATTTAAGGGGATCCATCGAAGGTGGCACTTCCAAAGGTGGGTCCATCTAAACGCATCCATCCAACAGGATCCATCCAAGGGTTCCATCCAAGAAGGTATATGTAAGGGGATCCATCTAAGGAAATGCATTGAGGTGGGAGTCCTCTTGAAGGGGATTCATTCAAGAGCACCTACCTAAAGGGGATCCAGCCAACCTGGTTCCTCCAAGAAGATCCATTTAAGGGGGTCTGTGCAAGGTAGAAGTACATTAAAGGGGGATAGAACTAGAGGTATCCATCCAAAGGGTCCATCTAAGAGGGATATATCATAGGGGTGTATCATGGGGTCCCACCCCATGTCCCCAAGGGCAGCACATCCAAGGGGGCCCATCCAAGAGGGGTCCATACAAGAGATGTCCATCCGAGACAGGCCCATCAAAGGGTGTCTGTCCAAAAGGGTCCATTTGAGTGGATCCATCCAGGTAGACATCAGCATCTCCGTGTACAGGTATCTGAGGTGGGTGTCTGGGCAGGTGTCAGGGGACCTTGGTGCCATTAGTCTTCTTCTGCCTCACAGACCAGCTGGCAACGGGCCAGCAGGAGACTGCACCACGGGACCTGCTGGCTGTGCGGCTGCACCTGGACAACGGCACTGCACTGCCCACTGCTGCTGTCCAGCTCCGCTGGCAGGTCGGTGTGATGCTCGGCTGCCCCCAGGGGAGGGGTGGGATGGGACACTGCCCTATGTCCCACCTTAACTTGGAATCCTTCCCATCCCCTTCAGATGCTGCTGCCGGTGCCAGTGCCTGTGGGCTACACGGTGCTGTACCGCAGCCTATTCCCAGTCACCACCTCCTGGGTCCAACACAACGCAGGCAGGGAGCTCAGCACCATCATCCCTGCACTCCGCAGGGGCTACAAGTACGAGTTCAAGGTACGACCCTACACTGGAGGGACCCAGGGCTCAGACAGCAACAGCAGGCACCTCTGGATACCCGAGGAAGGTATGCTGTGTGTCCCCAGGGATGCCTGGGTGGAGGATGGGGGTCCCAGGAGTCTTAGCATCCCTGTCCCGGCAGTGCCTAGTGCAGCACCCCAGCACGTCACCATCAGCCAGGCTGAGACAGGGAACGGCACCGTGGTCGTGAGCTGGGAGCCACCTCCTCCTGAAGCCCACAATGGTGTCATCCGTGGCTACCAGGTTTGGGGCAATGGGGCAAGGGGGCAGGGCTGGGGTCTTCTGGCCAAAGAGGGTCCATCCAAGGGCATCCATCTAAAAAGGGAGCCTGTCAAAGGTGGGGGTCTATCCAAGGGGAGAACCATCCAAGGAGTGTATCCAGGAGGGGTTTCAACATGGGGATTCATCCAAGAGGGCCAACCAAGGTGGAGGTCCATCCCAGGGCATCTGTCTATTGGCACCCAAGGGAGTTCATCCAAAGGAGTCCAGCCTAGGGGATTCATCCAAGGGAGTCCATCCAAAGGGGGATCCATCAATGGGGTCCATCCAAGGAGTATTCACCCAAGGAGGTCCATCCTAGGGACATGCAAGGGAGCCCATCCAAAGGGGTCCTTCCAAGGGGAGTCCATCAAGGATATTCATCTAAAGGGACCCATCCAAGTGAGTCTATCCAAGGGGAATCCATCAACGGGAGTCTATCAAGGGATGTTCATCTGAAGGGGTCCATCCAAGGGGGTGCATCCAAGGGGGTCCATCCACAGGGGGTCCATTAAAGGGGGGCCATCAAGGCTAATCATCTAAGGGGACACATCCTCTTGGTGCCTGCCAGGTTTGGTCAATGGGTGAGGGCTGGCAGCGCCCCACCAACAGGACAGTGGACGGAGCCACCCGCCGCCTGGAAACCCTCCTCCCACACCCTGGGGCCGAATTCTGTGTCCAGGTGGCAGCTTTCAACAGCGCAGGGCTGGGGGTTCCCAGCAATGCCACGTGTGGTGTCCTGGGTAGGAGACGGAGAGCAAAGTGGGGTGCGGGTGGGGGTCAAGGTGGTGACATGAAGTGACATCGATGGGACCCTTGTAGGGCTGACAGCGGGGAGCAGCAGGGTGGTCCAGGCACTGCAGCAGCCTGCTGTCATCGCAGCCGCTGGTTCCATGCTCTGGTTGGCCTTACTCGCCCTCCTCCTCCTCGTCTGCCAGCGTCGTGCCAGCCAGGACGCCACAGCTCGCCACAGGTGAGAGGCCACGGGGTGGGAGACACAGCAGGTCCCTGGTGTGGTGGGAGTTGATGCACTGACAGCACCTCTTGCCCTGCAGGCTGGTGGCTGGTGACTCACGGTGGCTTGGTGGGCCCTGGAAACCCAGCTGTGCCCCCCGAAACCTCAGCAGCAGCAGCAGCCTCAGCAGCCGACTCCTGGGCAGTGATGGCAGGGACCCCCACCCCTCCAGTGAGCCCCGTGGGGACTGGGATGCCAACCCACTGCCATGGGACCCCCACCCCTCCAGTGAGCACTAGGGTTGGGACCCCCGCCTGGTGCCATAGAGCTCCCACTCTCTGCCATGGGACCCCCATCCATCCCATGTGATGCCCTTGGATCCCCAGCCAGTTCCATGGAACACTGACCTGCTGCAACAGGACCCCCGGCCCAGGCCTGGGACCCTCAGAGAGTGCTATGGGACCAGCAAAGTGTACCCGAGATCCCCACCCTATGCCTGGGACCCCCAGTGCTATGGGACCCCCACCATAGTTCCCCCCATTGCCTGTCTGCAGGCAGCAAGGACTTGAGGACACACAGACCCAAGAACAGAGGGGACAGGGGACACATGGCCCCATGGGTGCCCTGACCTCTCTTACTCTTCCAGCCCTCTCCTTGGAGCCGCCGAGCCTTGGTCCGCCCACGCCCCCCAACCACAGCAGGCTCCGTGGGGAGCACCCACCGCCCCTCAGGGACGCGGGGTGCTGCGGTGGGGGGCACCCCGGGGTGCATACCTCACCCAGTACCCCAAACCCAGCACCTTGGGAGCGTGTGCGCAAGAGAGGTGGGTGTGGGGGGCACGTGGGGGGACATGGAGGACACCAGGGTCATGACCCACGGCTCTGTGTCCGTCATTCCCCACGCAGAGCTTCATCAAGTGCACAGCACCCCGGTGCTCACAGCTGGCCCCAGCCACATCCCTGTCACTGGAAGTGGAGGCGAGTGGGGGACAGATTTTGGTCTGGCAGCCAGGCGGCCTCAGCAAAGGGGACATGAGGGTGACACGGTCACTGCCGTGATGGACAGCACAGACCCACAGCTACCAGTCTTCAGCTCTCCAAAACCACGTCGGGGCAGCACTTCACTGGCCTCTGGTGTAACCAGGTCACCGGTGACACCACCGAGGCCACCCCATGCCTGGCACCCGCCAGTGACACGGTGAGTCTGGGTGTCCCCATCCGCACAGGTGCCCTGCAACCCAACCCTTTGCTGCAAAACCCAACATGTCCCTTGCACCTGCAGGTCCCCCGCCTCCATGTACCCCAGGGACACATCTCTGGTCACCAGGCATCCCAAGGACACGTCCCCAGTCACTGGGATCCCCAGGGACACATCTCCACTCATGCGATGCCCCAGGGACCCATCCCCAGTCACTGAGAACCCCAGGGATGTGTCACCGGCCACCAGGAACCCCAGGGACATGTCCTTGGTCACTGAGCACCCCAAGGACATGTTCCTGGCCAGCAGGCATCCTAAAGATGTGTCCTCAGTCCCCAGGACCCCCAGGGACATGTCACCAGCCACCAGGCACCACAAGGACCCATCACCAGCAACCAAGCACCAGAGGGACACAGTCTTGGCCACCAGGCACCCTGAGGACACCTCTCTGGTCACTAGGTGCCCCAGAGACCCATTACCAGTGGCCAAGTGCCAGAGGGACATGTCACTGTCCACCAGGCACCCCAAGGACATGTCCCCAGCCAGCAGACACCCAAAGGACACGTCCCCAGGCACAAGGCTCCCCCAGGAGATGTCCCCAGGCACCAGGCATTGCAGGGACAAGTTCCTGGCCTCCAGGTATGCCAAGGACATGTCCCCAGCCAACAGGTACCCCAGGGAGCCATCACTGGTGACCATGCACCCAAGGCACTTGTTCCTGTGCAGCAGGTACTCTGAAAACATGTCACCAGCCTTGAGGCATCCCAAGGACACATTGCCAGCCACTGGGCACCCCAGGGACACATCCCCAGTCACCAGGCACCCTGAGGAGATGTCACCAGTCTCCGAGCACTGCAGGGACAACTTCTTGGGCACCAGGTACTCTAAGGACATGTCTCAGGCCACCAGGAGCCCCAGGGATCCATCACTGGTGACCATGCACACAAGGGACATGTCTCTGTGCAGCAGGTACCCTGAAAACGTGTCACCAGCAGTAAGGCATCCCAAGGACACATCTCCAGCCACCAGGCATCCCAAGGACCCATCTCCAGCCACCAGGCATCCCAAGGACGCATCTCCAGCCACCAGACATCCCAAGGACACATCTCCAGCCGCCAGACATCCCAAAGAGGTGTCCCCAGTCACTGGTCACCAGAAGGACATGTTCTTGGGCACCAGGTACCCCAAGGACATGTCCCCAGCCACCAGCCACACCAGGAACATGTCACTGGAGACCAGGCACCCAAGGGACGTATTCCTGGCTACCAGGTACCCCAAGGACACATCCCCAACCACCGGGCGCCTCTCGCCAGCCTTCAGCGATGGAGTCCTCACACAACAGCAGGTGGCTGAGGTCCTGGAGATGGACCAGGATACTACCTGCTGCAGGTATTTCCCATCCTCCTGGCACACCCCCGTGATGGCAGCATCCCCTGGTGCCAGCGGTACCCCCACTGTGTTCCCCACAGACCCCCGGCACCAACCACACCACGGTCTTTCTCACCGCTGCACACCTACGGCTACATCTATGGGCCAACAGCCTCTGAGCTAGGTGAGGAGGAGGAGGAGGAAGAGGAGGAGGAAGAAGAGGATGAGGAGGAAGAGCATACAGCAACGAGGGGCTCGCCAGGAGGGTCGCTGCTGAACGGCTGGGGGTCTGTCTCAGAGGACAACTTTGCCAGCGCCCGCTGCAGCTTGGTGAGCTCCTGTGACGGCTCCTTCCTCCTGGATGCCAGCTTTGCCCGGGCGCTGGCCGTGGCTGTCGATGGCCTCTGCTGCAGCCTTGAGGACACCGACGGGGATTACGGGGGTGAGTGAAGGGTCTCTAGACCCATTCTCTGACCCTGAGCATCATCAGCTCCCCGAGGAAGACAGCTCCATCATGACACCATGGCGATGCCACTATCCCCTTGCCTTCTTCCCTGCAGGTCCCTCACCACCAGCATCACCCTTGGAGCAGGTCTTCCCACCCAGAGTCCCCACCACCACCTGGGACTGGTGGAAAGTGCTGGAGGTCCCACAGAGAATCAGGACAGAGGCAGCCATGAACGGTAGCTCACAGAACGGTGCGTAGTGCCCCAATGCCAGGGTGGTGGCCACTGGGGGTGGTGAGGAGTGTCATCTGTTGCAGGGTGTTGGAAAACATTTCCTTTGCTTTCCAGGTGGCCAGGGGTCAGGGATTGGCAGCCCCTGGGCCAGGGAAGGTGGTGACCTGGGGACAGGAGGGACAGGAGCGTGGCAGTCCCCAGGGCGCAGGACGCAGCAAGGCCAGAGTCCCCTTGGCTCGTCTAAAATCCAGCTTTATTAGGCAGTTCCCCAAACAGGGGCTCTTTACTGGGAAAAGCCACCCACAAAGGGTGGGTGGCACAAAGGTGGGTGGGTGTCCCTCCTTATTCAGCGTTCTTGTCCTTCCCAAGTGTCCTTCTTCTTCCACAGTGTCCCCATCCCTCCTCAGTGTCCCCACCCCCTCCCAAAATTCCTCATTCGTCCCCAGCATCCTCATCCTCCCCAAGAGTCTGCATCCCCTCTAAGTGTCCTTGTCCTTCCTCAGTGTCGTCCTCCTTCCCCAGCATCCTCATCCCCACTAACTATCCTAGTCCAGCCCAGGCACTGTTGTCCACCCCAAGTGTCCTTGTCTTTCCCTGGGGTTGTTGACCCCCTGACCATCCCCATCCCTGCTGATCATTCCCATTCCTTCCAACTGTCCTTGTGCTTTCTGATAGTTCATGTCCTTCCTCAGCATCCTTGTCCCACCTTGATCACCCCTGTCTCTCCCAAGTGTTCTCATCCTTCCCAAGCCACCTGAGTGGCCTTGTGCTCCCTCCAAGTCTCCTTGTCCCTCCTAATCATCCTCATTCCCAGGGTTCTCAGCCCTCCCGAGTGTCTTCTTCCTTCACCAGTTGTTTGTTCCCCATGCCAAGTGTCCTTGTCCTTCCCCACTGTCGTCATCCCCCTGCAACCATCCTCCTTGTCCCTTACTGCTGTCCTTGTCCCTCCCAAGCAATCTTGTTTTTCCCAAGTGTCCTCTTCCCTCCAGCAATCCTCAGCCCCTGGGAATCCTTGTCCTTCCTGTGTGTCCTCTTCCCTCCAGGCATCCTTGTCCCCCAGCCTTCCTTGTCCTTCACCAGCACCCTCATCCATCTGTTTTGTCCTTGTCCCCCCTAGCTGTCCCCATCCTTTTCAACCACCTCATCCCTCCCAGACATCCTTGTCCTTTCCCAGTATTCTTGTTCCTCCCAACCATCCTTGTCTCCAGGATCCTTGCCCCACTTAAGCATCCTCCTCATCCCTCCGCAGCGTCCTCAGCCCTCCTCAGCATTCTCATCTATCCCAACTGTTTCTGTCCCCAGGGTTCATGTCCTTCTCTGAGCATCTTCCTTGTCCCTCCTGAGCATCCTTGCTCCTCCCCAGGGTCCTCATTCCTTGTGACTGCCCTTGCCCCACCCCAAGCATCCCTGTCCCCCCTCACGCCGATGCCCACTGGCCGCGAGCTCTGTGCAACCCATTTCCATAGAGCCACTCAGAAATTAAAGAACATCCCTCCACGTCCCCTGTGTTCCCATCCCCATGTTCCCAACTCTGTCTCCGACTCGCCCTCCCTTTTTATCGCTTCTCCTGCGGCGGGCAGGGAAACGGGGCCCCTGGGCGGCGGCAGTGGCCGGTCCCTTCGCCGCGGTCCCCCGGCGTCCGGCTGCGCCCCGAGCCGTGGCCGCGGGAGCTGCTGGAGCCGCGGGACGAGATGCTGCCCGTGGTGGAGCAGCTGCCAGACACCTGCCCGCGGGGCAGGCAGGAGGTTTTGCTGTAGGGGATGACCTCATCTGCAGGGGAGGGGACAAGGTTGGGGCTCGGCAGTGACACCCCCAGCCCTTTTGTCGCGCGATGGGTGGCTCTGGCTTACCGCCGCGGGGCGGGCGATGGGTGACCCTGCGCTCAGCCCCGCTTGGCTCCAGCTCCGGAGAGGGGCCGGGGGTCTCGCCTGGCGGCGGCAGCGGCGGCGGCGGCAGGTCTGCGGCAGAGGGAGAGGAGAGGGCTGAGCTCCCCTGAGCCTCCTGAACTCCCTATTTTTTCCTCCCACTCACCTCCCATCTGCTTTTCCCGGCGGTAGCGGCTGCATTTGGGCTTCAGGCGACTTTTGGAGATCACCCCGCGGGTTTTCCCTGGGTGGGGGATGGCAGCGTCAGCCCCCCCAATAGCCAGTGAGGCTCCCACCCACCCAAACTGGCCCCTCAGGGCTCACCTGTGCCAGGAGGGCAGCGGGCTCGGGGTGGATGGCCCTCACTGGCATCCGGAGTCACCGAGGGACTGGGTGCCTGTGAGGGGGTGCTGGCGCCATGGGGGGTTCTCCTGGCAAAGAGGGGGGTGGAGTGAAGCCAGGGTGGGGAGAGCGGGATGGGGGCTCAGTGGCCACCACAGTGCTGGAACAAGCCCTCTAGAGCTGTGCCAGAGCCAGGAGAAGCCATGTGCTACTGTCACAGCTGGATGGCACTGGTGTAGGTGGGCTGAAGCGTCACAGCTGGATAGAAGTGCCACAGCTGGATCACAGCCACACAGCTGGGCTGGCAAAGGGGAGCAGCAATGGCACAGCTAGGGTGGGGACCACGGCCTGGCAAGGTTGTGATAGCATGGCTGGCCTGCAATGGCACATCTGGAGCACAACTGGATAGAGGCTGCTCAGCTGGATTGCAGCCACACAGCTGGATTGCAGTGGCACAGCTGGATCACCACACATCTGGATTGCAAGCACACTGGCAGATTGCAGCTGCACAGCTAAACCATGACACAGCTAGGTCATGGCACAACTGAATTGCAACCATGCAGCTTGATTGCAGCTGCACAGCTGGGTCATAGCACAGCTGGATTGCAGCCAGACATCTAGACTGCAGCTGCACAGCTGGATGCAGTGACATGCCAGCATTGTGATGGCACAGGCAGATCATGGCAGAGCTGGGTCACAACAGCACAGCTGGATGATGGTGGCCCACCTGTCCGGTGATGATGCAGCTGTATTGCAACACCCCAGTCAGCCCACGGTGTCATGGATGTGTCATGACAGCACGGTCAGAGCACAGCTGGAGAGGAGGGGGGGATGGTGACACCATGGATGAATCACAAAGAGACACCTGGGCATCCAGAGCCCAATGGTATGGCCAGACCATGGTGGCACAGCAGGACCGGGTCACGGTAATGTGGCTGGATTGTGATGGGACACCCAGACCATGGTGGGACATCCAGGCCCTGATCCAGAGTCCAGTGGCAAGGCCAGACTATGGTGGAACAGTGGAACTGGATCATGAATACATGACTGGGCATGACATCCAGACCTCAGTGGGACACCTGGGCCTCGGATGACACATCTGGACCTCAGTGGCATGGCTGGACCATGAGAGCATGGCAGAGCCAAATAGTGACAAAATGGCTGGGTTGTGATGGAACATCTGGACCATGGTGGGGCATCTTGACCCCAACAGAACATCTGGACCCCAATGAGACACCTGGACCCTAATGACACTGTTGGACCATGATGGCATGGCAGAGCTGGGTAGTGACAACATGGCTGAATTGCGATGGAACACCCAGACCATGGTGGGACATCTGGACCTCGATGGGACATCTGGACCCCGATGGGACATCCAGACCCCAATGGCACGGCCATACCAAGCAAGGCCCATCTCCTACCGGGGCAGGAGGGAGTTATCGAAGTCGCGGAGGCGAGGGATGTCCTCCGTGGTGCGAGGTGACGGTGTCAGCGTGGCGGTGGAACGGCAGCCAGAGGAGATGGTGGGTGAGGATGCAGCAGTGGCACAGGGGATGTCCTCACCAGGGTACCACACCTCCATCCCCAGCCTGCAGGGTGGAAACCACAGGGTAGGTGCTGGGGGCAGCACACCCAGCCCCCAAGCCCCCACACTCACCCTCCGGCTGCCTCTTCATCCTCCTCTTCCTCCTCCTTCTCCTCCTCCTGGGTGCACTGGCTGAGCTCACTGGCTGAGGGTGGTGGGGGCAGCAGCTCTGTCCAGCTCACCACCGGCGGTTTCACTGCTTGCCCCAGCTTGGCTTTGGCCCCTGTGCCAAGGAGGGATGCTGGGGGGGCTGTGGGAAGGGCACCGCACCACGAGCACCCATGCGTGCCCCCACCCATCCGACCACCCTACCGTGCTCAGCCCGGCCACGGGGCACCTGGGGGGCTGCAGCATCCATGGGCTGAGAACCACCCCCAGGATAGGAGGTCCCATACTGTGAGAAGGGACGGGGGAAGGTGCAGAGCTCCTCACTGTCAACCTCGATGGTGCTGTAAACCGGCCCCTCAGCAGCCCCTGCTCCAAACTGCTCCGTCTGGGCGATGTAACGAGTGATGCCGGCATCTGCAGAGGGTGACCAGCATCATCAGGGTTGGTCGTGACCCCCTCAATCAGAGCCACCCAGCCCCATGCTGGCCCCTCACCATTGTAGTATCTCTCAGTGGTCCCCAAGCAACCGGCAGCACTGGTTGTGCCGCCACCACGCCACGCATCCACCAGCCACGGGTAACCACCGCCGGCAGCTGCCCTGCAAGGAGAGGGGGTGGAGGAATGCTGGTGGTCAGCCCTGAGGGTCCTGGGGAGGGCAGGGGATGCCAGGGGGGTTACCTGGGGCTGCTGCGCACTGGAGCCGGGAAGGCGACTGTGGAGAGAGATGGGGGTGAGGGCAGCGAGAGGCCATACTGGGACCCCGCAGCACCTATGGGCTTACCGGTGGGTGTGTAGGCAAAGGATGCTGTAAAGAGAGGGATGGTGGGTGGCTGATGGGTGATGGGTGAGGGGTGAGAGGTCCCAGGGGTAGCACCCCCCTGTACCAGTGAAGTGGCTGAGCTCCTTCTTCCTCCGGCGGCGGCTGTAGAGCCAAGCAGCAAAGGCAGCGAGAACGACCCAGCAAGCACCACCAACACCAGCAATGAAGGCTGGCTGCCTGGCTACCTCTGCTAAATGCTCAGCCAAGCTGCTCCCACCTGCTGGCCCCGCATCTTGCTCCACCAGGGGGGCTGCAAGTGACACGGGAAAGAGGGACACACCGGCGGGGTGCCAAGGAGCCATCCCCAGCACTGCAGCGGGTGACCCCATCATGCCCCACCCATGGGTGCAAGTTGTGACAATGAGGGTCTCACCAATGTGGATGGGAACAGGGGCGCTGCGGGCACCCACACCTGCACTGGTGGCAGCGGCAACTTCAGCACGGTAAGGGACCCCGGGGACAAGTCCCCGCAACTCTGTCGCCAGCACCGTGCCCTCCACGCTCTGGTTGATGTGGAAGCGGCTCTCATTGCCCAAGCACCAAATCTGGTGGGGAGCAGGAGGAAAAGATGGGGAACACCCATAAGGACACCATGACATGGTGGACAGAGTGGACCTGCCACATCCCTGCTGCTGTCCACCCTTACCCGGTAATCACGGATGACACCATTCTGCTCTGCCGGCGGTGGTGGCTGCCACGAGATGCGGACACTGGTACCATTCCCAGCCACGCTGACAGCTCGCGGTGGGGCGCTGGGGGCTGCCAGTGAAGGACACATGGGGTACCACCTCCAGGTTGTCCCCGGGGACCCACACTGTCCCCTCCATCCCTACACTCACCTGCTTCAGGGGTGCGCAGAGCACGCACAGCGCTGTCGGGACCATGGAGGTGATGAAAATAGGGTCGGACCTTGACCTCGTAGTCCTGGCCCCGGCGCAGCTCGGTGAGCAGGGCTCCCCGCTCCCCTGGGGCCCACACGGTCCGCGCCTCCTCCCAGTGCCCACCACGCCGCCGGTACAGCACCCGGTAGCCCTGAAGGAAGGGTGCTTGGCGCTCCACCTGAGGACCCGAGGGAAGGGTGGCATGGGGGGATGCTTGACACTGGGAGCCCTGTACCAGTAGCGAGGCTCAGCACTCACGGTCCAGGAGAGGTGGACAGTGCCCAGTGGCAGCACCACAGGTTCCTGCAGGTGCACAGCCACTTGCGCCAACTCCTGCTGCACCTGCTCAGGGTCCAGCCCTTGCTGCGTGGGGTTGGTGTCTGCTGGAAACATGAGAGGGTGGAGGATCCATGGATATCTCCACTGGTGTCACCAAGTGAAGAAGCCACATACCCATTGGGGGTCCACGGGAAACTCCATTGGCATCACTGGGCAAGGATGGACCCAAAGATTTTGGGTGCACGGGCACCTCCACTGGTGTCACCAAGTGGAGATGGGCCCAAGGGTGGGGGATTCATTGACACCTCCACCGATGTCACTGCTGGATCTCACCTTGGGTGCGCACAGGCTCCGAGACGCCGCTGGGGTCACTGAGCCCGTAGGCATTGACTGCCCGCACCAAAAACAGGTAGACAGAGTCGGGGACGAGGCCGCTCACTGTGTGGGTCTCACTCTCCACATCGGCTGCCACTGTCTGCCATGGGCCACCCGCTGCCTGGCTGCCAGGGGACAGGGGTGACTCGTGACAGGGTAGTATCAGGCCACCACATCATCCCTGCACCCAGAGAAGAGGCTTGTGTGATACCTGAAAGCCTCCACTATGTAAGAGGTGACATCAGTGGCACCGCTGTCTTCGTTCCCTTTCCAGCTCAGGGTGACACTGCTTTTGGTAACGTTGGTGACCACAGGGGCGGAGGGTGGCCCAGGGAGGAGACCGAGTGCAGGGGAAGGCAGGGAGAGGTCGGATTCATCACCTGCAGGGAGATGCATGGAGGTCTGGGGTGGCTTTGTTCCCAGTGCCACGGTGGCCCTGCTGCAATGAGATCTCCATGACCCACCTTGTACCTCCAAGGAGCTGCCCCAGCGTGTCTCGCCCGCCGGGCTGGTGGCCACACACTCATAGAGCCCGGAGTCTCTCACCTGCAGGGGGAAGAGCTCCTGCCCCATCACCCTGAGCACCCATCACCTCGGCATCCACCACCCTGAGCACCCACCACGCTTTGTACCCACCCCCCTGAGCCCCAGCACTGCTTGTACCCACCTCCCTGAGCATCCACCTCCCTTTGCTGCACCCCTCGCACCCACCGCCCCCTCCCTCCCTGCAGCACCCCCATGGGTGCCCCTGCCGGGGCCGGCTCACCCGGAGGCCGGTGATCTGCAGGGTGCCGTTCTCCAGCAGGCTGGCACGGGGCTGGACACCTACCAGGGCACTGCCATCCTTCAGCCACCCCACGCTGCCTGGGGGGTCTTGGGCCCCCACGCCGCAAGGCAGCCGCACTGTGGCCCCCACTGGCAGCACTGTCCGGTTAGCGGGAAGCAGGCTGATCACTGGTGGCTGGAGTCCAGTGGGTGCTACAGGGAGAAAAACGGGAATTGCCGGCTGGTGGGGTGGGTGTCACTCATACACTGAATATGCCAGTTCTTCACTGGCACTGGACTTACCCCCCGTCACCTCCAGGCCTGCCCTGGCCAGGACGCTGCCGGCCACGCTGATAGCCTGGCACAGGTAGTGGCCGGCATCACTGGGCTGGACGTTGACGATGGTCAAAGCACCACTGGGACTGACCCAAACACGGCTGGAAGGGATCGGGGGCTGGCCCGGGAACAGCAGGGTCTGAGAGGGAGTGGGATTAGTGGGGGGGATGAGGCAGGGGGAGGATGGGATGTGGGGGTTGAGATGGCGACAGGGTTAGAGGTGGAAATGGGAAAGAGATTGCGGATGGGGATGGGATGGGGATTGGGATTGGGATGGGGATTGGGAATGGAATGGAATGGAATGGAGTGGAATGGAATGGAATGGAATGGAATGGAATGGAATGGAATGGAATGGGGACAGGGATGGACTAGGGACTGTGATGGGATGGTGATGAGGACAGGTAGGGATAAGGATTGGTACTGGTGTGAGGTTGAGATGGGATGAGATTGGGATGGGGATGAGATGGGGATGGGGTAGAACTGGGATGGGGTTTGTGATGATAATGGGGATGAGATGGAACAGAAATGGTGATGGGATTGGGATGAGGATGGGGCTGTCACTGGGTGTGGGGTCAAGGATGAGGGAAGGAGACAGACCTGGCTCCCCTCCTTCTGCCAAAAGACAGCGGGCGGTGGGTTGCCCTTGCTCTGGCACTGGAAAGTCACGCTCTGGCCGGGGGTGACAGCCTGGTCGTGGGGCCCGGTGACAAGCTGGGGGGGCACTGCAGCAGTGTGGGGAGAGACAAGGGCTTGTCTGGGCACTCCACCAGCACCCAAGGGTGCTCCCCAGGGCCCCCCTTACCGTGCACAGTGAGGGTGCCCGACGCCTCCGACCTGCCCACACTGTTATCAGCCAGGCAGGTGTAGGTGCCCTCATCCTCCACCTGCAGCCGGCTGATCCGCAGGGTGTTGTCTGGCAGCACCTCCCACCTGGGGGGAACCCAGCGAGGCTGTGGCACCAGCAGAGCGCTGGGGCACCAGGAGGGCGTAAGGTGCCATGGGGTTGGGATGTAGTGAGGATGTGGGATATGATGGCTGCACAGGAAATCTGGGATGCAAGGAAAATGGGAGATGCAGCAGGGATGTGGAATGTGGTGGAGATGTGGAATGTGATGGGGATGTGGGATGCAACGGCGATGTGGGTTGCAGTGAGGATATGGGATGCGATTGGGATTTGGGATGCGATAAGAATTTGGGATGCAAAGAAGATGCAGGATGCAATGAGGATTTGAGTTGCAATGGGTATGTGGGATGTGATGGAGAAGTGGCAGGATGGGAATGTGGAATGCGATAGGGATGCAGGATGTGCAGAGGACAGAGGATGTGTCAGGGTTATGGGAAGCAATTCCTTGATGCCATGAGGATGGCAGGTGCTCCAAGCACACCAGGCTGGCACACACTGATGCTGCTCGGCTGCACCACAGAACCCTGGCTGGCCTTGGTGCTCCTCAGCCACCCCCCTCGCCCCCTACTCACCTTCCCAGCGGCATTTCACCCTCCTCCTTGCGCCAGCGCACCGCCGGCTGCGGATCCCCCACCGCCTCGCAGGCGAACTCCGCCGTCCCCTCCACCAGCACCACCTGGTTGTGGGGCCTCTTGCCAAATGCTGGGCGCTCTGCAGGGTGGCCGTCAGTCCCACCAGGATAGCACCCACCTCCCTGACACCCCCAAAATTAAATCCCCACGCACCAAAGACGACCAGCTCGGCCGGCTCGCTGTCCCTCTCCCCTACCACGTTGGTGGCCACACAGACATAGACGCCAGCATCGCTCTTGTGAGTACTGGCCACCATCAGCTTCCCACCGCGGATCTGCAGGAAGTACAGCTCATCCCAGATCCTTATCACATCCTGCATCCCCATCATATCCCACATCCCCACTGTATCCCACATCCCCACTGCATCCTCCACCCCATTGCATCCCATATCTCCATGACATCCTACACCCTCATTTCATCTCTCATCCCCCCTGCATTCTGCACCCCCATCACATCCTATATCCTCATTGCATCGCACATTCCCATTGCACCCACACTCTCATCACATCCCATGTTTCCATTGCATCCCAAATCTCCGATGCATCCCATATCCATACCCCATCCCCAATTCATCCTGTATCCATCACATCACACATCCAACTCTCTGCTACATCCCACATTCCCATCGCATCCCCATCACATTCCAGATCCTCACTGCACCCCACATCCTCACTGCACCCACAACCGCATCACACCCCACACCCCCATTACCTCCTGTATCCCTGTAATATTCCACATCTCCACTGCATCACCTCCACCCCAGTTCTGGCCCCCCACCCCTCACCGTCAGGTGCTCGTCCTTGTCGCTGACCCGGACCCCGTTCTTCTTCCAAGAGATGCTGGGCTCGGGATGGCCGCGGGGCGGGACACACTCCAGCACGGCCGGTTCTCCCGCCGCCACCACCACGTCCCCGGGGGGCTGTCGGAAATCGTCCCGCAGCACTGCGGGGACACAGCGGCCTCAGGCCCCCAGCCCTGCACCCCCGGGCTGTGGGGAGCATCATCTGCTTTGGCTTGAATTGGCTTTAACAGATTTTAATTTATCTTCATCTGTTTTACTTGATTTTCAAATATTTTCAGATCTTTTCATTTGTTCTCATTTATTTTCATGTGTTTCCAATTATATTCGCCTCTTTTAATTTTTTACCCATGTTTTCATTTATTTTCACTCCTTTTCAGTAATTTTCACTTATTTTCATTTATTTCCAATTGTTTTCATGTTCTTCATTATTTTCATTTCTCTCACTCATTTGCACTTATTTTATTTCTCATTTATTTTCACTTACTTTCAATTATTTTCACTTTCATTATTTAATTTCTCTTTTTTCCATGGTTTAATTTCTTTCCTGTTATTTATATCCATTTTCACTTACTTCCTTACTCTTATTTTCATTCCTTTTTACTTATTTTCTTTTTACATTTGTTTTCACTTAGTTTCACTTATTTCCAATATTTCTCACTTCTCTGAATTCATTTTCATTTCTTTTCACTTACTTTATTTATTTCCAATTATTTCCCCTTATTTTAATTTTTTTTGCCCTCTTTTCCCTTGGCAGAACAGCCCAGGAATGTGAAGTCCCCTTGCCACTGAAGCAGGCTGGGCTCAGGGATGATACCAGAACCCCAAGTTCCGCCCCCAAACCCCGCCAGGACTCACCGGCCACCTCCAGAGAAGCATTCCGGCTGGTGGCCTCCCCCAGGTAATTCCTGGCCACGCAGAAATAAACCCCCTCGTCGGGCTTTCCCCGCCTCCCGTGCAGGATTCGGAGGAAGAAGAGGGATCCCCCCGGGAGGAGGGTGCGGTGGGAGCGGGGATCCTCCCGGTCCGTCTCCACCCGCTCCCCGTCCTTGTACCACTCCACCACCGGCGCCGGGCGCCCCTCGGCCTTGCAGCTCAGCGTGGCCGGTTCCCCCTTGGACACCAGGACATCCGTGGGGTGCTCCACGATGCGGGGAGCCGTGTCCTCCAGCTGAGGGTGGGATCCTGCAGGAAAAATAGGAGGGGTAGGGACGGGGGGCTGGGGGAGCTGAGCATCCTTGGCTTGTGTGGGGCTTTCCTGGCTCCAGACCCAGCTTTGCTCGGAAGGCAGGAGGTGAGATGAAGCGTGGCCAGGTCCCAGCCCACTCTGCCCATGCCGGGGTGGGTGCTGGTGGGGAGGGAGCAGGATCGGGAGGGTGTCAGGCAAGGCCAGTGGGACACAGCAGCTTTGATCCCAGTAATGGCCTTTTCCACCCAGTTTCCAACTGGGCATCCCTGTGGAAATGGGGCTGCAGCTAAATTCTCCCCGGTTTTCCATCAGCTGCCAAGTGCTGATTTTCTGTAGCAGAGTTCTGGGCTGCTGAAAATGCTCAGTTTTAAGTTTTAAAAAGCCCCATATTGGGGTTGTGGGGCTGTTCCAGAAAAATCCCCTTGCTAGGGCATGGGAATTAATGGATGGTCATTAATGCTGGCATAATTAATGCTCACTCACAGGTATCTGTGCACACATCCCCTTCCCCTGTTCCCCCACATCCTGGGGTGGGCTGCAGGCATAAGGGGACTGCAATTTGGGGTGCCCATGGGGTTGCCATGGGGATGGGATGTGGCTGCCATGGGGATGGAAGCAATGCTGCAGGGCACTGGGTACCCCCGGGGGGCACAGCAGGGACCGAGGGAGCCGCAGCTGGGCCCGGTGACTAATTGGGACAAGCAGGGGGTCAGGGCAGGCCCCTTCCTGTGCCCGGCTGACTATGCAGAGGAAGGGGGTCCTATGGGGTTTGGGAACACCCCCTCCCCTCACCAGCCACCCAGGGCCAGCTGGAGGGGGATTTTCAGACTAAAAAAGAGGCGAGAAGCTGAAAACGGAGTCAAAATTCAGGCAGACACCCTCTCCCTCACCCCTCCTTCACCCCCACTCTGTCCCAGCTAGGGGTCATGGGGCTGGTTTGGGGACATGGGGAGGATTAGGGCACACGGAGCTGGTTGGAGAACACTGGGATGGTTTAGGAATGTAGAGATAGTTTGGGAACATGGAGCCAGTTCCAGTTTGTAGTCTGGGGATCGGCTTGGGGACACAGGACTGGTTTGGAGACATGGAGTCTCTCCTAGTTGTGTCTGGGAGTTGGTTTGGGCACACAGGGACAGTTTTGGGACATGGGGCTGGTCCTGGTTTGGAGACTGGGGATAGGTGTGGGGACATGAAGGCTGTTTAAGGACACTGGGTTGCCCCTGGTTTGGGGTCTGAGGATTGGTCTGGGGACATGGGGACAATTTGCAGATGCCATATCTGTCCCAGCTGTAAATGTAGGAACATGGGACAGTTTGGGAACAAGGGGTTGCTTGAGGTTCAGGATTTGGGAACACAGGACTGGATTGGGAACAGCGGGACAGTCCTGACTTGGAGACAGTGAGCTGGTCTCGGTTTGGGGTCGTGGAGACTATCTAGGGACACCACATCACTCCCCGGAGCTGGTCTGGGGACAGAGAGCTGGTCCCAGACTGGAGACGCGGGGCTGGTGTGGGAACACTGGGTCAGTTCCGGAGCTGGGACGTGGGGCAGGTCCCGGTTTGGGGACAAGGGGACAGGCTGGGAGTCCAGTGTCGGTGCTGGTGGGGTCCCAGTTGGGGCTGGGGGGCTGCGGGCTACTTCCAGCATCCCGGCTGGAGCAGGAGCAGGAACGCCGGGACAGGGGGACAGAAAGACCGGGGACCACGTACCGTTACCGGGGGCCAGATCGGGCAGGTGGAGCGCGGCGATGGAGCGGTTGATGCCGAGCAGGAGCGAGGAGGAGTTGGAGCCGTCGGCTCCCAGCGAGTCGGCGAACAGGTTCATCTGCAGCAGCGTCTTCAGCAGGTACCGCAGCATCCTGCCCGGCTCTGCTCGGCTTGGCTGAGATCGGCTTGGCTCGGCTCGGCTCTGCACGACACGGCTAAGACTGGCTCGGCTAAGACTGGCTCAGCTCAGCCCGGCTCAGCCCGATCCGGCTCAGCCCGGTTCGGCTCAGCTCAGTTCGGCTCTGCTCGGCTGGGCTCGGCTCAGTTCAGCTCAGTCCGGCTCGGTTCAGCCCAGTCCGGCTCGGTTCAGCCCAGTCCGACTCAGTCCGGCCCGACGCGGCTCAGTGCAGCGCGGCTCAGCCCAGCCCGACTCACTCCGGCTCAGCTCACCACGGCTCGGCTCAGCCTGCGGCACCGCCCCCCGGGTGGGGGACGGGCCAGGGCGGCGCTGGGGCGGGGTAATGGGGGTGTCCCTGTGTTCCCTCCCCGTCCCTGAGGAGCGGGATGGGGACGAAGGCGGGGGGTGTCCCGTATGGGGTGAGGGCTTCATGGTGGAGGGGAACTGTGGTGACTTTTGAGGAGGCAGAGGAAAACGGGGCTCCGAGGGCTGGAGGGAGGAGAAGGAAGAGACAGAGCAGCTCCCTGGCTTCACCCCAAATTAAGTGACACCACATGGGGCTGCTGTTAACCCCCACCCGGGACCCCCCCCTCAGTGAACCCTGAAAGGCAGCGTCACCCCGCACGAGTGGGTAACACACCCCAAACACCGGGGGTGTGCTGGTCGGGGCACGGACACTTTGGGGGTGCTGGGACCACCAGTGGCCTTGAATATGTGGGGGGCGGGGGGGGGGGGGGGGAACACGAAGGAATCAGCACATGGTGCCATTGAATCCGTAAGTAGCAACTGGCCACTTAATTAATGTGTTGGGGCTGATGTGGAAAGCAATGAGCCTCCTCCAGCGAGCCCCCTTGGAGCGGGGGGGTGTCACGTCTGGGGGAATTCGTTAGAGAGGTTCATTATGGGGGGGCTGCAGGGGGGAGTCGTTAAGGGATTTTGTTACGGTGGCACTTGGAATAGGGTGAAAGTGGGGAAAAGGGGGAAGTCGGGAGTGTGGGGAACCTGGAGGGGGCTCAGGGAAAAAGAGGAGGTGGGGAGGAGAAGGGGCAGTGGGGGGGGACCAGGATGCGTCTGGGTATGCACATCTGGGATATTGGGAGGGAGAAGGGGCCTCACATCTGCACGCACAGCAGCAGATGAAATGTGCCCACACGTTTGCACATCTGGGTCCCCACGGGCGTTCACATCTGGAGGATTCTTGGGGCACAGCTGGTGAGGGGGGCGGCTTTTCCACATACATCTGGGGCACCAAGGATCTCCAGGATGTTCACATCTGGGAGGGCTGGGCAGGCTGGGGGATGCAGCTGCATTCACACCAACAGCTGGAGAGGTCCCTGATGTCACAACTGGGCACATGGCTGAAGGCACAGAAATGCTCCAGCACATCTGGAGAGCCAGGTGGTTTCCATTTGTGCACATCTGGAAGCACAAGGTGAGCACACATCTGGAGAGCTTGCCCAGGCTGGCTTTTTCACACCCAGAGCTGTGCTGAGGCTGCACACAGGTGCACATCTGGACCACTCAGCCTCACCAGCTTCCTCTGGGCTCTCCATATCCCACCGAATCTGCCAGGTGTCCAGTGGGCAATGCATTATTCATTTGTCCCTTGGAGCCGGGAGTGGAGAAAGTAAATAAATATTAATTTAGCAGGAGCACAAAGCTTTTCCGCTTCTCCTGCTGGCAGTGTGGCAGCACAGGGATTTCTCAGTAGGATTAAAAAAAAAGAAAAATTATCCATGGAATAACAGGTTTATCCAACTATTACCCGAATAATTCTCTGGGACAGGAATTGATGGCAATGCTGGGATCTTTAAAGCTGCTACGTTTCCCCTCCTACTCCTTTTGGGTGCCTCTGAAAAGCTGACCTGAGGAATGGGACATCTCCGACATGGAACTACAGGATGGAAAAGGATGTTAATCCCCAGAAAGCCTTTGGGCCTCTTTTTATGGAGTTCTTGGAAAATGGGAGACTTTTAAATGGGAATCCTGGAGGTTTTGGGAGCCTCGGGGATTAAAGCACCTCTGTATTAATCCCACTACGAGGCCTGAGGCTGCAGCGATGGGCTCCCGAGGGTGACACACACGCATCCAACACCTCCTCTGAGAGAGCTTGTGATGGGGAATGGAGACAAAGGAGCCGCCTCATCCCGATGGATAATCCCCCTCAGATTCATCCCCGTTAATCAGCTGGGCAAACAGCGAGTGCGGGGGCATCGCCTCCTCGTTAGCAGATTTATTCTCACTGCCGCGGCATTTAATTGCTGCTTGATTTGGCGATTAGCGGCTGTTTGCCCAGGCTTTGCCCAAATCACCCCCCTCAAAGTTTTTAGGTGGGGGGAGGCTTCCTCCCTACTTTGTTATCCTCATTATTCTGCCTTGTTTTTGGTGCTTCCTTATTCCTCCTGGTTTTTCCCAGCCCTCGTTGGGCGGCATCGCGTGGAGAAACTGAGGCACGAAGTTTGGCCATAATGAGGAGCGACAAGATATTTGTCCGGGCAAATGAGCGGCTGGGTCCCCCCCACCCCGCTGCCAGGGGGGAATCCCTGCCAGCCCCGTTATTAACATTCCCCCTGGGAGCCCCCCACCCCAAGCCAGGCGCTTGGCCGGAAAATGCAGCTTTTTGAATATTTATAGAGGTTGTGGCAGCACTTGGGGTGGGGAGGAGGGAAAGGGGAGCACAGGGGCTGCTGGGGGGGGGGGGGGTGGGGAAGAGCAATGGTGAAGACTGGGGGTTGTGGGGATGGAGGGGATGGAGCTGGAATCGTTTAGGGATGACACTGGGATGGTGTAGGGAATGATATTGGTATGGTGTCAGTGATGACACTGGGTTGCGTTAAGGGATGCCATTGGGATGCTGTCGGGAGTGATTCTGGGATACTGTAGGGGATGATGGGGGCGTGCATGAGAAGACAGTGCTTTGATGCTTTAAGGAATGATGCTGGGATGTTTTAGGAGAATTTAGTAGATGTTCTAGGGGATGAAAGTAGGATCTTTTGGGAGATGATGATGGATACTTCAGGGAGTGACAAGACTGGGATTCTTTGAGGAATAATAGTGTGATGCTTTAAGGAAGGATGCTGAGATGTTTTAGGGGAGCATATGGGAATGACTCTGGAATGCTTTAGGGGATGATACTGTGATGATTTAAAGGATGATGCTCAGATGCTTTAACAAATAATGCTAGGATGTTTTAGGGCACGGAGCTGGAGAGTTTTGGGGAGCATACTGGGATGGTGTAGGGGATGACGCTGGGATGCTGTAGGGGATGACACTGGGATGGTATAGGGAATGACACTGGGATGCTGTAGGGGATGACGCTGGGATGCTGTAGGGAATGACCCTGGGATGGTGTAGGGGATGACGCTGGGATGGTGCAGGGGATGACACTGGGATGGTGCAGGGGATGACACTGGGATGGTGTAGGGGATGACGCTGGGATGGTGTGGGGAATGACACTGGGATGGTGTAGGGGATGACACTGGGATGGTGTAGGGAATGACACTGGGATGGTGCAGGGGATGACACTGGGATGGTGTAGGGGATGACACTGGGATGGTGTAGGGAATGACACTGGGATGGTGTAGGGGATGACGCTGGGATGGTGTGGGGAATGACACTGGGATGGTGTAGGGGATGACGCTGGGATGGTGTAGGGGATGACGCTGGGATGCTGTAGGGGATGACGCTGGGATGGTGTAGGGGATGACACTGGGATGGTGTAGGGAATGACACTGGGATGGTGTGGGGGATGACACTGGGATGGTGTAGGGGATGACACTGGGATGCTGTAGGGGATGACGCTGGGATGCTGTAGGGGATGACGCTGGGATGGTGTGGGGAATGGCACTGGGATGGTGTGGGGAATGGCACTGGGATGGTGTGGGGGATGACACTGGGATGGTGTAGGGGATGACACTGGGATGGTGCAGGGGATGACAGTGGGATGGTGTAGGGAATGACACTGGGATGGTGTAGGGAATGACACTGGGATGGTGTAGGGAATGACACTGGGATGGTGTAGGGGATGACACTGGGATGGTGTAGGGAATGACACTGGGATGGTATAGGGAATGACACTGGAATGGTGTAGGGAATGACACTGGGATGGTGTAGGGAATGACACTGGGATGCTGTAGGGGATGACACTGGGATGGTGTGGGGAATGACACTGGGATGCTGTAGGGAATGACACTGGGATGGTGTAGGGAATGACGCTGGGATGCTGTAGGGAATGACACTGGGATGGTGTAGGGGATGACACTGGGATGGTGTAGGGAATGACGCTGGGATGGTGTAGGGAATGACACTGGGATGGTGTAGGGGATGACGCTGGGATGGTGTAGGGGATGACGCTGGGATGGTGTAGGGAATGACGCTGGGATGGTGTAGGGGATGACACTGGGATGGTGTAGGGAATGACGCTGGGATGGTGTAGGGAATGATGCTGGGATGGTGTAGGGGATGACACTGGGATGGTGTAGGGGATGACACTGGGATGGTGTAGGGGATGACACTGGGATGGTATAGGGGATGACGCTGGGATGGTGTAGGGGATGACACTGGGATGGTGTAGGGAATGACGCTGGGATGGTGTAGGGAATGACGCTGGGATGGTGTAGGGAATGATACTGGGATGGTGTAGGGGATGACACTGGGATAATGTAGGGGATGACACTGGGATGGTGTAGGGAATGATGCTGGGATGGTGTAGGGGATGACACTGGGATGGTGTAGGGGATGACACTGGGATGGTATAGGGGATGACGCTGGGATGGTGTAGGGGATGACACTGGGATGGTGTAGGGAATGACGCTGGGATGGTGTAGGGAATGACGCTGGGATGGTGTAGGGAATGACACTGGGATGGTGTAGGGAATAATGCTGGGATGCTGTAGGGAATGACACTGGGATGGTGTAGGGAATAATGCTGGGATGCTGTAGGGGATGGTGCCAGGATGCACTCAGGGATAATGCTGTTTAAGGGGAGTGCACTGGGATGCTTTAGGGGATGATGCTGACATGCCCTAAGGAATGACACCGGGATTTTTTCTGAGAACATACTGGAATGCTCTGGGATGAACATACTGGATGGTGGGATGAATTAAGGAGAGATACTGGCACATTTTAGGGGACCTTATAGGGACTTTAGAGTGTGATGCTGGAACGCTGTAGGGGAGCAAACTAGCATGCTTTAGAAAATGTCACTGGGATGCTTTAGAGGATGAGTCTGGGATGCCAGGATGTATTAGGGGATGATAGTAAGACCCTGTATTGTAGTACACTGGAATGCTGCAAGGAATAATGTTGGAATGCTGTAGGGGATGGTGCTGGGATGCTTTAGGGGAATGATCCTGGGAAGCTTTAGGGAAGCACACTGGAATGCTTTAGAGGATGACAGTGAGAGGCTTTAGGGGACAATGCCAGGGTGTGCGAAGGAATAACCTTGGGGTGTTTCAGAGGAATATGCTGGCATGATCTAGGAATGACACTGGGATGCTGTAGGGGTTGATGCCAGGATACTTTAGGGGATGGTGCCAGAATTTTTTAGGGGATGATGCTGGGATGCTTTAGGAGAGCTTAGTGAGATGCTTTAGGGGATGACTCTGAGAAGATTTAGGGGAGTGCACTGAACTGCTTTAGGGGATGATGCCAGGGTGTGCTAAAAGACAAAGCTGGGATATTCCAGGAAACACGCTGGCATGCTTTGTGGGATGCTGCTGGGATGCTTTCAGTGAGCAGATTGAGATGCTTTAGGGGATGACCCGTGGAGCCTCTGCGGAACAGTGTGGGGATGCCTCAGAGGACGGGTGTCAGGCTGTCTGTCCTCCACACCTGGCAGGCGCGGAGGCGGTGGGTCGAGATCTCCTCGCGGGCATCCCAGCCCGCCTCATTACCAGCATCTTTGGAAAGCCGGAGCCCATGTGTTCTCGAGACGAGCGGCTTGGGGTATATTAACATCCCATTTCCACCTCTTTAATATAGAGTTTGTCGAGATCATTTATCAGCCGAGCCTCCCTTCAGGGCCAGGGGAAGCCGGGCAGAGCTCGGCAGCTGGGTCATGGCGAGAGGCGAGGGATGCTCGTCCCCGAAGGAAGCCGACGCCGGGTTTAACAGGTAGTGGCTCATGTGCGAATCGCTAGTTTGGGACCGCCACATCATTGGGAAAGGCTTTATCAAAGCTGGGCTTAATTGGGTGGAAGGCTTGTTTGCATGGCCGCTAATGGGGGATCAGAGGGCCGGGGACCCAGCGCTGACGGCCTCACAAAGGCAAGCAATTACTTGCTTGTCTGCATTATGTATTAACCCATCTGGGGTCGGGATATTGGCTGTGAAAGGGAGACAAAGAGGGAGGCGTGCCGGTTGCCCCCGCGCCGAATTAGCCCGCCTGGGTCCCCTTTGTGCAGCGGGCAGGGCGGCTGGATCGGGATGCAGGCGCTCAGGATGCTGATGGGCACCGGCGCGGGACAGCAGGGCTCTGCCTCGCTCGGCATCCCCGCGTCCTTCCGAATATTGCATCGAGCGTCTTTTCTCTCTTTTCATCAGTTTCCTGCCTGCGGCCACATCTCGGGATAATTACATCTTTCGCTTTAATTAGCCACCGTCGCCACTAATAAGTTTATACTTCTTTTCAGCAGCGTATTTTGGCGGCAGGAGGTTAATTACAAGCAGGTCAGTAAATTGCAGAACACACTGCTCTGGGTCTAATGACTTGTCCGCTCGGCTTTTTGGCGGACTTTTAATTATGTCTGTTGAATTGGAAGGTTGACTGGAACGAGACGGTGGGGGAGTGATGGGGACCAGGGGGGTGTTTCCCCGCTGCCTCCCCAAGCTGCTTGTCCTGCCGCCCTCACACCCGCAGAAGCTGAGAACGGCCACAACTCATTGCATGGGTGAGCCATGACTGAGAACGGCCACAACTCATGTCGCGGGTGACCCCTGGCTGAGAACACCCATAACTCATTGCACAGGTGAGTCTTGGCTGAAAAACAGACACAATTCGTCGCACGGATAAGCCTTGTCTGAGAACGGCCACAAGTCGCTGCACAGGTGAGTCTCAGTTGCGAACGGCCACAACTCATTGCGTGGGTGATCCCTGGCTGAGGACACGCACAGCTCATTTCACAGGTGAGCCGCCACAACTCATTGCACGGCGCGATCTTGACTGAGAACTGCCACAACTCGCGGCAGGGATGAGCGGTGGCTGAGCAGAGTCCCAGCTCATGGCAGGGATGGACTGAGCCGGGCTGAGCGCGGGCCCTGCTCCTTCCAGGAGTGACTGCGGAGCTGATGCGGGTGACACGGGCTGGGGGGGCCCCATGATGTCCCCCCGCCCCCATGTCATTAGCGAGCGGTCAAATGGCGCTGCCGGGACTCGGAGCTGCATCGCAATCAGCTGCTCTCGGCCGTAATGAGTGTTCAGGCCCTAATTAACTGCCACCCTCATTTGCATCAGGCCCGCCTCCCCCCCGCCCTTCCTCCCCGGGCCTCTAATTGTGGTCTGGCCAGCTCTGGGGGGCTTGGGGATGGGGGTCTGCAGCCGTGGGGACACTGGCAGCCGGTGTGGCAATATGAGGACACGCCAGCAGTGGGGACACCCCTCTGGAGACCCCGTCCCCAAGGACAAATGGAATGGCCGGCGGTGGGTGCAGCCCTCTGGGGACACGGAGCAGGGCTGGCTGTGGAGAAATCCCTTTGTGGACGCAGCCACAGGAGTGGCAGTGGGGACACATCGGTGGGGGCACTCCTTTGAGGACACTCCAGGGAAAGTGGGTACATACCTTTGGGGACATGGTGGCAGCAGAGACCCCCTTGGGGTCACACCAGCAGTGGGGACTTCTGTTTTGGGACGTGGTGGTGGCAGACACATCCTTCTGGGACGTGATGCAGGGCTGACATTGGGAACATCCCTTTGGGAACATCCCTCTGGGAACACACCAGCCGGGGGTATGTCTGTTTGAGGGCACAGTGGTGGAAGGAAGCCCCTTGGGGATGTGGTGGCACCAGGGACATCCCTCTGGGGTCATGCCAGGGGCAGATGCACCCCTCTGGGGACATGCCACAGGACTGACATTGGGACATCCTTTTGGGGGCACGCTGGCTCATCACACCCTCGGGGATGTGGTAGCAGCAGGAACATCCCTTTGGGGACACATCAGCGGTGGGGACATCCCTTTGAGGACACAGTCCCGTGTGAACGCTCCCTGGGGACAGCAGCCGGTGACAAAGAGCCCGCCGGCCCCGCGCCCCCCGCGCGGTCGGGGTGGGGGATGGAGTGCGGGGCTAGCGCTCCCCCCGCTACATCCGCAGCCTCGCGCCGCCGCTAGCCCCTAATCCCGCTAATTAGAGAGGTATAATTACACTCCTGATCTCTTCGCGCTGTGCTGCGGGCAGGGACGGCAGGGGCAGGGACAGACAGAGGCAGGGGGATGTCCCCTTCCATCCTTCCCCCCTCCCTCCCCCATTTGTTTAACCAACACGGCCCTAATTAAAGCGTTTAATTAACCAACCCGGCCGGGGGTCCCATAGGACCTCTCTAACCACCCCCCTTGGATAGGGGGGGGGCTTTTGAGGGAGTCTGGAGAGGCGGAATCTCCCCGCTGCTCGTTAGTCTTGGCTTAACGAAGAGTTGGGGCGCAGCTGGGGTGTCCCCCCCACCTCCCGCGAGCTGCGCCCTGGCTCATCAATCACGGTCACCGTTAATTGGGGTCCCGGGGTTTCGGAGACACCAGGGCCGGGACAGGAAGCGGAGGGAAAAGAGGGGTCCCTGTCCCCCCGAACTCAGCCTCAGTCCCTGGGGGATGCTCAATAAGGACGTTCGGGAGTGCTCAGACTTCAGGGGTGCTCGACACCGGGGACAGAGGGTGCTCAGCCCAGTATGAGGGGAATGCTGAGCGCCAAGGCTGGGGGGGGCTAAACCTCCCCTTTGGGATGTTCGGCCCCACATTCGGGGCCCTCAGGCCAAGGCAAATCCCGGGTGATGGGAGGGAGGGGCTGCGGGGACCCTGCCCTGAGGGGGCTGCGGGGACCCTGCCCGGATGGCCCCCGCCCATCACAGAGCCCCGCCCATCAATAGACCACGCCCACCCCGTGACCACGCCCATTCATGGCCGCGCCCACTGCGCGCCCCGCCCCTGACCACGCCCCTTCCGGGAAGCCCCGCCCCATCCGGCAGCCGCACTCCGCTCCTGCCATGGCCGCGCCCTGCGGCCACGCCCCTTATTGCGTCATGGCCACGCCCCCTCTCGCCCCGCCCCCTCGCCATGCGCCCCGCCCCGGCGCTGCCGGAAGCTCCGCCCCCGGAGCGCACGTCACTTCCGCCCGCTCGGTGCGCACCCCCATCATGGCGGCGCCCTGCGGCTCCTCGCAGCTCCCGCCGGCCGAGCCACCGCTCCGCGTCCCCAAGATGGAGGTGCTGTCGCCGGGCTCACCGGGCGCGCTCAGCGACGGCAACCCCAGCCTGTCCGACCCCTCCACGCCCAGCGGCGCGTCCCCGCTGGGCGCGGGGCCGGCGGCCGGCGGGGCCGCGCTGGGCGCCCGCGGCGGGGCCTCGCCCTCCGTCTCCTTCTCGCCTGGCGGCGCCGCCGCCGCCGCCGCGGCCGCCGCCTGCCGCGGGATGTCCTGGACGCCGGCGGAGACCAACGCGCTGATCGCCGTGTGGGGCAATGAGCGGCTGGTGGAGGCGCGGTACCAGCAGCTGGAGGGTGCGGGCACCGTGTTCGGCAGCAAAGCGCCCGGGCCCGCCATGTACGAGCGCGTCTCCCGCGCCCTGGCCGAGCTGGGCTACGAGCGCACCCCGTCCCAGTGCCGGGAGCGCATCAAGGTACCCTGGGGGGCGGCGGCGCGGCCCGGGACGGGAGGGTGGGCCGGGGCTCCCCGTGCTCGGCCGCCCGCCCGCGGGTGGGTCAGCTCCCGGGGCGGTGTGTGGTCCCTTTCCCGGAGAGGTGTTCTCCTGAGCATTCTTTGGTGCTGTGTCTGGGGCACCGTGTCCCGGGAGTTCAGTGCCTTCAGGATCTGTCCTGAGCGTCCTTTGGCGCTGGCTGTGGGCATCTTCCTGGCTCAGCCTGTCCTTTGGCCCTGAGTTTGGGGTCACCGTGTCCCCAGGGCTTGGCCTTTCGGGGTCTCCACGCTGCAGTTTTCTGGAGCATTCTCTGGCCTTGGCAGGGTTGTCCCCGAGACTGAGTCCAGCCCTTGCCCTGGGTGCAGGGTATCCCATTCCCTGGCTCAGCTGCCTGGCTCCCCGTGGTGTCTCCTGGGTGCCATGTCCTCTGGGTTCCTCCCTTGCACCCGTAGCCTCCAGCAGCACCTTTGGGACTCGTCCCGTGGGTTCAGTTCCTCTCGTGTGGGTGGGCTGTGGCAGCATCCCATGGTCCTGAGTGGGGACAGACACAGCATCCCAGTTGTTTGTGTCTCCTCATGGGGACAGCCCCAGCAGGATCCGTCCCCTGGGTTTTTGGACCACCACATCCCCTGGGTTTTCTCCTTTGGCCCCGAGTGTTGTGGGTGCCATGGTTGACTCTGTCCCCTCACGTGTCCTCCAGCATCCTCTGTCCGTGAGGGGCTGGCTCTGGCTGCTCCCTGTAGCCCTGTTGGGAAAACAGGCCTCCCAGTTGCCCCAGTAACAAGGGGAGGCACTGGTTGCTCTTGCACTCCTGGCTCTGTCCTTTGCTGTGGAGTTGTTTTGTAGAATCCGATAGCTTCCCTGGCTTGACAGGAGCGTGCTGTGGCTTCACAGATCTCTTGAGTAACTGATGAACAGCCCCGTGGGCTGTATTTGGCAGAGAGGTCTTTCCAGTTCCATCATTCCCTGGGAAAAAAGGGCTGGGTGTGGTGCCTGGTTTGGGAGCAGTCACTGCGTGCATCCTGCTTTTACAGAGAGGAGATATTTGGGTGGTGTGGAAATCGCTGCGGGGTTTGAGTTTGTAAATGTGGATGATGTTTGGGAGGGTGAATTGCACGCTCTGATCTCCCTCTGGCTCTGATTTCTCCTTTCCTGGCCCATTAGGCTCCTGCAGCCCCCCCAAATGCTGATGGAGTGCACAATGAATGTGTTGTTATTGCTGGGGCTCAGGGGGGTGGTTGTTTCTCCTTTCCTCTTCCCATCCCTTAAATACACCTGTGCTAGCCCAGCTGGGCTGCAGCCGTCCAGGTGTGTACACCTGGGCTGCCTTTAATTTGCAAAATCCATGGAATAAGGGATGCTGCAGCATCAGGAATGCCTGGGAGTAAGTGCAGGATTTCCACTTTGATCCCCGTTGATTAGAACAGCCTGTCCTGGAAATAGATACTCAAAACAATCCCGCATTCTTTAGAAGTTTGGGTTTCTCAATGTGTTTTCCTCACATGTGTGTGTATTTGCTGCTCAGGGATCTTTTTCCCTTGAGCACATCCAAATATTTTTGGAGAGGAATGTTGCTGTACTGTGAACCCTCTTGGAGTCCCTCGTTCTCCTGGTGGCTTTCAAGGTGCTTGTTGCTTGAATCAGCTCTTCTGCAAACCTGTGGGCTTTGCCAGAGGCAGATGCATGATGGAAAAATTCCTGGAGGGGGTTTGGCTTTGTCCATTGGTTTTGGGCTGTGATGGGAGTCACTGCAGTGACTGAGGCCCCCAGCCCCAATTTTGGGGGATGCTGTCGGGTTGTGAGGAGTCATCTTGCTGTTAGAACAGCCCAGAACTGGCTCTTTGGGTTTGGACAGTGCTGTTGGATGGAGTTGATTGTGGGAGCATTTTGGTGACTCCCAGCAGTTTGAGCTCCTTGCAGCTGAGGGTTCTCCCACTTTCCCTTCAGAAGTGAAGCTTGAACACATCTTTGCCCCTGAAATGTTCAAACTTGGAAGAAACCACCCACCAAACAGCAGTAAAAGAGCTCAAGGCTGATATTTGTCACCAAGAGCAGCTCCTGCCAGACCTGTTAGATGTTTCTAGATTGCAGTACATCGGGATGGGCTCTCCTTTAACACTGTAATGCCCAGTGAGGGCCTTCATCAGCACAGTCATCTGGAGCAGCAAAAATGTGGCTTTTCCAAAGCCTTTGGGCTCTCAGTGGGTTTTGGCCTGGACTTGCTGGGAAATGAGTGCTTGTTGAAAGCTGGGAGTTCTCCTGGGTGCCAAGAATTTACCTTGTTACAGGGGTTATGGAGATAGTTGTGGTAGCTGTTGCCAACTCTAAAATCCCAGTTTTTGTAGGGTTCCAGGCAGGATTGGCTGCTTGACGTTTTGATGGTCCACCACAAACAGAAGTCACTTCTGGATGTGGAGGGGTCATGAGTGGATTCCTCTCTGAGACAGAGCAGGAGGACTGTCATGTGCTGTGGGAACAAGAGGAGGGAACAGGCACTTCAGAATCCTCCACACTGAAAACAGGACTGGGGAGATGGTGATGAAGGAGCACATAGCTGCGTTGTTCCATTTATTACCCAAAATGTTCAGTGTTTCCAGGATTTTGTAGGATACTTAATGCCCATCAGGGGACAGAAGCATGAGGCTTTGCTGCTGGATAATGAATGGTGCTCCAAACGTTCCAGGTTCAGCTGGTTTTATAAATGAATCTTAGATAAGGACGCAGTACTGCTTTCCTTCGGAACACCTGCGTTCCCTGGACACAGCCAAATCTTGACTCTCAACAGCCAGTTGAGCTGGAAAGGAGCAAAGCAGCTTGTAAGCAGAGGGTTTTCCAGTTGTATGGCATGGATGCATTTTCTCTTAATTCAAACAGGGTGTGCAGAAAGGTCCCAATGCAAATTTTTGCCCATCTCCCACCATCTGCATGTACTTTTCTGCACATCAGCAGCTGGAACGAAGCCGCTGTCAGGTTGGAGCTGCTCTGGAAGGGTCTGTTTTAAATTTAGGGATTCACATGTAACCGTTTCAGCAGCTTTTCCTTTGGAAAGAGACCTTGAGTCCGACTTGGTGACTCTGAGGTAGGTGGCTTGGGGAGCTCTGCGGTTGGGAGCTGTAGGAAGAATGGAACATCTTGATTCCTGCCAGTCGCATTCCCAGAAGAGCTGTCTTGTGCACCACAGCGTCCTCATCCCAACAAGTCACGTTCTGTCCTTAATCCTTGCTTGTTCAGTGATACTCTCTGTTCTTTTCATTCAGCCCTTTCCTATTCCCCACGTTCCTGAGCACAGATTTAGCCTGGTTTGCCTGTCCTGAAACTCATCACCTTCCCACAGCAGCACATGGAGAGCTTTTTAGTTTTCAGGTTTGACCTTAGAGCCAGGGTTTTAAGGCAGGTCATGGAGTATTTGGCCAAACCCTTTCCAGCCTTGCTGGGATCCTGTGTCCTGCACTGGGCAATGCTGTTTCAACCAGGCAGCAGGAGGTTTGCTGGGAATTTGAGCATGGGAAAATGAGCCCTTGCCTTGTGCTGTGAAGCTGTTGTGTGAAGGCCATACAGCTTGGAGACCGCAGTCCACAGGGCACATGGAATATGTTCCATAGGTATGCTGGAACTTCATCATTCCATCCTCTTCCAGCCATCCCAGGTGGCTGCAGTGACGGGGGATGTTCTGGGAAAGCTCAGGTGAGCTCGGGTGTTGCAGTCAAGGGGCGTTTTCAGGCTTGTTTTGTTTTAAAGGAATGTTCTTGAAATAATGGGCTCCAGTTGTTTCTTCAATACCAGATTTTAGGCCTTTTTTTAAACCCATGGGAGAATTTCCGCTTCTTTTGCTTGCATCTTTATGGAAGGTGGAATCAAAGACTCATCCTCCTGATGGCACATTGCTCAGTTGGGCTGAGAGAGCATTTCAGGGCTGGAAATCCTCTGGCTGCAGGCGCAGCTGGAGAGCCTTTCCCCAGCAGAGACAAATCCCTTCTTAGAAGTTGCTGTTAAAACTAATTTGGGGGCATTTTTAAAATGTCATTTCTTCAGCTACTGCAGAAATGTGAGTTCTGCTTTCATTTTGCCTTTCCCAGAGTCAATGCCAACCCATTGATTCAAAGAGAAGCAGCTCCAGCATCTTAACTCCTGACTGCAGGAATTTCCAAGTATCACTGCCAATCCAGTTCTGCTGTTGTTGGTTTTTCTGTATGAGACCTCCTCCTCCCCCTAGATGGGTGACTGGAGGTTTTGGCTGGGTTGTGGTTGTCCACAAAAGTAATTTGTTTTTCAAAAGGAAAATAAATACCTTGAAGATGTTTGTTCGGTGCTCAGAAAGAACATAGGCACAAAGAATAGCTGGGAGTGCCACAAACCCGCATGAAATGGGAAGGGATGGAAAATTACACCTGACTATGAGCTGTTGGTATTTCTTGCTTTAAGCAACACTAACGTGGTGATGGCAGGGCTTGTTTGTAAGGGGGCTGTGGTTTCAGCTGCTTTGTGATGTAAACAATCTGTTTGTAAATCTTGCATGGAGTGGTTTTTTAAGGCAGGAAAGCTGCTCCAACAAAGCTGTCTCAGAAGCAATGCTTGCTGTGATCTAGTGTGAGCTGCTGGACATTACAGGATTTCTGCCGGAATTCCATCCCTAGGTCCAAAGTCGTGTGGAGTGGGTGTCTTTGTAATTCAGAGATCTCAAATGATGGAGCATTGGTGCATTTCATAGCAACCAGCCAACCATCCACCTTCAAAGCAACTTTGATTTGAGCTGACTAGAAAGATGGAGAGGGACTTTCTACAAGGGCCTGGAGTGGCAGAGCAAGTGGGAATGTCTTCCCAGTGACAGGGCAGGGCTTGATTGGATATCAGGAAAAAATTCTTCCCTGTAGGGGTGGGGAGGCCTTGGCACAGGGTGCCCAGAGAAGCTGTGGCTGCCCCTGGATCCCTGGAAGTGTCCAAGGTCAGGTTGGACAGGGCTTGGAGCAGTCTGGTCTAGTGGAAGGTGTCCCTGCCCCTGGCAGGAGGGTTGGAATGACCCTTTAAGGTAGCTTCCAACCCCATTCCATGATTCTGAGTTTCTGTTTCTTTTGAATGTGGTTTATCTTCATCTTGAGTTTATCTCGGTCCCAGCTCTCTGTCCCATTAACTCCCTGGGCTGTGATGTGTGCAGGTGTTCAAGTTACCTCCCATTCTTCCCTCGGCTTAAATAGATTCAGATGTGCCAGGTTTGCCAGGCTGGGCTGTTTCTTGCCATTCCTTGAATCCTTCCCAGCAGCCCAGCTTCTCACTGGAGGATCTCATGTGCAGAAGGTGGGAGCAACCTTCTGTTGACATTTATAGCTGGGAAAAATAAATTCTTCCATGACAAAGAGCGGATTTATTTGTTTCAATCCTTTGTGGGGCTGTGGCAGAGGAGCATTTCTGGGATATGAGTGTCACATGGAATGAACCCTCTTGGATTCGCTCTCAGCCGGGGCATTTGCAGGGCGCTGTTGTGCTGGTAGGAATCTGGCTTGATTTGCACATGCACGACAAGTGTCTTTACAATCCAGTGGCTTCTGCAACCGTGTTGTGTGTTTATAATACTCTGGTCTGATCCTTCTGGTGTACTTGGGCCATCCACTGCTCATTCCATGGGTGCAGAGTGATTCCCAGAGGGAGCCGGGAGCGAGCTGGTAGGTTCTCTTGTTGAGACAGGAACAGTTGATGGTCAGGAACTCATTGCAGGAGGGCAGATTTGTGAAACTTGAGCATTAAAGCTCATTTAGGGAGATTTGTGAACATTAAATCCTAGATTGAACACACACATTTTTTTCCTGTAGTGATCTCTGACTGTGGAGGACTTGGGAAGATGTTAAAAATCTTCCTGATTCTTGCACTCTGCTTCAAGTGCTGTCACAGGGGCAGATTCCTGCTTACCTCCCTCTTGCTGAGAGTATAAATTTGGGGGCCAAGCAGACAATGGACTGCTGTGATCTCGCCTGTTACCAAACCTTTCACCACTAGTGCTGAAAATTTGAGTTCAAACCACTTTTGGTATTTCGATTTTTTTCATCCAGGCTTCTGCAGTCTGGGTTTTCCTTAAAAGTCTGGTTTTGTGAGTGGAGTAGTGATGTTTATCCTGATCACAGTAGATGCATGAAACTTGAAGTTTGATTTTCAGAATGAGCTTGTTTCTGAAGGCAAGGTAACCTACTCCTTCACTGCTCCAAAGTAAGTAATGTTTGAACAGGTCGTGCCAGGAGCAGGTTGAACCTTCCTCAGGCATCTCGTCCGTTTAGGCTGGATATCAGGAAAAGGTTCTTTCCCCAGACAGTGGTTGGGTACGGACACAGGTTCCCCAGGGAATGGTCATGGCCCTGATCCTGCCAGAGCTCCAGGAGCATTTGGGCAACACCCTCAGACACGTGGTGGGATTGTTGGGGTGTCTGTGCAGGGCAGGAGTTGGACTGGATGATCCTTGTGGGTCCCTTCCAACTCGGGATATTCTGTGATTCGGTGACCTCTGCAAGCTGAGCTTTGTCTGGAAGACCATCCACTACATCTAAACTCTTTACAAAGTTGTTGGCTTGGTGGGTCTGGGGGAGGGTTTTGCTTCTCTGCCTTCTCAATCTCTAACAAGTTCCTATTCTTTTCATCCAGTGCTGGTTTAAGAAAACCAGGAGCTCAAAGCATCGAGAGACAGAGGTGCCCAGCTGCCAGCCTTTCTGCAGGCAGTGCTGGAGTCTCCTCTCTAGGGGTCTGGCTCAATTAGCAACAAACCCCTGAGAAGGGTCCGAGTATCCTCAGCATTCTGATAGCAGCAACCAATGGAGCATCTTCCCAGGTAGCCGATTTGAGCACACAGCACTGTGGGGTCTCTTGTCACAGCACCACACGCCACTGGTTTGCTCACCCTGATGGGACACAGCCTGTTAAAGCCCAGCTTCGTTTGCTCTTGGCTGCTGGCACAGTCCTGTCTCATGGGGGCTGACCTCTGCAATTGGCTGTGGCGCTTCTGTAAATAATTCCTGTCCAGGCAAGAGCTTTTTTTTATTATTATTATTATATTTAATTGTGATGTAGAAATTGGCAGTGATGGCTGCGAGTTTTTGTTCAGTTCCGGCTCTCACTAACAAAAACCCGTGTCTGCCCTGCCTCGACTGACATCCCTACCTGTGTCTGCCAGGGTACCTTTGCTTCTTCGTTGTCCAAAGAGAGCTCTGGTTTTTACCTCAATCAAGAGGGCATTCCCATCACTTTTTTACTGTACTGGAGCCAAATCCTTGAGGAAGTCCTTATGTGTTTGGGTATCAGGATACAAGCACTCCAGGCTTCAGAAGCTGTTTCTTTTGTCCCAGTGTAGTTTCATCTTGTGTTGCCTGTGAGTATCCTGGGATGATGAGGGAGGGAGCTGTTTGACAATGCTGTTCTTAATTTGGGATATAAAGCTGAGAGCTCCTTTCCATTAAGTAAAAGAGCAACTTTGAAGCTGAGTGTTGTGCTGAGTGGTGCTCTGGGACATCAGGAGCCCTTTAGGCTGCTATCAATTAATCAGCTTAAACAGATGAATGTGGACATAGCCGTAGGCCACCAAAGTGCTCTGCAGAGCCCATAGCTTCTCCCTGAGTAAGAGCACGTCTCAGATCAGGGATCTGGAATTCCCTGTGTTGGATGACCTCAGGTTATATATGAAAAGCTTGCTGTGGTCTGGTTCTCCCTCATTTTTTTGCTGGAAGGAGGACCATGTCTGCAGCCTTCCTAAAGGTTTTTCTCATCCTCATCCTGCAGTTCCTGCAGAGCTCCAGGTTCTTCGGTGGCTTCACTTGTAGAGATGAGGACTCGTGAGTTAGAAATGGTGAGAAAATCCACATTGAGCTTTGTGACTGTCTCCTCCTTTGGTTTTCCTAACTATAAATTAAGCGGGGATAATATGTGTTCGTGTTGCAGGCAGTGTTGCAGAACAATAAGCAAAAGCCTCGGTCTCTTCCAGTCTGAGCAGTCACTGGGCAGTGATCAGGTCTGTTTTCAGTTACTTGTCCTAAATTTCCTGCTTTCTGTATCTGTATCAATATCTGTATGTGCACTTCAGGAACCACGGAGCAGGAGTTGAGCTGGACACCGGCAGGAATAGAGGAGGTGCGTAAGAAAAAACCAGACCTTAGATCTTGGAGATCAGAATAACCTGGTGAGAGAAAGGTTAAGGATTATAAAATGTCCAGATTTCCTGAGGTCTGAGCAATTATTTAGGTCTTACCAGGCTCTCTGAAGAAGAGAAGCCTGTGGGTTTACATGAAACAAGGCCGATTTATGGTATTTGGAGGGAACATCAGGAAGAGTTGTAGGGTCTGCCTGTTGGAGACACTGGGGAGAGCCTCCAAGAAGAAAGAGCTAGCAGGAATCTTGATTCTCCAGCACACAAGACCAAGGAGCCACCAGCTGCTTGGCCACAGGTTTTTTGGTGCTTTGGAAAGCCCTATACTTGAGATTTTCTCCCTCAAATTTTAGGTTATCTGCTTCCAGAAGTGGAGGTAACACAGCCAGGTGAGCATCTGGGCAGTAACCCCAAAAGTATCTTGACCTGTAAGAGTAATGAGCAGTGACACTATTGCTCATTTATTTTCATCCCCCTTTCTGTGTTGCTCCCTTTAGTTTTTCTACTAGTCTGCATTGACTTGCTGCTAAATTATTTTGATAGTAAAGTAAGCCAGCTTGCAGCCTGACTGAAATAATTAATTACTACTAGGCTACAACCCAGTGTGGGATCCTCCATAACCCCACTGGTGGGGAGAGGTGTTTGAAGCACATGCTGAAAATAGAGTGTGAAAATAGAGTGGCTGATGGTGTCGGGCATTCCCAGAGGGCTTGGCCAAGAGTAGGGATGCTTTGGAAACAGTTTGTTTTGCTTGAAGGCTGCTAGTAAATTCAGCTGGAGGCTCTAAATCCATGGTTTTTAACTCCTATGGAGAAGCTGGGGCAGATACAAGAACTGGAGTTTGGGAAATATATTTTAAAAAAAATCTAACTTGGGTGGATTTTAGAAAGAGTCTGGGAGTGAAATGACTTCGCCCTTATGGCTCGGTGAGATTTGAGCTGAAAGGAGAGAAATTGGAGTGAGAAAACTGAATTCTAACAACCAAATGTATCTATACCCCAGTCTGAGGGAAGCCTCTTCGCACCAGTGAATACCAACAGGTTTCTGGGCTGGGTTTTGGTTCTAGGTTGCCACAGCGGCTTGTTTTCCACCCTGCTCACAGACAGAAATATAAAATATGCTGGTGTCCATCCAAAGAGGATCTGCCTGTTTATCCTGAGGTAGTTATGGCAAAAGTGGGAAGAGTTCCACTTTAAACCGTGGAATAACTCGTGCCTGTTGCTGCCTGTGTGTTTATCTGGGTTATTTTTTATTTTGTGTTATTTTCGTGTGTTTTTGTTTAAAACAGCAGGGTAATACTGACTTGCTGCTTAGCGGTTTTGCTTCTGCCCCCAGGGCTCTGAATCTCAGGAGGAAACTGGTTAGAAATGTATCCCTTTGCTGCTGATGCTGTTAAACCAGTGTATGAGGAGCATTAGGTAGGTTCCAGCTTTCTGGAGTTTTAAAAGTTCCTTTCTTTGGGGGGAAAAAACACAGGAATTTTTGTAATGATGTGTCCATTACAGTCCTCCTGCAGAAAGCAAGGTAACAGGACTAGTTCTTCCCAAATTAATGCCTCTTTTGAATTCCAGAGACAGCTTTGCCATTCAAGTTAGAACCTTGGCAATCTGATAAATTTAATTAAAAAAAAAAAAATTAACGTTTTCTAGCAGTTTACCAATCCGAAAAAAACCCCAAGACCCGGCAAACCTGGGGCATATCATTGTCTTTCAAAATTAGAGCAGTGGTAGAATTAAAGCCACGCTGAGGGTTGTGTAGAAAGTTTTTTTTACCCCCAAGTAGTTGTCTTTTGCTCCAGATTAGGGGGAAAACATGGATGGAACCATAGGCTTATCCAGCAGCAGTGAAGTGGCCGAGCCCTTGGTGCAAGATGCCAAAGGGATCACCAAAAGTGGGTGAGGCTTTGGCATCTGTGTGGGAGGTTCTGCCGCAGCTCTGTTTGAGAGGCTGCTCATACCAAGCCACCTCAGTGCTGTTACTTACTTGATGCTTGATATCAAAGTCTGGGAACTGGGAGCATTATTGATTTGACCTCTTTTAAATTTCAGCAGCTTCACAAGAGACAGAGTGAGTTAGTAAGGAATGCAAAAATATGTAAGTAATATATATATTTTCCTAGCTGAATAGCTTAGGCATATCCATTTTGTACCTTGTGTCTTCTTAACAGAGTAAGGAAGGTTGGACTGTCTTTGCTTTGGGGGAAATCTTTCTGTTTTCCTTTCTCTCTCCTCCCTGCTTCCCCCTCTCCAAGCTGTGGGCGCAACACCAGCTCTGCTTTCTCCTTCTCGTAGTAGGTGTGCATTTTCCTGGCTGATTGGTGTCTCTGACTGGGGGGCTCTTGGTATTTTTATTTTATTTTTTTCCCTGCATCCGTAGCAGATCCGGGGATTTTTTTTTTTTTTTTTTTTTTAAGTGGGAAAGAGAATAAATCACCCAAGTTAAATCTGAGGAATCTGTAGCTGCTGCACAACTTGTCCTGTGTCATAGATGTTAACGCTAAGCGGGAATGTCGGATATATATGATGCTTCCTGGTGGGTGTAGATTAATTTGGGAGCATTGCTCATGAGCGTGGGGCAAATATGACCTGCAGAAATAACCCCCAAAGCCCTAAACTCTGCCTGTGGGACTGTGTGTGAGTGCCTGTGTGCTCGTCCAACCCCACACCCCTGACTGACCTGCTGGTCTCTCTCAGACCCTCCGCAGGTGCTACAGCCGCGTGAAGGAGCACGGTGTTGGGAAGAGGAAAAGCAGCTACACGTTTGAACAGCTGGAGCAGGTGTTTGGGCAGGGAGGATGGGACTCCCAGCCCTGCCAGCCCGTCCTCATCAACAGCAGCGGCTTGTACCAGGAGCTGGAGTCGGATGGCAGCACGATGGAGGAATACTCTCAGGAGGACTGGGGAAACCACAGTCAGGATCTTCACTGCTACCAGACCGGCGAGCAGGAGCTGGGTAAGAAATCCCATAAATCCCATCTTGGCACATCTCCATCCTTGGATTTTACCTGTGCTCGTAGCTGTCTGACACATGCATATCTCAGTACCAACTTTCACCTCTCGGACAGAATGTGCTCACAGTGCTAAACACACCCTTGGGGAGAAAAGGGACAGAAATTTCTCAGTTAATCAAAAGCAAACCATGGTTCTTGAAGTCCTTTAGGGTCAGGACTGGAGTTTGAAGAGCTCGGCAGGAAGGGCTGTGTGGCCAGGAACAGTGGAGGTGACACCTTCCCTGTCTCTCCTTCCACTCTCAGCTTTACTTTCCCTCATGGGATTCCCTTTCAGTGGTACCTGGGTGTTACCATTCAAACACCATGTGCTTAAACTGTGAACAAGACTTCAGCCTGCTGCTAGCAACACCAACAACTGTAAAAATGTTGCTCTTTCTTATATATCCTGATAAATTGGTATTAAACACGTCAATATGTTTATATCCAGAGGTGTGGCCTTTTTAAAATGAAAAAATAGCAAGCAAGCTCACACTTGATGTTTGAGACCTAAACCAAATTTCTCCACGTGCTTTCCTTGCCTGAATTATTGCTGTCTCTGCCTAAAAGTCAATATTTTAATTAATTTGGAGGTTTAATTGTTGCTTGTGGCTTTCTGAACTTTGTTCAACAGATCAGGGTACCACATTCCTGATAGAAAACACACTCCAATCTGAGCAGTTCTGGGAAGAAGTGGGTTTCTTGAGGCAAATTTCTCTCAAGGTACTGCTCTTACAGGTGTCTGTTCCTCCCTTACCTGAGCAGGGTTTTTCACAGCAGAAGCTTTAAGTTGATCAGATCACAGGTGAAGCAGGTGAATTGTATAAAGGCTTTTTCCTCCCATTTGTAGGATGAAAGAGGGAGAGGAGATGCAGTTGGGTATCTGTACACGTCTGTGTTTGGGGGACTGGTGAGTCAGGATGCTTTGAAAGAGCCTTAGATCGCAGTTTAATGTTAAAATTTGCAAGTTGGCTGTTAACCGCGTTCCAGTTCCTCAGACTTCTTCCCTGGGGGATTTAAAAGTCAGAAATATGTGGGAGAGAAACAGTGGGGAGAAGAAACGTTACAAAACGTATGTAAATGATGGCTAATTCTGTCTGGTATGGCTCGTTATGGTGAGTCAAGCTGGGATCTCCTGGTTTGTCACCAGTTTCGGGGACATTTGCGTGTGCTCGGGCTGACGATGCCCTTCACGCTCAGAAGTTGTGAGCAAAGCACTTGGCACACAGCATCTAAATTGAACACAGATGCAGTTCTGCTGCTGCTTCCTCTTGAAATGTACTATTGGAAGCAGGATTGCTTTTTCTTGGTTTTTTTCTTGAAACAATGCAGTTTGCAATTCTGTCGATGTGTGATTTAGCAGGGGTTGGAGCCTTGTCCGTGAAAGGTTTTGCACTTGCAGAGAGAGATTCAGATTTTAACTGTCCATATCTCTTCCAAGTTAAAGAAAAACCCAATCAATTACAGAGGGCGTAAGAGCTGGAGCTGTCTCATGCAGAACTCCAGCAGACTGCCTGGCTTACGAAGCAACTCAGATTTATTTTTTATTTAATTTCAGCCTCTTTAAAAAAAAAAAAAAAAAAAAAAAAGCCCTAAGAACATTATTTAAAATCTAATTATGTGTTGGAATTTTACCTTTCAGATGAAATGCCTACCACGAAAAGAACATTAAAGATAAAACAGGAATCTTCAGAAGACACGCAGTAAGTAATTTATGAATGTTTTACCCTGGAATGTATTTCCCTGGGGATGTTGTGCAGGAGGGAAGGATATTTGAAACTTCTGTTTATAATTATAAATACATTGTGCAAGACTATTCATACAGTTGAATCTGCTTTATGCATTATTCCCATTACCTCAGAACAGCTGAAATGCTTCACAACTCTGTTTCTCCTTGGCTTTGCCATTCAGCAAAGGAAATGAGACTTACTACGTGGATGTGAGGACTTAAACCACGGACAAAACCCACAAGAAAAGCTCCTTTCCTTGGTGGGAAGGCACGCCAAAGCTTTGGAGTCTCTGATTTTCATTTTTATAACTTTCCAGACCTTACTTGTAACCTTTTAGCTGGGTTTAATCTAACAAACACTGGAGCCTTTTAAATGCTTTGATCATGCGAAGCTCCCTTTCCTCTCCAACAATAACACAGAGCATTCCCAAAAATGAAAGGAATTGTGCTGTATTTACTCTTTCCAGGGCTACTTTCTGCCAGCTTTTAGGGGTGGTTGTGGATCTGTCTGCAGTGGGAGTGAGCCAGGCTCACAGACCCTTTGGGGTGTGTTGCACACAGGAGCTCCCACACCAGTGGGTTGTAGTGTCACCAGGGTTTTTCCATAGTGGAAAAGGAGCTGCTGTAGGGTAGGAGGTCACCAGCACTGGGAACAGCAACAGAACATCCCTGATGAGTCATCTGTAACAGAGGCTTTGTGATGTAACTCAATGAAAAAAAAAAATCCTCTAAAAAATGTGAAATAATTATAAATAAGTAAAAATAGAAATAAAATTAAGATAAAATAACTTAAGAAAATAAAAATAATTTTAAAGCAAAAAGAATTAACAAGAAGCTTCCATGGCAGTGGTGTAGCTTCATCAGACTCCTCACTTCAGGTGGATATTCACATAGCCAAAGGTGACTTTTCTTCACGTGGAGCAAATTCAGTTTAACAGCTCAGGGACAACCTGGAAAAAAGTAACTTTTTTCAGTATAAATTTTCTTACTGCCTCTTTGAACAGTTTCTTGGCGCTGTTCTGGAGTAATTTTACCTTTAAGGAACTGCATAGCAAATAATGCTGAATTTTCTGAGGTGAAGGCTTGGACCACACAAATCGTCTCTTCCAGGTTTTAAGTGTACATGACCAGCTGAATTAGATTTTGGTAAATGAGACCTTTCAGAGTTTTATGCTCATTTCCCCCCCCAATTTCTCTCTAAAATGCAGTGGAGTCTCTGAACTCTGGGGCATTTTGTGAAGCGTGCTGACGATAAACTCATCCTGCGTGCAGAGTGGAAGCACAGAGCATTTTCCAACACACAGATTTGCTGAAAGCTGCTTTTCCCCTTGTCTGTGAGGAGAAGGAACTTGTAAACTCTGACTCAGTAGGTTAAAAGCGATCAGAAGATGCATAGCTAATACAAAGATAAGCTGAGTATTTATTTATTATCTTGAAAAAATAGAATTTCATCTAAAAGCCACAGTAGATAAATAGTTGCCAAACTCTTTCACTTCTTTGTGCAGCCTTTTAAAATGCAGATAGCCTAGTTCAAAGTCGGGTTCATCTGCCTTCTTGGTCAAGGGCAGATTTTCAGCAGAAATTGTCTCCATAAATCATTCAAATTCTGGTGAAACTTGTGATGTGCTTGTGGACATAGAAAAACAGAATTCTAGAATGGTTTGAGTTGGAAGGGACCTTAAGGCTCATCTCATTCCAACCCCCTGCTATGGGGACACCTTCCACTATCCCAGGTTGCTCCAATCCCCGTCCAGCCTGGCCTTGGGCACTGCCAGGGATCCAGGGGCAGCCCCAGCTGCTCTGGGCACCCTGTGCCAGGGCCTGCCCACCCTCCCAGGGAACAATTCCTTCCCAATATCCCATCCAGCCCTGCCCTCTGGCACTGGGAAGCCATTCCCTGTGTCCTGTCCCTCCAGCCCTTGTTCCCAGTCCCTCTGCAGCTCTCCTGGAGCCCCTTTAGGCCCTGCAAGGGGCTCTGAGCTCTCTCTGGATCCTTCTCCTCTCCAGGTGAGCACCCCCAGCTCTCCCAGCTGGCTCCAGAGCACAGGGGCTCCGGCCCTCTGATCATCCTGGTGCCTCCTCTGGCCTGGCTCCAGCAGCTCCAGGTCCTTCCTGTGCTGGGACCCTCGAGCTGGAGGCAGCTCTGCAGGTGGGGTCTCAGCTGAGCGGGGCAGAGGGGCAGAATCCCCCCCTCCCTGCTGCCCACGCTGGGGGCTCAGCCCAGCACAGGGGCGGTTCTGGGCCAGGGCCTGTCCAGCTCTCACCCACCAGCACCCCAAGTGCTTCTGCCAGAGCTGCTCCCCATCCCTCCATCCCCAGCCTGGATTGATCCTGGGGGTTACCCCGACCCAGGTGCAGCACCTGCCCTCGGCCTTGTTATGCCTCATGAGGTTCCCCAAGGCCACTGACTGAGCTTGTCCCAATCCCTCTGGATTCCACGCCGTCCCTCAGTCACGGAGCAGGAGCACATGGGAGGCGAGCAGGCTGCTGCAGGTCACAGTGCAGTTTGTGTGGAAGCCAGGAGCTGTTTGTCCACCACCGCTGGTGTCCTGTTGTCTCCTCAGATCCCCAAGGACCCGACGCAGCGAGGGCTCCGGGAACTCGCTGCACTGAGCAGTGCTGGGTTAATATTTGTGGTATTTAGTTGTGCTCATAACAGGCAGCTTTTTGCCATCAGCTCATGTAGCCATGGGGAGAGGAATGGATGTGAGCCAAGGAGAAAGCAAGGGATAGGGAATGTCTGCACCAGATTCCCCAAGGACCAATTAATAAATGTGGTGGGGTGAAGGAGGGCTGGATGAAGATAAGGTGTAACAGAGCTCCAAAACACTGAAAGGGCTGGGAAAAAGCGAGTTACAAAGCTGGGAGGAAAAAAGGCCACTTGCAGCTTCAGGGATTTAGTGGAGATAGCTTTTAGTTACAGCACGTGTATGACCTGCCTGGGTGTCAGAGGGCAGAAATCCCATCTCCTCTGAGCTTCCAACAATGTGGGACAGCACAGCTGCCCCCGCTGAGGAATGTGTCTCCAAGTGACATGGAGAGAGCCATGGGCTCCTCTGGGGGGACATGGTAAAGGTCTCCAAAGACCAGAGCCCCTCTGCTCTGGAGCCAGGTTGGGAGAGCTGGGGGTGCTCACCTGGAGAAGTCTCCAGGGAGAGCTCAGAGCCCCTTGCAGGGCCTAAAGGGGTTCCAGGAGAGCTTGAGAGGGCCTTGGGACAAGGGCTGGAGGGACAGGACAAGGGGGAATGGCTTCCCAGTGCCAGAGGGCAGGGACAGATGGGATCTTGGGAAGGAATTGTTCCCTGTGAGGGTGGGAGGCCCTGGATCCCTGGCAGTGTCCAAGGCCAGGCTGGGCAGGGCTTGGAGCAACCTGGGATAGTGGAATGTGTCCCTGCCCATGGCAGGGATGGGAATGAGATGAACTTTTAAGGTCCCTTCCAGGCCAAAGTGTTCAGAGTCTGTGACGTACAGGGACTTCCCACCTTTCACCTTATTTTTGACAGTATAGGAAGCGAAGGGCAATAGGTAACCTGTGTCCGCATCCCATCCTCCATCAGAGGGCTCCATCCCCATGTCGGCTCTGCTGTTGCCTGCCCTTGGCTGTTGCCTCCAAATAAACTGTTTTGAAAAGTGAAATACTACTTAGAGACTTTGAGAAGTGGTTTGATTCACTGCTGGTGTTGGGAAGATGAGCTAGAGAAAGCTCGTGGCTCTTCACTGAAAGCAGCTCTTCTGGGCCCTTTGAAATCTGCTTGGTTTGGAAACAGCGCCTTAGAACAAATTTTCGCCTACTCTTGTCTCAAGTCTTTCCTCATTTGAATTGCAAAAGCTTCCAAGGAGGAAGAAACTGCAGGTCCCAGACTCCAAGCAGGGAGGTGATGGTTTGATGATGAGGGAAAATCCAGCTCTAGGGCACCTTCTGCAGCTGAAAAGTGAGATTGTCCTGAGACACGCGACAGGTTAAACCTTCTGCTCAGCTCCCATTTTCCTCCTGAAAAATGAATCCTATTAACAATATAAATAAAGCAAATACATAAGTACATGTTTAAGAAATAATTTTAAATAGCTGAATGAGTGAAAATGGCATTTTAAAATTAATAAATAATTAAATAATAGTGATTTTTACTGCTTATGATACCTCTGCTTGGCTAAGTCATCGAGATCCTGGATAGAGCCTGGGAAGCCAAAGTATAAGCAAGAAGATGCTAAACCTGAAAAGCAAAACTCCTTAAAATTCGTCTTTCCCTGTTTTCTTTGGTGCTGGCAGTGGTGGGTTCCCTGTGGAAAGCCCTTCTCTGTCTGCTGCCGAAGCTCTGCTCTCCTGCAGTGGTTGCCATTCCCTGCAGGAGCAGTCGGAGTGACTGACGCAGCCGAGCTTCGGCTCTGGCTTGTGCCGAGCTAAACCGAGCAGAGTATTTATAGTGCAGTTAATAAAGGTGGGGGCTTTGCTTGCAGTTCCTCGCTCTGTTCCTCAGCTGTTGAATGAAAACCTGCCCACGCCCTGCTCTCCTGTCTTTGCCTTGGGAAGGGAATAACTGGAGCTCAGCTGCCGTCAGGAGTCGAGCATGTGTGCCAGTGTTGTGTTCCAGCGCTGCCCTGTCCCCTTGTCTGTCCTATCCCCTTGTGCCCAAAAGGTAAACTTGCACTTCCAGAAGCCTCAAAAAGATATTTTCCAAGCATGGCAAAACCTCAGGGAAGCTTTGAATCAGCATTGCCACAGTGTTTGAGTGGAAATGGAAATGGATTTGGGGTAGTCTTGCCAAGGATGCCCAGGGTTTCTCTCCATTGCTTCTGGGCAGTGGAACTGACTCCTCAGGAAGTACGTGCAGTAAGAAACAGAACTTTGATGCTGATGGAACTGGCATTTTTAAAACCCCTGGCACAGACAGGGCTCTGCTCCTCCAGCCAGCCCCTCCTCAGTGCTCTAGAGACTTGGTTACACTCCAGTTGTGGTGGAAATGCACTTCCCAAAATGCCTTTTAAGGTCTTTTTAGGGATCTTCTGGCATGATTGGTACTGCAAGACAGGTGAGATGGATGAGGCAGTGATGGATGTGGTCCTGGTGTTGCTGTGAGGAGGGAGCTATCCCAGCCTGGATGCTCGGAGGGGCTTGGACACCACAGGTGAGGGTTGCAGATGGTGTCCAACCAACCGTCGTACGTCAAACCAGAGCTCTGTGTCCGGAGCCCAGTGCCCTCAGCCTGCTCCAGAGGCACTCCATCACCTGCAGGACAGCCAGCAGTAGCAGAACCTTCCCAGAATCACATGTGTTGTGGTTAGACCTGTAAAAGCAGGGTTTTTGGGGATGAAAGGCTCTGAGGTGGGGCCTCTCCAGCACCGAAGGAAGGCTCTGCAGCTCCCAGTTCACTTTTCTTTGAGCTCTTGTACCCATTGTGATGGAAAAAGACCTGTTCCCCACAGGGATTTGTTGGGCAGGAATGCATCTGCCAGAGTCAGCCTTGGTTGTGGGGTGTCATATCTGCTCTTAGAGGCCTTCGGGTCCCTCACCAGTCTGATGCTGGACTCCACTGGGAAGCTGTTGGGAAGAGCTGGTTTTAGGGAGTTTAAGTGATCTTGAGGAACCTGCAGAAGAAAACCTGTGTCCCCTGGTACAGCACATCCTCCTGGTGGGATGTGGAAGGAGAAAAAATCCTCTTGGGAGTGCAGTGGCCCCCACAGTTCAGCTTTCCAGATGTGGCACAATGGATAAAGGAAGGAGAGTTGCATGGAAAAATCTTCTACATCCCGTTTGTTGGACCAAGAGAGGTTTCCCCGTTAGCAAACGAGTTGCAATATCTTCCTACAGCTTTGATTATAGGACAATAACTCCCCAAATTAGGAGTTCTCCCTGCCAGCTAATTACACCCTAAGGGTCTCATTTATCCTGGAGGAAGCCGTTCCAGCTCACTGCAGGTGCACGTCGATGCTCTCTCCTGATGTAAACCCCTCTCTGAAACTCGCTGCTGGGAGTGAAAACAGTTCTTTGGGCACGTGGGGATTTCTTCATTGGCTCTCTGGAGGGATTGTCCATCCAGCAGCATCCAGGATGTGTCTGGGAGCATCTTCTGCTCCAGGGGGTTGGTCACTTGAGCTCTGTTTCCACCCCAGCGCTGGGACAGAGCCCTTGGGAATGGCTTCAGGCTCCCATTGGGGTTTTTACAATTACAGTCCTGTTTGCTGGCATTAATTTGGGGATAACAATGAGGCAGAAGTGTTTTGAGTGGCAGTTGTGAGTTTGGGATGCAGCACATGGAAGCCCAGGGTTGTAAAGAATGACCCAGTAGTTGAGTGTGTATTTATTCAGCAGGACCAGATACATGCTTCCTTGCAGTTGCTTTGATATCAGGAGGAGTTGGGGTTGGGTTTGTTTTGGTTTTGCCAAGATTAATTTAAAATTTCCCCATCAGGGGGGTTGTTCTAACCCATAAACTGCCCCAGCTATGTATATAGCAGTAAGAAAAATCAGGCAAGAAAGCTGACTGGGATTAATGTTTTCTGAAGGTTGATGCATTCGCTGGGAAAGTTTTTTCAGCTCTGATGCCCTTATCCTTCTCTCCCTCTGTTTCTTAATTTCCAGGAAGCGCGACGTCATGCAGAACATTATGCAAATCTTGGAGTCGGTCCAGTTGAAGTGGGAGCTGTTTCAGAGCTGGACGGACTTCTCCAGGCTCCACCTTTCTAACAAACTGGCCATTTTTGGCATCGGGTACAACACCCGCTGGAAGGAGGATATCCGTTACCACTACGCAGAGATCAGCTCCCAGGTGCCGCTGGGCAAGCGGCTCCGGGAATATTTCAACTCGGAAAAACCGGAGGGTCGGGTGATCATGACCCGAGTACAGAAAATGAACTGGAAGAACGTTTATTACAAATTCCTGGAGATCACCATCAGCGAAGCCAGATGCTTGGAGCTGCACATGGAGATCGACTGGATTCCTATCGCTCACTCCAAACCCACCGGAGGGAACGTGGTGCAGTATTTATTACCAGGAGGGATCCCAAAAAGCCCTGGCCTGTACGCCATTGGATACGAGGAGTGCCACGAGAAACTCCCCTCGCCGCTGGCCGAGCACCAGGCACCCGACCCGAGCAATGAGACTCCAGGGGAACTCGAGGTGCCCTCGCCACAGGCCTCCCTTCGGGTGGACATGGAATCTGCCCGGATTATCTACTGTTACCTCGGCATCGCCGAGGTTCGGACTCTCCAGCAGTGCCTGTTTTTACACTTCCAGGCAAACACTAAAACCTTCAGCAAAGATTGGGTCGGGATCAACGCCTTTTTATCTCAGAACTGCGTCGTAGAGCCCGGTGTCTCGCCCAAATCCATCTACATCAAATTTGTGGAAGTGGAGAGGGATTTTCTGTCTGCCGGCTCTTTGGTAGAGTGCCTGGAAAAAGCCATCGGGTACCCCTTAAAATTTAACAACTGAGCCTCGTCCTTCATAAGGATCAGGGCTTTCCGCCCCATTTTCCATCTCACTCGGATCCAGTCCGTTCACATCCGGGCACGCTGGACTTTTCCGCCTGGAAGCGCGTTTTGGGGTGCGCAGAGGCTCGCGGGGCGCTTCCCCCACGCCGGGCCCGGCTCTCTGGCCGCACCGGCCGGGTCCCCACCGGAGCGGCGTGGCGAGGAGGAGCACCCGGCCCACGAGACGACTGTCGGTACATTCCACATGGGACAGGCTCGTACACACGGCGTTTTCATACAGAAACTGAGGGTTTGGTCTTTCCTTTATTCCACGGTGTCTCATTTGGACGCATCCGTCTCTAAGTGTTACTATGGATCTGACTCAATAAGCAATAGATAATGGCGAGGGAAACCCCAACTCCCGGCCCGGGGACTGTTTTTCAAAGCCACCCTTAGATATCTTGTATATAATTTAGAACTTCACTTTTTTCACCATCGAGTGTTCTCCTCTCTCCAAACAGTGTTGCCTGCAAAGACTTTGGGTTCCGTGATGTATTCCACATCCTCAGTAGCATTACCATATCTGCTTTTATTTTATTTTATTTTTTTAACATTAAAATAATTCCTGGCCTTTTTATTTTTTCTTTATTTTTTTCTGTTTAGTTTTTCCCTATTTTTCTCTCTTTTGTCCTTTTTTATCATTATTTTTCTCTTACTTCTCTCATTTTTCTTTTTTTCTATTCCTCTTTTTTCTTTTCTTTTTTATCTTTTCTTTTTTGGGATTTTTAAAAAATTTCTTTATCATTTTCCTTTTTTTCCTTTCACTTCTTTTAATTTGGTTTTTTTATTATTTTTATTTTCACTTTTTACCCTTTTTTCGTCTTTTCTTTTTCTCCTTTCGATTTCCTTTTTCTTTTTTTTTTTTTTTTTTATTTTATTTTATTAAATCGAGTTCCAAAACTCTCTGTGAGAATAACCTGGCAGCTGGGAAAAATGACGATTATTTTTGTTTTCTTGTTGACCCATTGCTTATGGATACAATCAAAGCTGTGAGAAGGGGAAGGTGGGGAGGGGGAGGGAGCGGGAGGGGGGCGGGGGGAGGACGCATTTATGCCTTTGCAGCGTGTTCCTGGTCCGGCCCCGCGCGGAGCCGCCGGGGCCAGTGGGTTTTTATTTCCTGGAGCTCATCCATCGGTGACGTTGTGACATACGATGAATGTGTCGGTCCTAATAAAATCAAACAAACACGTACAGGCTTCCACACATCCTTCTCCCGGGGAACCTGGGGAGGTGCTGAGCTCTTCCCTGTGGATGTTCCCATCAGGCATCGTTATTGAAGAAGTTGCTGATTTTTTTTTACGTGGGGTGAGCACCGCCAGAGGCGGTTGCTTTCCCCACAGAGGTTCTCAGAATCCTTGGAGAAGTGAGGATCGCTGCCAGTCTGGAAGTTGGCATCGCCTTTGGATGCGGTTGAGCGCTGAGACGGTGGAGTGAGGAAGGGGAGGAGGTCACCAATGGGTTGCCAACCCACCCTCCCTGCTCCCAGTCTACAAAATAGAGGGAGAACAAGGTGAGTTGCCCCAAAGAGCTGCTGCGGAGTCAGAAGCAGTGGATGTAGCAGAGGGTGAGAATGCTGTCAGGGAGAGGGGGGATCCTGGTGGGATCAAGCCAGGTCGATCCCCCAAAGCCTCCTAGCTCCCGGGATCCTGCAATCCTGGCGGCCAGGCTGGATTTACGGGGGGGTGGCGAGGGCGAGAAGGGATTAATTCTGCTTCCACCGCCTCCTCCTCCTCCTCCAGCAGTGTCTAATCTCCACTGGGGCTTCGAGGTCTGACCCTGCTCTGATCGAGGACCGGGATAACCCTGGCTGAGCCGGGGAGGATCTACCCGGGGCTCCCGAAAACCAGGTAGTCAAAATTGCCCTTTTTTTTTTGATATTATGCTCATTTTTCAGGATCGATGCGTTTATCCGAGAAGGGGGAGGGGGGGGGCAGGGGGCCGCACGAGGGTGAGGGATGCAGGATGAGATATTCCACCCTGCCAGCGTGGGAGGGATGAGAGTGGGGAGGGTTTGGGGGTCCCTGTGCCCCCCAGGAGGGGATAGGGTGACATGTGACATTGAGGTACCGCATTGAACCCACCCTTAATATAAGCAATAATAACCCATATAACTAATTAATAATTTCAAACTGTGGAGGGGGGAGGCTGGAGAGGCGAGAGGGGTTGGACCCCGGGGCGAGGGTTGGGTCGGACCCCTGGGGGAGGGTTGGGTTGGACCCCGGAGGGAGGGTCCCTGCCCGGGACGGGACACCCACATGGGGTGTGGTGGGATCGGTCCCGCCCCCACCTGCGGGGCCCCGCCCCCGCTGCCCCCGGGCCCCCCCGGCACCTGCTGCGGCGGCGGCTCCGGCCATGGGCGCGCTGCGACGGGCGGCGCTGGCGCTGGCGGCGCTGCTGGGTGAGCCCCGGGGACCCGGGGGGCTCCGGGGGGACGGCGCGGGGCAGCGGGGTGGGGCAGCGGGAGGGCACCCGACGAGATGCGGGAGAGCCGGGGGATAGCGGGCAGGACGCGGGAGAGCTTTTGGGGTGCAGCAGGCAGGAGCCGGCGGTACCGGCGGCTGCGCCCGGCAAGGCGCGGGGGAATCGGGGGGAACTGCTCGGGACGCGAGGAAGCGCGGCGGGTACGGGGCAGGACGCGGTGGTACCGGGGGGGCACCCGGCAGGACTCAGGAAAAGCGGGATGCGCCGGGCAGGGCGAGGGAGAGCTTTTGGGAGGGCATCGGGCAGGACGCGGTGGTACCGGGGGGGCACCCGGCAGGACTCAGGAAAAGCGGGATGCGCCGGGCAGGGCGAGGGAGAGCTTTTGGGAGGGCATCGGGCAGGACCCGGAGGTACTGAGGGGGTCACCAGGCAGGGTGTAGGAGCAGCCGGAGGCATCCAGCAAGACACCCGGGAGCCCGGCACCACCAGGCAGGATCCTGGGGAGTTTTAGGGTGGCACCGGGAAGGACCTAGGGGTACTGGGGGCCAGGGTCACAGCACCCACCTGCCTCTGTGCCCCCAGTCCCGATCCCCAGCAGGCAGGTTGGTTGGGGTGGGGGGAATCCATCCCCTCCCCTTTTAGGAGTGCCCGGAGTGGAGAAAATCTGAGTCTTCCCGGGAAAAGCCTTTTGTACCTTGGAGGTGCCAAACAGCCGCTTCCAGCACCCCCAAACCCAAAGCACCCCCATATGGGGACACGCCAGGGACTCCGATGTGAGAGCCCATAGTTCACCTGCCTGCGTGGCATTGGGCAGGGAAAAATCCATTTGTTTTCCCTTGTTTACTGGTGCTCCACTGCCATCCCAGCTGGTTTTGAGGTGAGGGGTCTCAACCCTTCTCTGTCTGTGGGTTTGTGCCTTCTTTCGCCCCTGATTTCCCACCCTATTTGAGTTTTTTTGGAACTGCCACGGTTCCCAAAGGAAACATCCTTTGGCGTTCCCAGCAAAGGAGAGGCCTTTGGCGAAAGGAAACGGCCCCAGAAACAATGGCAGCGGCGTTTCCTTCCAGCAGAACACTGGGTGGGGGTCCTGGAGCCGCCACTTGTCCCTCCTTGAAGGTTTTCTTCCTTGATAAAAGTTAGTTAAAGGATGTTGGTATGAGGCACGGGGCTCACTCAGTCCTTAAATCCCACCAGAGTGCTCCTTCGCCACATCCCGATGGCGTTTTTTGCACCGAATCACGATGGATTCCCACAAAAAAAGTCACACTTCAGCCCTGGGATGTGACATCATGGGCACTGACAGCTCAAAAATGCAGCAAAAAGACCCTTATGAACCCCAAATGTGTGTTTTTCCTTTAATTTTGCTTTCAAGCAATCCTTCCTCATCCCGTGGGATCCTCATGGGATCATGATGGGGAAAAGCAAAATGAGGGATGTTTGCCATCCCTGTTCCCTTCCCAGTCCCTATCCCATCCCAACCAATCCCCAATCCCAACCCCAATCCCTTCCTCAATCCCATTCCAATCTCATCTCCAGCCCATCCCATCCCATCCCCATCCCATCTCCGCCTCTGTGTCCCACACCAGGGGTGAAGCACGTTTCCATCTATAGCAAAGTCACATATGATTATTGCATTATTTAATTTTTTTTCCCCAAATTTGGTCTCTCTGGAGGATACGGCACTTTCTGCCCCCCCCCCCCCCCCCCCGCCCCCGGGGTCGTGAGAAATGCCGCTGTGGATTTTCCCAACGGACACTGCTCCACAGCCCGGCATCTCCTATCTGCCCGTTTATAAATAGTCGAAGTTAAGGGAAGAAAAGAAAAAAATCCCCCAAAAATAATCTTTAAAAAAAAAAAGGGAAGGCGACTGGCTGCGTTGCAGCGTCGAGATGCTCCTTGACCTTTTTCCAAGCTTTTTCAAGGGTCCCTTTTCCGGCCAGATTCCCGCTGGGTATTTTAAATCCCAAGCTTGGTCTTTTGGGATTTAATTTGGGTCTGGGTTTCACATGACTCCAGCGCCTTAATCCTATCAACTGGGGTCATCAAACCCCAACCGCCTCCGGGATTTAATTCCCCATACAGTTAATGGTTTAGAGATTTGGGGAGGGGGCTGGAGGGGGAGTTTGCTTTTTGGGGGGTTCAGACTTTGAGTTTGCTTTTTTGGGGTGCCAGAGCCGGGAAATAGCTTTTATTGGGGTGAAATGATGCAATTTTAGATGAGGATGGGGAGATTGATATCGGCACAGGGATTAATGTTGAAATTGCAGGGATTTAAAGGTGATTTTTTTTCCATAGGGAAAAAATTCAAAGGGAAATTTAAAGCAGGGGGGTTTTTTTTTTGTCGTGGGAAAATTTAAAAGTACTTTGGAATGTTAAATTGTAGGATATTTATTCCACAGGGGAAAAAAAATTATAGCTATTTTTAAAGGTAAATTTAAGTCTATTCTGCTTTTCCATATGCAAAAAAAATGCAGCAGATGGGCTGGGGCAGAGGGAAAACACCCGGGCAGGTGTTTAGCTCAGGGCAGCTGGATAAAAATCCAGGTTCTGAGCCCAAAGAGCAGGCGGGAGGGGCTGAGAGCCCCAGGCCCCCCCGGACGTGTATGAGCACCGTGAGCAGCTTAATTTTTTCGATCTGGTTAAAGCATTAGAGGATTTGGAGCGTCAAGGTGGCCAAAGCCGGGGCTGTGCCAGGGGGTTCAGTCCCGTTCCTGCAGCTCCAGAGCGAGCTCCACCAGCCTTTTCTCGGGTCACATCTGTCTGAGAGGAGGAATTTGGGTGAATTCTGCGAGAAAAAGGGGATTTTGGGGAGCAAGCAGCTTTCGGATCTGGATTCACTCCCTCTCCCCGATACACTGGAGGGGAGATGATGGAGCTGGGATCTCCTGTTACCACAGGAGTTTAAGGATGGCAGAGCAAAGCTGCAGCCCCAGAGCACAATGAACATAATTAACAGGGCCATCATTAGGTTTCAGAGTTAACACAGCCCGGTTTGCAGTGCCGGGAGCAGCTTTGAGGCGCACAAGGCTGTTTTAATGCCTTGGGGTGGGACAGGAAACCTCTGGCTGGTGCCAGAGCATCTTTCCCCTCTCTGGAGCCTGGACTTCCCCAGGAATCCCCAGCACCCTTTGGCCCAGCACCTTTTGTGCCCAAAAATTCATGCTGATGGAGGAGGTGGGATGAAAAACCTGGATTTTCCCAGCTGTTGGGGATGCACAGGGGTGTAGAAGCTGTGGAGTCACTTATCGATGCCATCTACATCATTAATGAACTATACTATGAATAACTTTTTTTTTATTATTATTATTATTATCATCATCGTCATTATAGTTATCACTCTCTCATGACCATTATTATCATTATAATCACGGTTATAATTGATATTATAATTATTATAACTTACAGTTCTTTTGATTTAATTACAATTATAATTATTCTATAAGGTCTATTACCTATTATCTCTAATACTTCTAATATAAATTACAATAGAATTATTGAATATAATCTATTTTCTTCTGGATTAGCCCAATTTAACACAATTTTATAATAATGGAGGAGCTGGGCTGAAAACATCTGGATTTTCCCAGCTGTTGAGAATGCAGGGATGTTTAGGGGCTGTGCCATCTGCATAATTAGTGAACTGTATAATTTTGATCACAATTATTAATATAATTATTTTTATTTTTACCAGTATTATCATTATTATGACTGTTATCATTATTGTATTGGAATCATTGTTATAATTATTATAATCACTATTACCATTATTATTATTATCATTATTAATATCACTTTTATCATTATTATTCCCACTTTTATAATTATTATTCTCACTTTGATCATTGCTCTCATTATTCTGAGCACCATTATCACTCTCACATCCCCTCTATTATCCCTATTCTTACAAAAATATACCTGTATTTATAACTATTACAAATTATATGTTCTCCATGATCTATTTTATTCTGGAAATTCCAATTTAATGAGTCGCCATCTCATATTTCTTTCCACACTCTCTAAATTTAATACAATTATCTGTATAATTACATATAAACACACTATAATTACCATTATTTTTCCATACTGTCTATTGGATCTGATACCACAGCTCTATATAATTAATAAATAATATTATCAATGATCTGGGACCTGCAGGCGCCTCCAGCATCTCCCCCCCACACACCCTCCAGGATTTAAAGGTTTATGTTCTTAGCCCGGGTGAGCTATTTTTACGCATCCTCACCAGACTGGGCTTGCTTTCTCCCAGTTTTTCACCAGAGAAAGGAAATTTAATTTTTTTTTTTTTTTTTTTTAATTCCTGAGAAGACTTATCAGCCGGAGCAGAGTTTCCTGCCTGGAGCTGGAAGGCTCCGTCCGGAAATGGCACCAGTGCCTTGCCAGGAGGGGGGATGAACGGATGCGGGAGGAGGCTAAAAATACCCCCCAGCGCCTTGTTTTCCTCTTCCCACCCTGGAAAAATCCAATTACAACCCCTGAGCTCTTATGGAAAAGTGCGATGTCGTTGAAAGCTCCTAAAATCCTTCAAATCCAGGGGTTTTTTCCCCAGACTGAGGATTTGGGATGATGGGGTGGCATCATCCTTTTCCCTCTGTGTCCCAATCTGAAGCATCCCTGGGGCGCTGGCAGGAGCGGGGCCAGCCGGGGTCATGGATCGATGGGCGGATGCAGGGATGGAGCCGCTGGGATGCGGGGCCTCGGTGATGTTCCCCCGGGAAAAACAAACCAACCCCAGCACAAACTCAGCCTTGCCTGAGCCGATTAATTTTGTGGCTGAGCCTTACAGGCAAAGCCAGGGAATGATCTTCCCCCAGGAGCTGAGCATCTCTCTCCGGTCCTCTCCACTCCTACCCCATCACCTCCTCCCAGTGGGGCTTGGGGAGATGCTGGGATGGAGGGGACGTGGTGATGAGAGATTGGGATGAGATATTTGGGGTCAAATGAGATGGAGGCCGCTCAGGGATTATCCCAGTTTAGTGCTGGCAGCAAAAAGGGGGGATAGGCTTGTGGGGTGCATATGGGGAGCCCTACAAATAAATCCCATGGGATCTGGTGCAGCATCAGGGGGGCTGGGGGTACCCCAATACTGAGCTAAGGGGGGGTCTGCCTGCTGGAGGCAGCTGTCTCCTGGGCTGGAGACTTGGGCCTTGGGATTTCCCAATCCGAGTGTGGGGCGGAAGCTGGAATGGGGGGAGCAGCAATGTCCTGCATTCTCCAGAGCAGGCGGAAAGCCCTTCCTGTGGCAGGGAAGGACGCAAAATGTTCTCCTGGCCCAGCTTCCTGGTGATAACCTGGGATTGTTGGTTTTTGTCTTGGGAATGGGGTTTTTCTCACAATCAGTGAGGTTTTGTGGAGAAGTGGCACCTGGGGTTGAGTCACATTCCGGTTTCTTCCCTCTCCCATGGGCAGGTGTCTCCTTGGCCGTGCTGGAGGTGCATGTGGGGACGAGCTTGGTGTTCTCTGTGGAGGGGCAGCAGGCGGTGTTGCCTGCCTGGTACACCAGCAACTCCCTGAACAAGCCCTACGTCACCTGGATGCTGAACAAGAATGCTGGTCCCTTCCAGGTGAGAAGAGGGCAGGGGCTGCAGGACAGGAGATGGAGGGGTCAAGCTGGGAGGTGACCATGGAGGGGGTGCTGGTGGTGCCCATGATGGGGGGAAGATTATGGTGCCCACCATGGGGTGGTGGCCACGGTGCCCATGGTGGAAGGATGCCCATGATGGGGAGGTGGCCATGATGGAGGGAAACTCATGGTGCCCACCATGCAATGTTCATGATGGGATGAAGCTCATGGTGCCCATGCAGGGAAGATGCCCTCAATGGGTTAGTGCCCATGATGGGGGGAGCCTCATGGTGGCCCACAATGGGTAAGTGTCCGTGGTAAGGACATGGTGCCCATGATGGGGAGATGCCCACGATGGGGAGCTGCTCATGGTGGGGACATGATGAGGTCACGCCCACAGTGCCTGCAGTAGGGAGGTGCTTGTGGTGCCCACAGCAGGGAAAGACGCAAGATGGGGAGAGATCCAAGATGGGGAGATGCCCATACAGGGAGGTGTTTGTGGTGTCCACAGTGGGAAGTGCTTACAGTGGGGAGTTATTGTGGTCCTCGTGATCAGGAGGTGCCCACAGTGGGGAGGTGCCCATGAGGGGAGATGCCCACGCTGGGGGCACGCGCAGGGTGCCTGCAGTAGGGAGGTGCTTGTCATGCTCATGATGGGGAGATACCCATGATGGACAGATGTCCTTGGAAGATGCTCATGGTGCCCACAATAGGAAAATGCCCACAGTGGTACCCCTGATGGGGAGATGCTCGTGATGGGACAGTTGCTCATGGTGCCCATGCCCAGTACTTGTGCCTGCAGTGGGGAGCTGCCTGCACTTCCCATGTCCAGGATGCTCAGGCCAGGTGAGGCTGGAGGGGGCTTATGCAGCAACCCCTGCTCTACAAAATGTAGGATTTGGGGGGCTTTTCTCTCCAGCAACACCATCCAGAAGTGAAAACATGTGGTTTTTTCCCTGTGCAGGTCCTGTCATACCTGGGCGGGGTGCCGAAGGTGGAGGAGACAGATCTGAAGCCCCGCGTGGGGTTCCTGTACTCCATTGTCACCCACAACATCTCGATTTTGATCAACGACACCCGGGAGCAAGACTCGGGTCAGTACATGTGCACTGTCAACGTGGTGGATGACACCATCAGGTTGGAAAAGAACGTCGGCATCATCAACCTCACTGTCCTGGGTAAGGCTGCACCAGTCACCCCGGCTCCCTTGGACCTCCCCACGCTGCCCCTGGGGACTAACATCGGTGCCCCTGGGGACTAACATCGGTGCCCACAGTGCTGCCGGCCACCCCCACCTGCCAGCTGCACGGCAACGCCGTCGTGGGGGCCAACGTGACCCTGAGCTGCTCCTCCAAGAAGGGGAAGCCCTCGCCCATGTACCAGTGGCAGCGCGAGTCCCCCACCCTGCAGGTCTTCTTTCCCCCTGCCCAGGGTAAGGTGGCATCAGTGTGGGGACAGGTGGGTGGGTGGGTGGGCTGGAATATCCTGAGAAGGTTCAGCTGGGGGATTCTTTGGCTTCATCCCCTCAACCACTTCCTGCACGAGGAGGTGGAGGGCGCAGGGGTGGCTGTGAGGCAGCACCCGAATTTCTCACCTGCAGACCGGGCCAGGGGCACCCTCAAGCTGACCAACCTCTCCCTTGAAATGTCGGGGGTCTACGTCTGCAGGGCTGAAAACCAAGCGGGTTCTAAGAACTGCAGCATCGTCCTGGAGGTACACTCAAGTGAGTACGTGTCCACAGGGTTGGGGAGGGGGACAGAGTCTCCAGGAGGTCCCTGTGGGAATAAGGGAATAAGGGAATCTCTGTCTCTCTCTGGCAGCAAGCACCAAAGCAGTCATTGCCGGCGCCGTGCTGGGCTCCCTGGGTGCCCTTGCCACCATCATCTTCTTTGCCCAGAAAGTCGTCAGCTACAGGAGGAAAAAACGTGACAGCCAGGAGGAGGGACCCAACGAGATCAAGTGAGGCGCTCCTCCTGTGGAGGGGGTTCGAATCATCGTTAGGGTTCAGGGTTAATGGGCGAGGAGGGTGTTTCCAGCTCTGGCTCGTCATTCCTCACGTTCAGAGCTGATAGTGGGGAAAAGTTCTTGATCTCTGGCCAGTCATCACTGGGGTCCAGAGGTAACGATCAGTAGGGAAGTTTCCACCTCTGGCCAGTCATCGTTCGGTTTTGGAGTTAATGAGGGCATTTTCCACCTCTGTTTTCCCCTCTTTCCTTTTGTCCCTCTGTTTGGGGGTCCAGGAGGTCTGCACAACCTCACTGCTCAGGGAGGGCACGCCAGGGCGGGGAGTGGAAGGGTTCCCAAAGCCCATCTCTCTGATGCTCTCCCCTCTTGGCAGGGAAGACGCCATGGCACCCAAAACCCCGTCGTGGGCAAGGAGCCCAGCTTCAGACACCATGTCCAAAACCAGCACCCTGTCCTCCATCGCCGGCACCCGGCAACCCTACGGAGCCAGACCCCCCTCCGACACCGCCTCCATCCTCACCACCACCGGCAGCTACCGGGGACCCCCAGCCCGGGGAGGGGGGCGGCCCCCCAACCCCTCACCCCCCGCCGTTAATGGGACCCCCCGGCGCCGCCAGGATCCAGCTGCCACCCCGGGCTCACTGCCCCCCTCCAGCCTGGCACGAGCAGGTGCTGTCCCTGTCATGGTGCCTGCGCAGAGCCGAGCTGGCTCCTTGGTGTGAGCACCCCTCCCAAAAGACAGGGGTGCCCATAGCCAGCCCACCCCACTCCCTGTTTCCTGGGGTGGTTTTGTCCCTTTTTGGGTTTCCTTTTCTTTTTAACAGATGCCTCGAGCAGCTGGACTCATCGTGGGCCTGTTTAATGGGTGCAGGGGCTCGCTGGGTTTGGAGGGACTGAGTCTCCCCATAAATATCACCCCCCAAACCAGCCCCAGCCCCACCTCAGGGGGTCCCCTTCTTCTTATTTTTTTTCTATATCTATATATCAGGTGAGCTGAGGGATTCTTCATAAAAGAGCATTAAAAGTGGGGGGTGGGGTGATGGGGACGCACACACACACACACACTTTTTTTAGGGGTTTTCTGATTAAAAGCTGCTGCACTGCCCAGCACCGGCGCTTTGGGTGAGTTTGTGCGGATTTCGGGGTGGGGATGGATGTCCCACGACCTTCTGGGTGATGTCACAGGGCAGGGTGATGTCACAGTGCACCAGCCAAGGTCCTCAGAGTGAGGTGACATTCACGATGCACGTGTTGTCACACCCCCTGGCCGTGATGTCACACCCTGTGTCGGGTGGCACAATGTCACCATGAGCGTGTGACATCCGACTGATGCCTGTGTGATGCCATACAGGCAGGTCACGTGTCCGTCAGGGATGTCATGTGTACCTGCATGATGTCACCGTTACCATGACATGTGCCTCTCTGATGTCACACCCACAATCATGCCTAGCAGTGACGTCACACACAGCAGTGTGATGTCACTCCAGCCATCACACGCACCTGCGTGGTGTCACAGCAGCCGTCACATGTCCGGGTAGTGACATCACCGCCCATCTCCTGGCAGGAGCGCCCCACAAGTCATCTCCCACCCACGAGCGATGTCACGCCACCCCCTGTGCACCAGCGTGATGTCACGCCAGCTGTCACACGCTTGGCAGTGATGTCACACGTACAGGTGGGACATCCCTGCGGGGCACCGCCTGCCCCACACCCCTCCCACCGCTGCCCCGCCTGGGACCTCACCGCTCTGCTGGTGACATCAAAAGGCACCAAGGACAGGCCGGGGCTCTGGCAGGGGCGTTTATTGGGGCGGGGGCTCTCTGGGGTGGGGGGGGGCAGCCAGGGACGGGGGCAGGGCCTGGCTGTGGGGGGGCCCCGGGGGACGCATGCGGGGGTCGGGGGGTGAAGCGGGGGCTCCTGGGCCTCGGCGGGTGGCGACGGGGAGGGGGTCGGTGGCGAGGGGTTTCCGGAGAGCAGCTGGCGGCCCCTGCAAGCAAGGAGAGAGCGAGTGGTCAGCCTGGGCCTGGCCCCGCCTGTGCCCTGTGCCCCGCCTGCACCTTTACGCCTCTCTGCACCCTGTGCCCTGCCTGTACCCTTCACCCTTCACCCTTCCTGCACCCTGCGCCCTGCACCCTGCCTGCACCCTGCCCACTCTCTGCACCCTGCCTACACCCTGCTCTCACGATGCTCCTGCAGCCTGCACCCTCTCCGTGCCCTCCCCCTGCCCACACCCTGCCCGTGCCCTACTTGCAGCCCGCCACACCCTGCCTGCACCCTTGTCCTGCCTCCACTGCTGCCCACACTCTGCCCTCACCCAGCCCAGGAACCTGGGGTTACCGTGCCTGCACCCCCCTAGGCAGAGCACCATGGCAGAAGGAGGGGAACCTGGCTCCGCTGCTGTCAGCCTGTTCAGCCCCCCTAACAAGGCATCCGGAAGGAATCTCTGGGCCCTAAGAAGCTGCACAGCACCGGCATTTGGCAGCTGCCTCCCCCACTGCAGCCCTGTGACATCCTCACTGCAGCCCCATTGAATCTCCGCTGCTTCCTCACTGCATCTTCAGTTTGCTCCCATCGCATCCTCACCGAATCTCTGTTGCTTCCCCACTGCATCCCCAGTTCATCCCCACCACATCCTCACTGCATCCCCTTTGCAGCCCCACTGCATCTTCACTGTGTTCCCACATTGTCCCCACTGGATCGTCACTAAATCCCCACTGCATCCTCAGTTCCTTCTCATCCAGCCCCACTGAATTCCTTCTCCATCGTCAGGGCATGCTCACTGCATTTTCACTGAATCTTCAGTGCATTCTCACTGCATCCCCTCTGCTTCCCTACCACATCTCAGTTCTGTTCCCACTGTACCCTCAGTTCATCCCCAGTGTGTCCCAGCTGAGTTCCAGTTCCATCCCCGCTACATCCTCAGTTCATTCCCGTCGCAGCCTTGCTGAATTCCCCGCCACATCCTCACTGCATCCTTCTCTTCCTCCCCACCGCATTCCCACTGCATCTTCAGTTCATCCCCTCTGCATCTTCACTAAACCCCCATTGCATTCCCACTCCATCCTCACTGCATCCCAGTTCCATCCCAGCTGCATCCCAGTCTCATCCCGGCTGCACCTCCACCAGCCCCGCCACACTCACGTGGCCGAGCCGGCAGCACGCCCTCCCCGCCGCTAACCCCAAACCAGCCTTGCCGGTATCCGGGGCCACGCCGCGCTCACGGCACCGGCAACGGGGCACGGGGCACGGCCCGGGCACGGCGCAGCCACCACCCGGGGCTCCAATGCCACGCGGCCTCGGCACCGTGGGCGCTTTTTAAATTTACCTTTTCCTGCCAGGAGACTGTGACACAGGCTTTTAAAAATAGCATGTGCTGAGGCGAGGCGCTCGGGGTGGTGTTGCTAAGGGAGAGATTCAATCCAAATCTAGGGCTGCGCCTTCCATCCTACTTCCCATCCTTCCCAACTACTACGGCGCGCACCCAAAATAGGGCAAGGCAGGGGCTGCCTGCCTGTGTGCTTCCATCTCCTGGGAGGAAAAACCCCTTCTCCATCCCGAATCGGTGCGGGGAAGGATGCTCCATCCCAAATCTGCGCGGGGAAGAATGCTCCATCCCAAATCTCTGCAGGGAAGGATGCTCCATCCCAAATCAGCTTGGGGAAGGATGCTCCATCCCAAATCAACACAGCAAAGGACGCTCAGAGCAGCATCCTTGTAGAAATGACCCAGTTTTGGGGGGAAAGAAGCGGGATTTGGGATGTACCTAATCACCGTTGCGGAGGTCGCCGCCGCGGGTGCTGTTGGCGCACTCGGCGTCCTTGGTTTTCCGATCAATCTCACCCCCTTTGATCTTCTTGCGGGTCATATGGCCACGGAAACTAGCCTGGATCTTGGCAGCTGCCGCGTTGGCATCAGGGTCGTCCAAAGGGATGTCCAGGATGTCCTCGTCCAGCTTTGTGCAGGCTCCCTCCTGGCGGGTGGCAACGGCAGGGTTACAGCTGGTGGGACCTCAAAGAGCGCAGCCCCCTCCCCAAATGAATCCATTCAAGAACGTCCTAAATGAGCCCCTGTTCTAAAAATTAGGGGGAGGGGTGCTAAAAATTAGGTTTACTAGTCAAAAATTAGGGTCCTTTGCTAAAAATGAGGGTTTTGCTAAAAATCAGGGTCCCTTGCAGGTGTCTTGGGGAAAGTGCAACCAAAGCTGCAGGTGGGGGAAGATGCTTCACCTCCTGCTCATCCCTAAATCCCACCCTGGACTACACGGCTGCAGGAAGCCAGACTCCAGCCAGAGTTATGATGCAGGGAGAGGAGAATCCATGGGATCCATGGGAGCAGAGGATGGGTTCTGGGGGGTATTTTGGCACGGAGCTGGGGCCATGCTGCACAAAATGAGCTGGTCATGCCTCAGTTTCCCTTTCCCTTGCAGCCTGTTGCATCCTCCTGCATCCCTCCTCAGAGCTTTGGTTGAAAATACCAGGAGATTTGGGATAAGGAGTGATGCCAGAAGGGAGGAAAAGCCCCAGCAAGGACAAATCACTGCAGCCCATTCCCCTCCTGCCACATCCCACCAGAGCTGTTGGACTCGGCACCAAGTTCAACAGGGAAAAAAAATATAGGAAAATGAAAAGAGGTGGAAATGAGCTGGCATTGGATGATCCAGTGCCTGCAGCTGTGGGGGTGAAGCCTTTTTGTTGCCCCACGAGCACTTGAAAGGACTTAAAGGAGTTTTGGGGGGCTTATTTGTAGATTTGGGGGGGGAGGAAGCTCATCCCGTTGGAGCGTGCCATGGCTCCACGAAGTTGCTCGGCTTGTTTTACCATCATGAAAGGTGAGGATGGGTCCAAGGTGGAAATGATAGGTCCAAGGTGGAAATGATATGTCCAGGGTGGAAATGATATAGCCAGGGCTGGAAATCCTATAGCCAGGGGAGAGATCCTATAGCCAGGGGAAGGAAATCCTATATCTAGGAAAGAAAGCCTATATTCAGGAGAGAAATCCTATATATGCGGAGGTGGGGGGAGAACAACCTATATCCAGGGGAGAAGTCCTATATACAGGTGGGAGAAATCCTATATACAGGTGGGAGAAACCTATATCCAGGGGAGAAATACTATATCTGGAGGAGGGAATCCTATAGTCAAGAGAGAAAACCTATATATGAAAGGGCATATCCTATATCCAGGCAAGAAATCCTATATCCAAGAGAGTAATCCTATATTAAGGGAGAGGAAATCCTATATCCAGGGGAGAAATACCATATACAGGTGGAGGAAATCTATATATGCAGGGGCATTTCCTATATCCAGGGGAGAAATCCTACATTCAGGGAAGAAATTCTGCATACAGGTGGCAGAAACCCATATCCAAGTAGAGAGATCCTGTATATAGGTGGGAAAAACATATATTCAGGAGAAAAAAAAATCCTATATCCAGGGGAGACATCCTATATTCAAGGGAGAAAACCCATATGCAGGGGGCCATATCCTATATCGACAGGAGAAATCCTATATCCAGTGGAGAAACACCATATCCATGGGGTGAAAACCTCTATGCAGGAGATGAAAACTTGTATCTAGGGAAGAAATCCTATATTCAGAAGGAGAAATCCTGCATATGAGGGAAAAAGTCCTACACATAGGGGAGAAATCCTATATCCAGGCAAGATAAATCCTATATCCAGGGTGGGCTTTGCCTCTTTGGAGGTGCCCAGGAGTAGAGATGGGGGCTTTTCCCTGTGCTGCTGTCTTAGCAGGAGGGGGAAAAGGGGGAAAAAGTGGAGAAAAGGGATTAAAAAAAGGGGAAAGGGGGAAAAAAAGGGGGAAAGGGGCAGGAAAAGTCAGGGGATCAGGGAGAAAGGGGAAAAGGATGTGGTTTTCCGCCCAAGCCAGCTGGTGGCCAGGAGGGAGGAGAGAGAGGTGCAACCCCAGTTAAGCCCTTTATCCATAAGCAACCCCCGATCCCACTTGTAGAGCAATTGTGGGGCTGGGGGAAGCAAAAGCTCCATAAAAGCTGGCTTCGAAGCCAGCGGGGTTTTCCTCGGTGGGCTGTGGGGTGCAGGATGCTGGCCGCGCTGTGGCCCCGGCGGGATGGATTCCGAACTGGTGCGAAGCAGGAGTGGGGATTTGGTGGGGGGCTGGGGGGAAGAAGGGTCTGGGGGGGGGGGGGGGGGTCGCGGAGTTGGTTGAGCTCTTGGGTGCAGCACCCCTCGCACCCCCCGCCTCCACCACCCCAAAAACCCCCCGGCCGCCCCCAGAGCGGAGCAGCAATAAGGGATGAAAGGCAGGAGCGGGTGCTGGGGGTCGGGGAAGGGGCACCTACATTGCAGCAGTCCATGGCGGAGGGCGGGTGGGCGGCCAGCGGCGGGCGAGGGGCTCCGGCAGGATCTCGCTTCCCCGGCAGCTCTCCCGGCGCAGGTGGCAAGTTGAGCGGAGCCGCTTGCCTACGTAATGCGCTTTCCTCCGGGCGAGCCTATCAGCCCGACACCCCTGCCAGGCTTTTGGGGGGGAAGGAGGGGTGCCTTATTTTTTTTTTCCTCCCTTTCTCCTCTTCTTTTTTTTTTCTTTTTTTTTTTAATTTTTTTTTTTTTTATTTTCCCTCCTCCAATTTTATTTCGCAGCCTCCAACTCCCTCCTAACACTTAAAGGAGCCGGCAGCTCGCCTCGGAGTTTCGTGGAACACAACATCACATGCAGAGGATGGGAGCCAAGATGTGATGAGGCTTGCCCTGGGCGTGGAGGGTTTTTTGGGGGGCAAAGCTATAACAAATGGGGGTACTGGGTTCGTTTTGGGGGGGTACACTACCCACAGCGATGCTGGAGGCAGGTTTTACCCCCTGGGTTGGTTTGCACGGGGGGCAAAAAACCTTCTTGATCCACTTAGGACTTGGTCCTGAAGGAGGGTGAGGATGAGGATGATGAGGATGAAGACGGTGAGGAAGGGTGGGCATGGTGGGACACTGCATCCCACTGAGCACCCGCAGAACCCTGGGGGTGATGTGGCCAACTGCAGGCTCCAAGCAGAGAAGTGGGCTCCACTTCTGGGGTCTGGGGGTCCCTTCCCCACTCACAGGAGCATCTGAACCCCCATATTTGGGGTGTTCTCCAAGCAGACCTGCAGTCCCAGCCACTTGCACAGCCCTTGGTGCTCCCTGCAGCCCCTGCTCCTGCCCCTGGACCACGCCGAGGTGCTGGGACTGGCAGGGTGAGCCGGGGCCCCCCAGGAAAGAGGAGGGACCCCCAGGGCAATGCAGGGGGCTGCAGCCCACAGCCCCCCCATCGCCTGCCTCGCTCGCCTCTAATCCGGGTTTGGGGGTTGCTAAGCAACAGCATAAGTCGCCCGTGGGCTCTGCGCCGATGCTGCTCCAGCCAGCCCCCAAAACACGGCGTGGCCCCCCCAAGGCAGGCACCAGCACCCCCCGACCCACCTGCACAGTCAGGCCCCACCAGTTCTCCCTGGCCAAGTTTGCTCACAGGGGTTCTCCTTCTTGGGGGCCTGGTGGCACTGACCTTCCTCTTTGCCACCACCACCACCACCATCATCATCATCATCATCATCATCATCATCATGCCTGTTAGCATCCCTGTTCCACTGGCATCACTGTTTCTGGCACTGGAATGGGCACTGTCCCCACTGTTGTCCCCATACCTGACCTCATCCCCATCACCTCCACCACATTCTCCATCTCACCATTGTCCCTGTCCCCATCTCTATCACCACCCTCCTCACGATCCCCAACCCATTTCTTGTCCCCATCCTCCTCACAATGCCAATCCCCACCCCCATTCCCAGCTTCAGCCTCACCATCTCTCTCCCTGTCCCCATCCCTGTCATCACCCTCATCCCTGTCCCTATCATTGGCCCTGTCCCCTTCTGTATCTTCATCCTTGTTGTTCCCATTCCTATCCCAGCTCCATCTCTTTCTCCAAGGCCATTCCAGCTGGGTGCAGGTGGTGGCACCTCTTGCCCCCTGACACCCCAGGATACCCACACATCCCACTCCCCATCCCAGGCACATCCCACCACTGCCACCTCCCTCAACTGCTTCACCCACACTTGGAGGTTGATGGGGGTCACCCCTGCCCCAGCAGCAGCCAGGCACCCAAATTCCCTCTTGGGAAACGCTCTCAAGCATCCCTCAAACTCCCCTGGCAGCCACTGGCAGCCCGCTCTCCCGACTGGAGCCACTTTTCCACCGTCACTTCTTCCCACCAGCACGGCAGGGTGGGGGGGATGGGAATAGCTCTGCTCCAGAAAACCCTGCTCCAGCTTCCAGGAGAAGCCTTGGCAGCTCTGCTGGGATTTTTTCACGGGAAGAGATCCTTTTCCCTGGTTTTCAGACCCTTCAGATCCACCACTGCCTTGCTCCAATGAGAGAAGACCGGGTGTTTTGGGCGAGTTAAGTGGGAAGGGTTTTTGGGGTGATTCATCTATCAGGGATCTGGGAAGTTAGCCCCAAAATCAGGATTAGTCCCTCAGTTAGTCCCCAAAATCTGCTCCATCCGTGGCACCCCGGTCCTGGCAGAGCCGCCGAGCGCCGCCGTCTCCCGCAGGCTGCGGCTGCGGAGGAGGGACGCGAAATGCCAAAACATTTCTAATCATTAATGGCGGCTTTTGAGCCTGTTCCAGGCTCTGCATTTTTCCTCCCTGGACCCCTTCATCTGGACGTTGCTTTTTCAGGTGCTCCAGCACCTCCAAAATTTGAATTCCAAGGAAATAACTCAGATTTTGGAAGGGGAGAACGGGAAGTGCAGCTGGCGAGACCCGCTGAGAACATCCCGCCGTCGTGGTTTGAGATGGTGGCAAAGAGGTGTTAAAAAATCCTTTAAAAAAAAGGAAAAAATCCTTAAAAGCAAAGGGAATTGGATGCTGGAATGATGCCCTGGGCGGGCAGTGTTGCCGGCTGCTGAAGCAGGAGCCGGCAGCCGGCGAGGCGGTGCTGGGGGGGGTCAAGGCGTAGCTGGTTGGCATCAGCCCCGGCACGGGGTCCCCGCCAGCTTTTTTTTCCCCATCCCTCCTTCCTGTTTTTCCCAGGGGAGCCGCTGTCATGCCCCGTGCCGTGGGCGAGCACCACATATGGCGAGGGAAAACAGGAAAGAGGGGGGAAAAACGGGGTGAGCATGGAAAGGGGGGGGTTCAGTCCCCTCCAAAAACAGAGCAGCCGGCTTCAACGCAAACCCCGCCACTTTTTGGGGGGGATTTTGAAACCATGCTGGGTGGGAAAACATGAATTTCACAGGTAGGAATAGGACTGGGGGGGCCCTTGCGTGCACCCCAAAATTCCATGGAGGTGTCTCAGCTTATGGAGCGGGGTAGGAGAGGAGCAATGTCACATCATTCCTTCACGCCGGGATGTTATGAAGTTTCTTCCAACCTCCAGGGATGCAGGGGCCTAAATATAGAGGCTAAAAATATCATCCCATGCTCAGCTCAGCCCCAAACCCAGGATTTTTCGGGGAGAAATCTCAGGTGATTGGTGCTAATAATGGCGGGGACCTCGTTAATAAAATTCCTCATTAAAACAGCACCACTGGGGTGGGATGGAAGTGCAGCATCCACCCACGGGAAAAGGGCAGGAGCCAGGGGAGGACCAAGGGGGTTTTTTTGGGTTTGGGGTTGGATAGTGGGAAATGGGGGATTTGGGGCGAGTGCTGCGGTTGCGTCTCCGGAGAGGTGTCCCAGTTCATGAGGGTTATGGGGACGGGCTCCCCTTCGGCTCCTCTCCACGCATTTTGGGACAGAATCACGGTGATCCGGAGCTGTGCGTGCTGCCTGCTTCCCCTGGTGCTGCCTGCTCCCCCTCCATGTCCTTGGCCTCCTTCAGGTCCCGGAGGAAAGAAGAAAATTTAGACAATGTGGCACAAGGGTGGCAGGGACAGGGTGGGAGCAGGGACCCAGTGCAGCTCCTGGCACCTCAGATTCTCTGGAGGGGCCTGGAGCGGAGGGCAGCGTACCTGGGAAGGGGGCCAGGTGAGACGGTCGTCCTCCAGCATGGCTCCCCACGCCACCGGGTCGATGGCACCAGCTGGAGAAGGAGGAGGCTTGATGCCACGTGCAATGGGCACCTGGTGCCACGAGTTACGGGCACATGGGACAGGCACAACATCCTGGGTGATGGGCAAAAATGGAAGGCTTGATGGCCATAGGTGATGGACATTTGGGACAGGCACAACGCCATGGGCAATGGGCCCAGGAGGCAGGTTTGATGCCCTGGGTGATGGGCAGACGGGAGAGACCTGATGCTGTAGATGGGGGTCACATGGGGCAATGGAGATGTGGGGCAGGCCTGGCGCCCTGGTGATGGGCACACGGAGCAGGCTGGGCAGGCAATGCAGCGCGGGGCAGGAGATGGCAATGTGGGGGTGGGTGCTGGGCAAGGCCACTCACCCTCTCTCTGCTCCAGCAGCTTTTGGAAGTACTGAGCTGCAAAGGCCACCACGTCGGTGGGCTGCTCCCGCAGCACTTCCCGTGCCAGCCCTTCCAGCAGGTTCCGGAAGCCGGCGGGCACCCTCATGTTGATGCTGGCAGAGGCAATGGACATGGCCACCTCTCCCGGACCGCCTGCAGCGGCACAGCCCGGGATCACCCACAGCCCCCGGTGCCACCGGGCACCGCCGGGACTCGAACCCGCGGACCCACGACTGCGGGAGCGAAGAGCCGCCGCTAGGGGGCGACACGCTCCTTGCCCCTCCGCGCACGCGCGCCACCGCCCCTCGCTGCGCGCGCGCGGCCTCGGCCTGGGCGGGGAGAGCGGGAGCGAGGGGGCCCCGGTCCCCTCCCCCCCGCGTCCCCCGTCCCCTCCCCGTGTCCCCCGGTTCTTGCCCCCCGCCCCCCCCCGCAGCCCCGCAACCCTCGGCCCCGCGCTCCCGGCTTTTCCCCTCGGCCTCTCCCGTCAGTCCCGGACCGGGCCGCGCCGGCGCTTCAGGCCGCGGTGCGGACGCCGTCGCTTGGCAACCGCCCCCCCTCCCACCGGCGGCGCGTGCACGGGCCACGCTCCCGCGCGTTGGGCCCGCCCGCGGGGCGGGGCGGGGGCGGTGGAGGCCCGGGGGTACCGGGGTGTACCGGGGGCACCGGCGGGTATCGGGGGGCACCGGCGGTCCCGGCGCCCTCACAGCCCCTTGTCCCCCTCAGGATGGCGGCGTGGGCCCTGCTGGCGCTGCTGGCTCTGGCTCCGGCGGCGGCAGGTAATGGGCTGGGGAAGGTCAACCTCCGACCCCCCAGCCCCGCGGGCACCCTCTGCAGCCTGCCCCGAGACCCCCCCAGACCCACTTCGGGGCGCTTGGCACCGTCAGAACCCTTGGCATGGCAGCAGCCCGGCTCCGATGCCCGTGGAATTCCCTAAGCTCCCCCAAGCCCTGATTTGGTGCCCTTTGCGCCTTTCCGAGCCTCTTACGTGCATTGGCACCTCCCCAGCCCCGCGTTTTAGAGTGCCCCTCTTGGCACCCCCCACAAACCCCCCACTGTGATGCCCCTTGAACCCCCAGACCCTCTTTGATGACATTGGCACTACTCTGAGCCCCACTTTGGGGCCCTTGGTGCTCTCCCAGCCCCACCGCGATGCCTTTGGCTTCCCCCTTAGCCTAGTTTTGATGCCCTTGTCACTGCCAACCCCTCTTTCACACTCTTTGCACCCCCAAGCTCTGCTTCAGTGCCCTCTGCACTCCCAGAGCCCCAGTTTGATGCCCTCTGCACCCCTTGAGTCCCACTTTGATACCCTTCACACCCCCAGCCCCTCCCCAACGCCCTTGGCCCAGCACTGCTGCCGTGGGACGATGCTTTACGTAAGGTGGGAGCCACATGCGGCTCCTCAGTGGTGTCTCGTGGGCTCTCCTCCCTTCCCTCCTCCCTTCTTCTCCCTTCCCTCCTCCCAGCTGCTTTTTATAGCCTCCACTCTTCCCTGGCGTCTCAGTTTTAATTTTTTTTTTCTCCTCCGACTTGTTTTTTATATAACTCCCAGAGCCTCGTGGCATGAGGCAGTGGGACCAGCGATGCAGCTGACTCCTGAGGGGTTGAGGACGTCGTTCCTTTCCTTTCCTTCCTTAAACCCAGCCTAGGATGAGCTGCAGAGGAGATGAGGCTCCATGAGCTCTGATTTGGTCAATGGGGATCTCAGATCACCCCTCAAATGTTGCTCCTGACCCCCTTTTCAAGCATGATTTTCTTTTCACACTGCAAAAATGGGCCTTTTGGGGGTGCCAGGGCTGAGCCTTCTGCTTCTGTCCCCACAGAAGGTGCCTTTGCCAATGCTGCACACCCAATGTTTCCCATCCCACCCCTTGACAAACTTTTTTCCATGGGAAAAATACATCAGAACATTTATTAGCAAGGCTGGGTTGGGAGAGACACTCCCATGCTGTTAACAGAAGAATTTTTACCAAAGTCTGTATCCAAATCCATGTAATACAAGCTGTAACATGCTCCCTGTGCTTTGGGAGGCAAATACCCTCTTGTGGACTTTAAATTCAGCCTCTTCCTCAGCTCTGTGGGGATTTTAACCACCTTAAGGCTGACCAGAAAGCTGTAAATTAAGAGGGATCTCAAATAATCTGTATTTAAGAGGGGATCAGAGGCCATGGAAAGGGTGTTTTCCTCTCAGAGCTGATGTTTGCACTGTTTGCTGATTCCAGGGGGAAGGCTCGGCTTTGCCTCCTACTATGGTGACCACATGGTGCTGCAGAAGAAGCCGTCAGGGGCTGTGGTGTGGGGCCACGGGGAGCTGGGGGCCGTGGTCACCGTGATTCTCTCAGGGGCTGGTGGCCTCATCATCATGGAGAAAACAGCACAGGTTAAAGGTCAGTCCCAGACCTTCACTAGAAACTGAGGCCGATGGTTTTGGTGGCCAAAGAATTTGTCTGAGCCCAAATCAGAGCTGATGGTGGGGTGAGACAGGGTTTGTCACCACCCTGAGGTTTGTCACACTGCTGCCCTGGGGCTGCAGAGGTGGTGGTGACATCTCCAGCTCGTGCTTTTCCCTCTCCAGGAGACCTGGGGGGGCTCAGCCATTCCCTTCCCCACCGGTGCCAGCCTTTGCTCACTTTGGTTCCCAGCAGCGGATCCCGTGGGCGCCCAGCGGGAGCCGAGCTGCTGCTGGAGTGGGTGGCACTGCACAGGCTTGAGCCGAGCGATGAGGCTGTGGAGGGGAGAAGGGGAATTTAGCTTCTCTCCCTGTCTAAACCATGTCTGAAGAATTTCCAGAGCACTCCTGGCTTCTTTTTCGATCTATGACCCCTTGGAGGATCCTGTGGGATCTTTAAGCCCCAAAGGATGGTGCCTGTGCAAGCAGAGCCTTCCTTGGGGCTGGGAGAGCTCAGGGACGCCTCAAATCCCAGCTACCTCACTGCCTGAAGAGTTGGGGGGGAGCTCATCACCTTTGGGGGGTGAAAGTGCTGGCCAAGGGCACCTCCATAACCTGAAGAGCCTGGAGGTGTCTTGTGAGAGAGCAGCGATCCAGGAGATCTGCAGGATCCAGCCAGAAAATCCACTCAAGCTCTAGCAGAATATCTTTACGCTTCGATTCGGCGCCTCTAAAATTAACCAGAGACATCTCAGTGTCACACACACCAAGCTGCTCCTGTAATCCCAGTTCCTCCCAGCAGCTTCTGCTCTGACACACATTTGTTTTCCAGATTTTCTCTTTTAACCCCTTAATTCCTGCAGGAGGAAGGTCCCTGTGATGGCAGAGATCTTCCAAAATCCATTTCCCCAACCTGTCTTTGTGGTGGGGAAGCTTTACCCTGTTCCCCACTCAACATCCTGGCAAAGGTCTTGAAGCCTTCATAATGGTGGTGGAAGATAAGAATCATCCTCTTCCTCCAGGACCTTCTGGGACATGGACAACTGTCCTGGACCCAGTGGATCAGGGTGGTCCCTATGCACTGACAGCTGAGCAGGGCTTGGAGAACGTGACCCTGCGGGACATCTACTTTGGAGATGTGTGGCTTTGCAGCGGGCAGAGCAACATAGCAATGACGGTCCTGCAGGTAAGGCCCCCCAGCACAGATCAGGCAGGATCAGGTAGGGATCAGGCAGGGAAGTGCTTTGCCTGCTCCTGCCCCTTCTTCAGGTGGCCAATGCCAGCCAGGAGCTCGCCATGGCATCTCGCTATCCCTACGTCCGTATCTTTGCTGCGGCGCCTGCCCGCTCCGACGTTGAGCTGGAGGACCTGGAGCGGATCGACCTGCCCTGGTCCATTCCAACGGCTGGTGAGTGCAATGGGCCTCCAAAAGAGAGCTTGGAAATGGCTTTTCCCCAACTTTTTCCCTTTGCAGCCTGCTGTTTCTTGAGCAGAAAACCTGGGCCACGGGAATTTCACCTACTTCTCAGCCGTGTGCTGGCTGTTGGGGCGCTCCTTGTATGAGGCTCTGGGTTCCCCCATCGGGCTGGTGGAGGTGGCCTGGGGGGGGACCCCCATCGAGGCCTGGTCCTCCCGCCGGGTTCTGCAGGCGTGTGGGCTCCCGGAGGACACGGGGAGGTGAGAGAAGGTGCCGTGGAAACGCCTCCTGCCCCGTACCACACTGCTTTTGGGGAGTATCCTCATCCCTTCCCACCCCACCTCCTCTCCCGAAGCCTCACTGCCCCCTCTGTGCATCCTTATGCCCCCTTAGGATAAAGTCCCCTCCCATGCCAAGAGCATAAGGCACATCTGGGTGGGTAAAGAGGGAGAGGAGGGACCCCAGAGCTCCCTTTGGCATGGTGCTTGCTTTAACTTGAAGCCTGCCTTGTTCTTTGCACCCCCTTAAGCCTAGCTTTGTCTTCCAGCACCTCCCCACATCAGCATCTCTCTGGCCCACAAACGCCCTCCGTGCTCTGGAACGCCATGATCCACCCGCTGCTCAACATGACCCTGCGGGGTGTTGCTTGGTACCAGGGTGAGCCCCCATTTCTCTCCCCAGGGGTGGAGCAGCCCCCGCTGTCCCACCGAGCTCTCATAAGCCCTTCTTTTTGGGGGATAGGTGAGGACAACACCCTCCTGCACACAGACCAGTACAACTGTACCTTCCCTGCACTCATCGCCGACTGGCGCCGGGCGTTCCATGCTGGATCAGCCGGACAGACGGAGCAGCTTCTGCCCTTTGGCTTTGTGCAGGTGTGGGAGGGTGAGAGGCAGGGCCCCCACGATCCTGTGGGGATACCCAGGGGGGCTTCACACACTGGAGGCCACTTCCACGTTGGCAGCAGGGAGAGGATGCTGTAAACACATGGACGCATTTTGCCACGTGCTGAAAATCCCATGCAGGGGCTGCAGTGGCCAGTTTTGGGAAGCTGAGCCACTCCCCCATTTTCCCTGTGACTCCCAGCTGTCCACCTACCGCCGTCGGAGTGCGGACGACAGCTTTGCCCGGCTCCGCTGGCACCAGACAGCCGACCTGGGGGTTGTTCCCAATGCCAAGATGCCCAGCACTTTCATGGCCGTTGCCATGGATCTGGGCGATGAGCACTCTCCCTATGGCAGGTGAGTCCTGGGCTGGGGTGAGGGTGTAGGGATGGAATTTTTGGGTACCAACCCCATCTTCCTCCTCTTCCTTGGCAGTATCCACCCCCGGGACAAGCAGAATGTGGCGCACCGGCTGCTGCTGGGTGCCAGGGCTGTGGCGTACGGGGACAAGGACCTCGTGTTCCAGGGACCGTATCCCACCCGGGCTATCCTGGAGGTGACCAGGGGGCTGCTGAATGTCACCTACAGCCAGGAGCTCATCTGCCGTCAGAGGGATGCACAGGCATTTGAGGTGAGGGGGTGGGAAATCCTCCCCAGAGAGCTGGGAAAAGGAAAGCAACACTGATAGGGGTTTCTCCCCTCCCCAGGTGTGCTGCTCCAGCCAGGCATCCCCGTGCCAGTGGCTGCCGGCACCGGTGGTGGCCGTGGGGTCCCGCACGGTGACGCTGGCCCTGAGTGGCTGCAGGACGCTGGTGCTGGGCCTGCGCTATGCCTGGGCCGAGTGGCCCTGTGAGTACCAGGCCTGCCCCCTCTACAACCCCCAGGGGCTGCCTGCACCCCCCTTCCTGCTGGACACCCTCCCTGCAGGGAATGCTGCCGGAGGGAGGGAGCTGCTGCTCCTCCCCGCCTCCAGGTTCCCCCTAAATTAGGGAGTTGAGTGAGCTCAGGCCTCTGGCAAAGCACTCAAGGCTCCTGGCACTGCCCCTTCCCAAGCCAGGAAGAGGCTTGGTTACTACCTTATTAATTAAACAACTTTTCAGCTCCTCTTTGGACTCCAGCCAAGGCTACAGAGTCGAGGGAGGGGGAAAAAGCCAATTTACAATTAAATATATGAAAAATGATGTAAGGACAAATTAAATATATGGAAAATGATGTAAGCAGCAAGACACACCGGTGGGAGCTGAGCCCCTCACTGCTGCTCCCTTGCCCATGGAGCTGGTCCTGGCCCCCCAGGCACCCCATTTCTCTGGGCACGGACTGCTGATCCCCAGGGTAGGGTGCTCACAGGATCCAGGGATCAGCTTCCAGCTGCAGGGTGGAGACAGGGAGAGAGGAGCTCTGCCAAAAACCCACAGCTAAACACTAAGGCTGGGCTGCGACTGCCTTCCACCACCCTCTCTTTATAAACAGTTAATAAACCACCTCATTTTATTTCTGGATTGGTTTTTCCTTCAGAGGAGCATTCCTAATCCTCCGTTCTCCACCTCTTGCCATAACAGCAGGGAAATTTGTGTGGAAGAGGCACAGTGTGGCACCCAGCACTTAGAATAAGAGACCTGAGAGGTTCTGCACAAAACACGGATTGTTTAACCCTTTTTGCTGGACAAATGTACATAAGAAGGGAAAGGCCAAGTGCAGGAAGCACAGGTGGGTTCAGCCCCACTGCTGCAGCACAGCTGTGTCAGAAAAGTGGATCCTGGGATCACAGGATCCCTGCCTGCTGCCTGCTTCTGGGTCAGGCAGATCCAAGCGAGTCCCGTGAGGCTTTTCCCGTCGTTTCCACTCCAGGCTTTGGTTCTAGACAAGGGGGGAAGAGCAGGCAGTTAATTAGCTGGGCGATGGCAGACTAGGATCTGGGCTTGTGCCAGCACCGGGTAACTGGCCCAGGAGCCAGCTGTGCTGGCCCTGGGTTGCCGTGGCAACGAGGATGCAGAATCCAGCTCAGTCTGTGTATTTTTTTAACCACAGTTCAGACTCTGTGTTCAGGGCCAGGAACGAAGCCCAGGCCTCTCGGCTCCTACCTGTGGGGCCGGGCTGTCTCACACAGCCTGCAAACCACTTGCCATGGGCACCAGGGGTCCCTGTGAGACTCCAAAGGAGGCATCCAGCTCCCCAAAACCCAAAGTATATGGGAGAGGGAGCAGTGCAGGCCCTGGGAATGCGGCTCTATCTTGGAACCCAGCTCCATCTCTGCACACAGCCCCACTGTGCCCACCAGTGCCATGTGAACAGGAGAAGGGGGCAGGCATGGCATCCTTGGCATCAGCCTCCCAGGATTTAAAACTCCCAACCCCACTCCCAGCAGGATGAGCTGCCAAAAACAGGGACCCTCCCAGCCCCGCAGTTTGCCCAGAGCTTGGATTTAAGCAGCAATCTCTTGGCTTGCTGTTCCTATAGCAACTCCTGCCCACACCTTGGATCGCAGTAGCATCACATTGTGGATGCCAGAACCCCTTTCAGGATTTGTCAACCCTCACAGTGACCCCCAACTATGCCCCAAACATCTTAAGGTCTTGGCAAAGGATTTTGGGTGGTCCAGCCACATTTCCAGGGTGGGATCTGGTGGTGTGGGAGCCAAGGGAAGAGGGAAGAAGTTGCCTCTACCCAAAAAGCCTACCTAGGGCTGCACCGTTGGAGAGGGCTGTACTGCCTTCGGCCTCGGGGGTGCAAGCTTGGTGTTTGGGCTTGGTGGTCTCCAGCCCAGCCAGCAGCGTCATGAAGTCGATGACCGTATCGATGTCCTCCTTGTTGGCAGTGGCTTCCCTCAGGGCGCTGACAGCATTGAGGCGGCTGAAGGAGGTCAGCTCGGAGATGTTGGCACGGAGGAAGAGAAGGATGACGTTGAGGTCGTTGAGGGGGCAGGTGAGCATCCTGCGACTGAGCAGGTCGAAGGCAGGCAGCATCTCATAGATGGAGAGCAGCCCCTTGTCCCACTGGCAGAGCTGCAGGGCATTGTAGATGACAACGGGGATGAGGAGGACATAGACGCTGCCAACTGAGAGGCTGATGAGCTGGAACACGGAGAAGAAGACCAGCTTGCAAGGGATGAGCGGGGGGATGTGTGGCTCTGCCTGGAGCAGCCCTGTTGTGATGGAGCAGTTGAACTCATCCTGGAAGAAGATGTTAAGGTGCAGAAAGACCAGGTAGAGGCAGGTGGCAGCCAGGAACAGGAGCAGCAGCAGGTTCCGCAGGATGTAGATGAACACCAGGGCATGGGCGTGCTGCTTGCAGCTCAGGTACCGCTCCAGCAACGGGAACTCGAAATACCTCTCCCGGCGGGCCCTGGGGGTAGAGGAACGCAGGGGCAGTGAGAGCCACCCCCAAACTGCACCATTTCACCCAAGTCCATCCTGGATGCAGCCGCAACACCACATGGAGGGACTCCAAGGGGGACGGTGACCTGGCCTGGCCTCACCTCTCGTACTCCTCCCAGAATCGCTCCGGCTCGGCACTGGCCTGCTGGACCTTCTTCATGTGCTGCACCAGGCGCACGGAGCGGTTGTAGGATTTATCCAGCTCGTCGATGATGAAGAGGAGGTCGGAGTGCAGGGCGGGGGCAGCGGCGTAACGCCACAGTAGGTACGGCAGGTACATCAGCACCGCCACCACCAGCAGCGAGTAGGGGAAGACCTGGGCAAAGAAGATGAACGGTCACTGAGGATGTGGAGTCGCTCTTGCTGTGGACATCCAGATGGGATGCAGGGGCACCCAGACGTGACTTTGACCCTACCTTGAGAGCCCAGAGGGACTTGGTGACAGCACGTCCCTCGGCGTCGAAACCATGGTGGATGAGGGAGTCCCAGCAAGCCGTGTCGGTGTAGGCGGACTGCTTCCCCGTGAAGTTGGTGGGAGAGAAGCAGCTGATCTGGGAGCCTGGGGTGAGGAGGAGGAGAAGAGCAAACCTCAGCCATGGAGGGTGGAGGAGCATTCCACTGCCACAAGCCAATGCCTTACAGGAGAGTAATTACATCTCAGGCATTGCTTCGAATTAAAAAAAGCCTTTTTCGTGGTCATTTGGGAGCTGCTGTGTTTCTAGCAAGGACTTTTCCATCTCTTCCCAAACAGAAACCCTTTGTGTGTCGTGGTGTGTACACAGGGTAGGGAATTAGAGACTGACCAGCCAGAAGCTGGAGTAAAACCAAATCCTCAGGGACAGCAGCTGGATGTTGGCCGAGACCAGATTTAGCCTGAGGTCACAATGCACTATCAACGCATCTCTCCGTGCTGCCGGCACCCTCCTCCTCAGAAACAAGCCCGTGGCACCCAAAGGGCACAAACAGCTGTGGCTGGGCATTGACTCAGTGCTGCTCCTGGGGTTAACAAAGCTGTTCCCAGGCTCTCCCATCGTAATGGAATTATGATCCATTAAAAACCATCAATAAATACCCACGAGGCAGAACAGCTCCTAAAACAGGACTTCCAGGCTGTTCTGCTTCAGATCACGACACCATCAAGAATACGAGGGGTTTGCCACGACAACCAAACCGCCACTGGTGCTTGCCCACGACCCGAAGAACACATTGGAAAAGCCACAACTCACCAGCAGAGAACTCCCGGGCGAAAGCCAGCGAGACGAGGAAGAGGGGCAGCCCCACGGTGACAAACTTCAGCAGGCGATCGCTCGGCAGCTCCAGCCGCAAGCCCTTGGCTCGGGAACTGCTGGGATCTGGGAGCAGAGCATCAGAGAGCATGTACTCAGCAGCCGTGTGTGAGAGGGACATTTTGAAGTGAGGAAAAGGAGATGCTGATGAGGGCTGCCTGAGGTGTGACTGGCTCGAGGAGTGACTTTTGCCGGGCTGAGGTGTCCCTGCTGAGAGACTGCCCGAGCGCTGTGTCCAGTGCTGTGAACGACAGCTCAGACAGGGCGTTAAATCACCTCCTAATTACAGGGGAAGCCTTTTCACAAATAGAAACAGAAAAACCCACCCTAACAGCCGCAGCAGTGAGCTGGGAAGGCAGCTTTCCTCCCTGACAACATTCCTACAGGGCAGCGTTCCTGCCCAGCCACAGCCGCTCCTGGCTCCCCGTGGTTTTACATCCCTCTCTCATCAGCCAACAGATTCCTGGCGCTGCGGCCCGAGGGCATGGGGGTCCCAGCTATTTTCAGCAGGGAGCCAGGGTACTGGGCCCTCCCCCAACAAGAAGCCCCAGCCAGATACACGGTGGGCCCACAGGGTACAGAAAATCCTTTCCAGCACCCAAACCAGCCAGAGGGGCCAGAGGACATCCTGCTGCCGAGCCCCAAGCTCCTGGGACAGGTCAGGAGATGCCAAATGAGGCAACTTTGAGGCAGAACATCAGCTGCAATTCCCCAGATCATCAATCCCTCCTCTTGCCTCCCTCTCAGGGCACAGGGGGAAGAATCTGACTCCAAAGAAAGCTCCCAAGAGATCCAAATAAATAGAAATAAGGGATGGGGTAATTGAAGGGGCAGTGGGACAGAACAGTTTCCCCCTGCAGCACAGTGCTGAGAAACCCACACCAACGCTTCTGGCAGCACGGAGCAGGGGCAGTCTCAGAGCTGCTCAGCCCAGCCAAGCCAAGGAACTACCCATGCAGTCTCTCAGCAGAGCAAAAAAAACCCAGAGCCACTGCCAAATTGCACTTTCGATGGATTTTCCAATGAAAGGACTCTCCAAATCTGAGCGAAACAACTCTGGAGAGACGAGTGACAGCTCCAAAATCAGGAAGGGGCTGCACCTAAGTCTAGTCAAACCTACACAGGGACTGAGTCCCACCTGGCCAGAGCACAGAGACACACAACACCTTCCCTCGAGGGAACTGGAGCTTTTATTGCCCGGAGACAAGTTCAAAACACAGATCAGGCAAAGCCCAACTTCCACTCATCCTTGTTTGTCTAGAGGCTCTTCAGTGTGTCCAGCTGCTTTCCTGGGCCAGAAGCACGCGTAGGCCCCCACTCTGAATCAGCACCAGCGCAGAGACTGCAGGCTTCACCCCACCACCGGCTCCAAGGTGGGCACAGCTGCTGCCACGTGCTGGAGATGCGGAGATACACGGCACCGTTCCAGTCCTGCCTCGTCAGTCCTTAGGGATGTCCAGCTCTAGTTTCCTCAGGGTTTTTTGGAAGAAGAGGGGCGGCTTGCAGACAAAGTCTAAGGGCTGGCCCAGGGGCAGGCGGAGCCGGTGGGCGTGCAGGTGCAGGGGCAGGTGCCGAGCCTTGCTCTGCTCCAGCTTCAGCCTCCTCAGGGTGAGCTCAGGAAGCTTCTGCAGCAAGGATGGAAAATGTTCCCTTCAAAACTGCAGCTTTTCAGCTGAGACTTGAAATCCCCAGCCCATGAGGAGCTGGGGGACACAAGGGGCTGTATCCAGCTCCAGCTGCTCCCCAGTGCAAGACCTGCCTTACCTGGGGTGCCAGTTTGCTCCAGTGTGAGTATTTGTGATCCCCCAGGATGGGACATCCCAAGCCATAGGCCAGGTGAACCCGGATCTGGTGCTTCACCCCTGAGGAGAAAACAGGAAGGTGACATCCAGCTGTGCCAGGCCTCGGCACCCACCACCCTCAGTGCTGGACAATGCCACGCCAAAATCACTGGCAGCCAGCAAACAGCTTGGCAGTAAAGCATCGCCCCAGCGGGGCTTATTCCCAGAGCTTTGTTCCAAAAAGGATTCCAGTCATGTCTAGTGGTAAGTTCCCCCTTCCAGAGCTGCTGCTGACTGCACAGAGAGTGGATCCAGCCCCGGGACACCCCGGCAGGCCTCACTCACCGGTGATGGGCTGGAGCTCCAGCAGCGAGCAGGCGGAGGCGCTGGCCAGCCGGCGGTACCGAGTCACCGCGCTCTCGGCATTCCGGTTCTTGCGGATTTTCATCACCTTCCCATCCTCCAGACGCAGGCGGTAGTTGGGAGCCAGCGTCATCTGAAGGGTGGAGAGAGGGGGAGTTGGGGGAGGCAGGAGGGATGCTGGGGTTGCCTGGCCAGAATGGCAGCTGAGGGAACACGGGACTCACCTTATAGTGGGACTGGTGGCTCTGCACCTCCTTTTCCACGATGGGGATCTCCACAATGCCCTCAACAGGGTCCGGGTCCCCCAGGACAATTGCCCTGGAAAGGGAAAGCAGAGGTCTGTGGGGTGTCACTCACAGGATGGGAACCCCCCCCGCCCCCAGCTCCTCTCTCACGACCCAGTCTCATAAAATGGTGCTGAAGGAGGAAGATAAGCAACACCCCCTACTTCCACAAAGCCCCCACACCCCAGGGATTGTCCCCTCCTTTTTTAAACCCCCTTCACAGCCCCTTCTTCACTCAAATCTTTCCTACCAGTAGATCTTCTCCACCTGACGGGTTTTGAAGAGCAGACGGATCTTCTCTGCTGCCTCCTTGCTCCGTGCCAGCACCATCACACCCGTGGTCTCCTTGTCCAAGCGGTGGCAGAGGTGGAGGGGGTCAGCTTTCATGTTCTCCAGCATCTTGGCCAAAATGGGCAGCACATCAGCGATGCAGTTCTTGATTCCGGGGCCGCCTGTGTGACCCAGGGCAGCAAGGAGTCTCAACTCTCGTACTCCCCATGCACCCTAAATCACCCCAAAATGTGAGGGGAAGGCCGAGATCTGACAGTGACCAAGCCCCTGGAACCCTCCCTGGGAAGGGAAACCCCAGCACAGGAAGGACAGAGACAGAGGATCCCTGTCAGCACCAGGGAACCGTTTCCATTCCCCACTCCCCCTCACCATGCACAGGCAGCCCGTAGGGTTTGTCTATCACCACAATCTCCTCATTCTGGTAGAGAGTTCTCTGCTTAAGGATCTTGGCCAGGACATTGGGGTGAACCTGCTGCAGCTGCTGGCTCAGTGCAGCGAGTTCCCGGAGCCCTCGCTGCGTCGGGTCCTTGGGGATCTGAGGAGACAACAGGACACCAGCGGTGGTGGACAAACAGCTCCTGGCTTCCACACAAACTGCACTGTGACCTGCAGCAGCCTGCTCGCCTCCCATGTGCTCCTGCTCCGTGACTGAGGGACGGCGTGGAATCCAGAGGGATTGGGACAAGCTCAGTCAGTGGCCTTGGGGAACCTCATGAGGCATAACAAGGCCGAGGGCAGGTGCTGCACCTGGGTCGGGGTAACCCCCAGGATCAATCCAGGCTGGGGATGGAGGGATGGGGAGCAGCTCTGGCAGAAGCACTTGGGGTGCTGGTGGGTGAGAGCTGGACAGGCCCTGGCCCAGAACCGCCCCTGTGCTGGGCTGAGCCCCCAGCGTGGGCAGCAGGGAGGGGGGGATTCTGCCCCTCTGCCCCGCTCAGCTGAGACCCCACCTGCAGAGCTGCCTCCAGCTCGAGGGTCCCAGCACAGGAAGGACCTGGAGCTGCTGGAGCCAGGCCAGAGGAGGCACCAGGATGATCAGAGGGCCGGAGCCCCTGTGCTCTGGAGCCAGCTGGGAGAGCTGGGGGTGCTCACCTGGAGAGGAGAAGGATCCAGAGAGAGCTCAGAGCCCCTTGCAGGGCCTAAAGGGGCTCCAGGAGAGCTGGAGAGGGACTGGGGACAGGGGCTGGAGTGACAGGATAAGGGGGAATGGCTTCACACCGACAAAAGACAGAGTTAGATGGGATATTTGGAATAAATTCTTCCCTGTGAGGGTGGTGAGGCCCTGGCACAGGGTGCCCAGAGCAGCTGTGGCTGCCCCATCCCTGGCAGTGCCCTAGACCAGGCTGGACGGGACTTGGAGCAACCTGGTCTGAGGGAAGGTGTCCCTGGCCATGGTAGCAGGTAGCACTGGATGTTTTTTCTCGTCCCATTCCACCCGATCCCTCTCACCCGCGAATCCCGCTCCCCATGGCCGCCCGCGCTGTGCACGCCGGGAGTTGTAGTCCGAGGGCCCTGGGCCCAGCAGCCCGCACTCCGCTCACCTCTCGCTGTTGCTCCTCGCTCCTCCGCAGCCGCTCCGCCAGCTCCTCCGCCCGCAGAGCCGCCGTCACCCGCCCGCTCCCGCAGACACCACGCACCGCCCGGGCCAGCCCCGCGCCGCTCCGCCAACAGCGCCTCGCCGCGCCACCGGCCGCCGCCATCTTCTGCCTCCTTCTCCGCGTCCCTCTGCCGGCCAATGGCGGCGCCGCGGGTGCGGCACCACGGAGCGCCTGTCCAATGGGAAGGCGCCGCCAGCTGAGCGACAGCGGCGCTGGCCAATAGTGGCGTGCGGGGGTGTTTAAACGGCGGCGGCGGTTGGGGGGCACAACGGAGCAGCGGGAGCGGCGCGGCCGGGCCTGGCCTGAGGTACCGGGGAGCGGGGGAAGGGGGGTCCCAGCCCAGTATAGCCTCAGCCACCCCCCCAGTGCTGCCTCAGTGCGCGCTGAGGGCGCTGAGCCCCCTCCCATTCCCCCCAGAACACAACACCGTTATACCGGATTTCTTGAGATTTATAAAAAATAGCACTGAAAAAAAGCTTTTTTTTTTTTCAATAACAGTAATACAAAAAAAGGGTGAAGCGTCAGCTGCCCCCATGCCGGGGTGCCCCGTCACTCGGTGTCCATACAGATCCTCTTGGGCAGCTGCTCGGGGGCTCCGCTGCTGCCCCGCTTGCCCTCGGGGGGCTCCCCGGCCCAATCCCCCGGCCCCTGGGGCGGGTCGATGCGGCCCCTCCGCACGAAGTGCTCGATCCGGGCCTCCAGCCCCTCGCATCTGGGCCGGGCCAGCAGGGGCTTGTAGGTGCGGGCTTGGACTCCTTCCACGAAGCCACTGATCTGGCTGTGGAGTGGGGGCTGCAGTTCTCCCCAGGGTACCAGGCTGCTCCCTGGACCTGTGACATCATGGAAAAAAACAGTTTAATTACCCCTTCCTTCTTTTCTTTTTTTTAAAACCAGTTAATCCCCTGTAATTCACAGAGTCCCATAATGGTTGTGTTGGAACGGACCTTAAAGCTTATCTCGTTCCACCCCCTGCCATGGGCAGGGACACCTTCCACTATCCCAGGTGGCTCCAAGCCCTGTCCAGCCTGGCTTTCAACACTTCAGGGATGGGCGCAGCAGCATGTGGAGCCAAGTCTTCCTACACCTCTGGGAAATAAATCCAGGGTCTCCTACAGATGAAGGTGGCTTCAGTCAGGCAATCCTGCCATGGCAGAGCTGCGAGTGCCTCTGAGGACCCGAGCAGATCCCATGGATTCCATTAATAAAACAGGGCAGCCACTGCTGCTCTGGGCACCCTGTGCCAGGGCCTCCCCACCCTCACAGGGAAGAATTATTCCCAATATCCCAACTAACCCTGCCCGGTCAGTGTGCGTTCCAAGGTATTTCCCCCAGACTCCCTCTACCTTTTCTGGTGGCCATGGGAGCAGCATCCAGCCCTGCCAACATGTCCCGGAGCACGTGGGTTTTGACGGCGTGGCTGGCCCAGAGCTGCTGCAAGTGTGTCACGTTGAAGCCCTGCACCTCTGGGTCGTAGAGCCACTGCAGGTCTGGGAACTCGCAGTCGTACAGGACCAGAGGGAACTCAACCGCCATGCTGGGGACAAGGACAGGAGGTGGAACCTCAAAAAGGCTCAAGAACAATGGATCTGCCAAAACCAGCCCTGACCTTCACAGAATTTACTTTCTGAATAAAAAGTGACTTAATTTTCACCAGATACCAAGGACTACAGCTATCAAAGCTTTGCTCAAGAGCAAGAAAACAGAGATCCTTGTGGATACATTCCAGTGAGGCCACTGGCAGCCTGTTCCCACGCGTTAGACTGCTTCACGTGCTGGCAGGGACACGGCCTGCCAGCGGCACTCCAGGCACAGCTGTTGCACTGAAGAGCAGCCCATTGGGTTTTCCAGACCAGTCCCTACCTGTACTGCGGTTTCCGGGGGTTCTTCTCCACGTTCAGCAGCTCGTCAATGACTTCCGGGCTCTCCATGCCCTGGCCAATGAGGAAGAGCACGGCCATCATGCAGCGGACTTGGTGGTACAGGAATGCCTGTCCCGTCACCTCGAACTGGCACAGCCGGAAGGGATCCCATGGCCCGGCTTCTCCTCCCCTGTCCACCCATGTCACTCTGGCGTTGAGGATCGTCCTCTGGAAGTTGAGCACCCCGTTGGCCACGTCCATCTTGCAGAGGTTGCGGAAGTCGTGGGTGCCCACGTAGCGCTGGGCCGCGGTGTCCATGAGGGCCACGTCCAGCTGGGCGCAGGGGAAGAAGTACCGGTAGGTCCGGCTCAGGCAGCTGAAGCGGGCGCTGAACTCTGGCTCCACGGGGGCCCAGGCCAGCACCCGGATGTCAGGTGGCAGCACCCTGTTCAGGATGTGGGTGTAGCGGAGCTCCTCCTGCTGCCCCTCACCCGTGTGGCCGTTGAGCTGCTGCCCTTCCGGCAGGCTGGAGCGGAGATCCAGGGAGATCACCTGCAGAAATGAGGAAAGCCAGGATTAGAGCGCGGATGGATGGGCGCAGCAGCATGCTGAGCCAAGTCTTCCTACACCTCTGGGAAATAAATCCAGGATCTCCTACAGATGAAGGTGGCTTCAGTCAGGCAATCCTGCCATGGCAGAGCTGCGAGTGCCTCTGAGGACCCGAGCAGATGCCATGGATTCCATTAATAAAACAGGGAAAGTTGCAGGCTGCCTACGTAGCACGGTCTCAGAATGGCTTCAGCTTTAGTCACTGGGTTATAATGTGCTTTTTTTTTTTCCAAGCTGGAGGTGATGACTTGAAGGCAGTAACAGCCTGGCTGACTGGGAAGCCTGGTGTGGGAACAAGTTCATTCCCACCGTGGGTGCTGTGTGCTGAAGTGGCGCAAGAGAAGGCACCAAATGCCCTGATTCCGTGTAGCTCATCCTATGAAGGAGAGCAGAGCAGCCATTTGAAGCTAAACCTTTGCCAGCTTTGCTTTCTACGCTGGGATGGGAGGAAGGAGACCCAGCCCTATGGTGAAGCCGCCAGGGTTGCGCTCTCCCCAATGTCTCAGGCAGCCGGATGGCTCCATGCCCACTGAGCGGGCCAGCCTGCTTCCCTCCCTCCAGCTCCCACTCCCACACTCCCTTCCGCTGGCTGCACCTCCCCTCAGACCCTTCTGTGCAGGAATTCAGCTGCCTGATGCTGCAGAAAGTGAGCCAGTTCCTGGGGATTTTGGGTTTTTGTAGGGCTGGCAAGTTAAATCAGCTGAGAGGGCCCTGCAAAGGGCAGGGCATCACCAAGCTATTGGAGAATCTGCAGCCTAAAACACGTTTTATCCTTCCAAAACAGGGTCCTGGAAAACAACTTCAACTGATATGGGGGGAAAATGGCACTAAAAAGGCTTCAAATGTCTGAAATCACCATTCCACATGCAGGAAGCCATTGCCAGGTTCAGTTCCAGGGTTAGGAGCTGATGGCTTTTAAAGAGCAAATTCAAGCTGTGATCCCATCAGATCTCCATCCCACCCAGGAAAACCCACAGGAACTCCCATGGAGATGCTGACCTGCCCGAAGGCACTGACACCCTTGTCCGTGCGCCCGCAGCGGTGGTAGTTGGATGTCTGTCTGTCGTCCACCAGCCGCGTCTTCTTCAGGGCTTCAAAGAGCTTCTCCTCGATGGTGTTGGGGGTGTTCTCCTGGCTGGCAAAGCCCTGGTAGCCCCAGCCCAGGTAGGCGATGCGCAGTGCCACGTGTCTGCGGCTGTGGGTGCTGAAATCAAAGGGCCGTTGTTGGCGTTTCCTGGCTTTCCCAGGGGCTGGAGGAGCCTCTCTCCTCCCAGCACCCTCCTTGTCCTCCCGGAGCTTCTCCTGCAGCCGCTTCACCTCCACTTCCAGCTCCTGCACCCTCCTCAGGAGCTGCTCATGGTCAGTAGCTGAGCTCTCCTCAGCCATAGCTGCCACCTTGGAGTGTCAGTTTGTTGCTGGTGGATCCTTAGGGTCTGCAGGAAAAGAAAAAATTACGCATTTGCATTTTTATGTGGTTTTTATTAGATCTCTAGGCTTGTTCTGCAAAATAACTGTTACCAACAGAGACAGTATATATATATTGTTTGAGCCCCTTAGTGTTCCCAGGGGAGCACAGACAGGGCCACTGGGGCTTAGCTCGGGCAGCTTCATCTCACTCAGATCTCTTTTTTTGGACTCTTCAATCACTCCTCTTCCCCCAGCTGATGGGATCTGCTCCGTCAGCAGCAGCACGTTCCCGGCGAGCCATCACGGAGCCCTTCTCACTTTCACACCTGCATCCCCGCTGCAGACAGCGTGCTGATGGCTGCCACTCATCCCACCCTACCATCTGCTCCCACTGTTCCCAGCGGCACCGGCAACACTTGTGGTTTTTCAAATCCCCCTAAAGAGATCCTAAACCTGTGCTGAGAGTGGAATCCGTGTCTGGATCCCTTTTTGTCACAGGCCTGGAGGTTTACTATCACCAGACTCATAAATGAGCATCTAAACACATTGCACTGAGCCCTTCCCTCCTCTGGAAATAAAACACCCTCTTGGATATCTCTCGATTAAATTATGACTAGATATTGTGGGTTTAGAAGCAGAGGTACAAGGAAAAACCATTAAATCTCTTGCCCAGTGTGTGGAACCTGCCCAGTGTTTTTTCCATCAGGACTTCATTTATCATATAATTAATTCTAGTGTACTTTTCTGGCAGGAATTTAGGGGTTGTGTTTGTCACTGTAGGGAAGAGCCTTCTGCTGGCAGCAGGAGGTTTAGCAGTGCCCTGAGGACACCCCCAACCTAAATCAACACCCCTGAATCCAAAAACTTGAGTCTTAGAGCCCTTTTGACATCTTTAGCCAGCCTGAATGTGCTGCAATAAATTAACCCTGGTTTCTTTTTCTGCAGAATCCATCCAGTTTGGTGGGAATCATGGAGAATGTGCTAGGAGCAGAGGGTGAGGAGCAGCTGGCAGACGATCTGAGCCAGCTGAGCACCTGGCAGGGAGGCAGCGAGGGGCCCTCACGTTCCCATGATGATCCCTATGCCCAGGCATCCATCGTTATTCGCGCCCTTCCTGGGGATGAGAGGGAAACCAGGAGGCTGGTGATGAAGAGGAAGGTGCTGAGACACAGACCCGATGGAAGCGTGGAGGTCTCCGATGAGTCACCGACGAACATCGAGCCAGATAACAATGCTGAGTCATCGAGCCCGCTGCATTCCAGGACTTTTTTCGATGACACCATCTCCGAAGGGGAACTAGAGACCAGCAGTGGCTGCTTGGAGGAGTACCTGCACTATGATGATGATTGCTGGCTCCTTGAGGACAGACCCTGCTCTCTCCTCAGGGATTTTGGAAGCGACACTATATCCGAGCACCCCATTCCAGGGGGATCACCCACATCCTACATTGTTGCACAGGTTGATAAAATGAAGAGAACTGACCCAGCGGCCAAACTTAGACAATATAAAAAAGACTGGGAGAGATTCAGCTTTCCCGGGGAGGATTCCCATCAGGAGCTGCGCTGGGCTGTGCGGAGGCAGATGCTCCAACCAGGGCCGCCGCCCCGGCCGCAGAGGCGCATGGTCCCCAACAAGTACGTGGTGCCCACGCTGAAGAAGCGCGAGTCCCTGCGCTTCAACGTGCGCCGGGACCTGGCCCGCTGCCTCATCCCCCGCCGGTACACCTCTTCCTAGAGCCCCAGCCCTGCTGCTTTCTCCTCCTCAACATCCTCCATAGTCTGGAAAATCCCCCAGTGCGCTTCAGGCAGGTTAAGTTTTGCTGTGGAGGAGGTTTTCTTTACAACATCTCGGCGATATCTTTTTTCTTAATAAAGCATCTGTAAAAGTTTCTTATTGTTTTGTGGGTTCATGAGAAACACTGCAGGCAACATCCATTATTCCAGACTTAACTCTGCATCACCTAACTCTGCTCCCTTTGCCTTATTTTACTTCATCTTTAAAATAGAGGAGCTTTAGGATGGAAGCAAGGTATTATTAGCACTAGAAGTACTGTTATTACTATTATTAGCATTAATTTTTTCTCAGATATGGGAGTGGACTGAAAAGGCTGCAGTTCTGATGCAGGAAAGGGTCCCCAAAAGCTCAGTGGGGTGGCTGGAAAAGGGGGTGAGATGATGGGAAGCATGTGACAGCTGCAGCCTGGAGTCCTGTGTCCAGCTTCCCCTGAACATGATCCCAGATGGGGGACACACAAGCTTGAGGACCCGGCTGTCACCCCACATTGCAGGGGTTCTGGCATCCCAGGGACCTTCCAGGCTCTCCAGCACCCTGTGGATCCCCATCCATCTGTGAAGGGGTCTTTGCCCCCAGAACCCTTGAAACCCTCTCCAAACCCTATGGGGTACAGCACCTCAACCCTACAGTTTCCCTGCTCCTTCAACACCCAAGGGCCCCTTCCCTCCCCTCTCAAACCCTGCCGGGGTCCCTGTCTGCAGCAGGGGCCTCTCCCTCCTCCATGGTCCTGTCCCCAGCTCCCCAGGGCTTCCCAACGCCCTATGCGGCAGGCTCTGTCTCCCAGGAACCTCCCAAAACCTCATGGGGACGAGTGTTGGCACCCTATGGAGTCCCTGTGTGCAGCAGGGGACCCTCCCCGCCCTTATGAGGTGCCTGTGCCCAGCACCCCAAGAACGCCCACCCTACCGCGAGGCTCCCGGCTCCCCCGGCTCCCCGGGCCGTCCCCGCTCCCGCCGCTGCCCGTGCCGGATGTTCCCGCCCCATCCGGCGCTCCGGCACTGTGGGACGGCTCCATGGCGGGGGCGGAGCGCGGGCTCGGCGGGCTCGGCCCGGCGGGCACCGGCAGCGGCCCCGGCCCGGGCTGTCTCTGGCACGGGGCCGCGCTGCGCCGCTCGGCCGCCCGCTGGCCCGGGCTGCGCTGCCCCGAGCGGCCCGGCCGGGGCACGGCCCGCGGGCTCGGCCTGCTCCCCGCGCCCCCCGCACCGCCCGCGCCGCGGGCCGAGGCGGAGGACGAGGAGAGAGGTGGGTCCCGGAGGCCGCCGGGGATGTCGGTGTCAGCCCGCGCTCGGAGCCCCGCCGAGCACGGAGCGACCCCCGCGGGGTCCCGAGGGAGGGGCGGCCGCTGCCCCCCGGCGTGCGGTGGAGGGGGTGGAGAGAGAAGGTGATTCTCATTACAAGGCTTTTGGTGTAAACTAAAACACAAGAAGTTCCACCTCAGCGTGAGGAAGAACTTCTTGACATGGAGAGCGGCAGAGCGCTGGGACAGGCTGCCCAGGGCGGTCCTGGATTCTCCCTATTTAGAGACCTTCCAGACCTACAGGAACACGTTCCTGTGTCCCTGCTCCAGTTGACCCTGCCTTAGCAGGGGGTTTGGACTGGATCATTACCAGAGATCCCTTCCAACCCTAATGATTCTGTGATTCCATTTGTTTTATTTACGGAGTTGCTGCCTTTCCCAGTGCCGCTGGCGGAGCTCTCACTGATGAACAAGTTGATCCACACATCCCTGGTGGAGTCCCAGCAGCACGTGGAGATCCTGCAGCGGGACCCCAGCTCCCCACTCTTTTCCATCAAGACCTTCGAGGAGCTGCCCCTGTGAGTTGCCACAGCCTCCAGCCCCACCAGGCTCCAGTGCCGCCAGCCCCCTTCACATGGGCGCTTGGGATGCTTTGTTTCCACAGGAAGAAGGAGCTCTTGCAGGGGGTTTATATGATGGGCTTCAACAGACCATCCAAAATCCAGGAGCAGGCTCTGCCACTCATGCTGGCATACCCGTGAGTAGGCAGAGATCCCCAGCATCTCGGCACTGTGGTGCCAAGCAGGAACGCCCCGACCCCTGCACTCCACTAAGCTGCTTTTACCTTGCAGGCCCCAAAATCTGATTGCCCAGAGCCAGTCAGGGACAGGGAAAACAGCAGCTTTTGTCTTGGCCATGTTGAGCAGAGCCAGTGCCAACGAGAAATACCCGCAGGTAACACAGGACAGGGAGAGCTGCTGCAGGAGGGGTTGGCCCAAGCACCCAGGACACTTCTAGGGGCAGAGCTTTGGGCTTTGTCTCCATTCCTGTGTGACTTTACCTGCTGGAGTGGGATGATAAACCACCAGGGCCCATGACAGTGGCAGGTACGACCAAAAGCACGGTGCCCACCTCAGGGAGGTGCTTTGACTTGCCAGAGTGGATCAATCCAGGCTATCCTGGAATTGAAGTTTTGAGGAGCAGCTGCAGACACTGCTGGTTTCTGGTGGTCAGGTACTCCTAGTCCCCTCTCTGGGTGCAGAACCAGTTTGTTGGCTGTTTCCAGCCATGTAAGATCTCCTCTTCTATGTATGAGTGGTGTGACTGAACTAGGGCATGGGAACGAGCTGCACCACGCTTCTGAGAGAGGAATTTCCTCCTCAAAAATAGAGGCAGCAGCTTCTTTCTGCCGCTTTGGCTGGAGCTGGGAACACAGCCCAGCTCTTGAACCTCCAGCTGCCCTGTCCCCTGCGCCTCAGTGCTGTGGGATGCTGTTGTGCTGCTCTTGCTGTCCCTGCCCAGCGTGCCCCATCCCTGACCTGACAGCTCCTTTCTGCTCTCCTGCCAGTGCCTCTGCCTGGCTCCCACCTACGAGCTGGCTCTGCAGATCGGGCAGGTGGTCCGGACCATTGGGAAATTCTGCACAGACATCAAGGTGAACTACGCTGTCCGGGGAAACCGAGGTGAGTCCAGCCCAGCACAGCTCCAGAAACGGGGAGGGAGCACAGGGATCCCCTCTTAGAGCCTGGAGCTACCAGCGACCACCCAGACCTCCATGAAGGGCAATAAAGTAATGTCTGTCCCCCCCTCCTGCTGAGGAGGCTTTTCCACCATCACTGGCTGCTTGCAGACTCCCTTTTCCCATGTGGGGCTGGTTCCCACACCCCAAGGCTGTAGGGAAGTGTCATGATGAGCCCTCGAAGGCATCACTGAGCAGCCAGAGTCTGAGCAAGCCAAGGGAAAACTCAGAGCACCAGAGAGCTCCATGCCTGGGGGCAGCCAAATGCCTTTTCCCCCCCTTGCAGTTCTGAAGGGCACAGTGCTGGAGGAGCAGATCATCATCGGAACGCCGGGCACCACACTGGACTGGTGCTTCAAACAACGCATCCTGGACCTGACCAAGATCTCCTTGTTCGTGCTTGATGAGGCTGACATCATGATCGACACGCAGGGCCTCTCCTGTCAGAGCATCCGCATCCACAGGTGAGGAATCCTGAGGGCTGGTGTCCTGCTTCCCTGCTTTCTCCTCTCTTCTTCCTAATATCTAAACCTGTTTTCTTTCAGTGTGAAGCCATTCCGCCCTTTTCCTGTCACTCCAGAGTCTTGTAAAAAGTCCCTCTCCATCTTTCTTGTCAGTGCTCTTGGCTTCCCTTTCCATTGAAGGCAACACAAAATCAGCTTAAATTAGGGTTAATGGGCAGCAGCTGCTCTCTGGGGCTGACAGAGCTTTTTCCCTGCCCCAGGGCTCTTCCCAAGAGCTGCCAAGTGCTGCTGTTCTCAGCCACTTACAAGGAACCTGTGCGGGCCTTTGCGGAGCGGATCATCCCCGACCCCATCGTGATCAAGCTCCGTGAGGAGGAGCTCACCCTGAGCAACATCAGGCAGTACTTCATGGTGTGCCAGAGCTCAGAAGAGCAGTACAGGGCCCTCTGCAACCTCTACGGCAGCTTCACCATTGGTCAGGTCATGATCTTCTGCCAGGTAAGGCCCCTGTCTGGGAGAGCCCTGCACTGCCCCTCTCCCGTTGGGAATTGCAGGAATGGGTCATTTTACAGTGTGGGCACAGTGGGCTCCTCCCAAGACCCCCAAAACAAAGGAGCAGACCCCAGAGGAGTGTTGAAAACTGCCATGAGCTCCCTCCAAAGGGGCAGGGGACTCTGGAGGGGGAACTGTTGGCCTCAGCCTCTCCCCATGTGTCCAGACCCGGAGGCTTGCAGACTGGCTGTCGGGGAAGATGAGCTGGGATGGGCACCAAGTGGCCATCCTGACGGCCGAGCTGACAGTGGTCCAGCGGGCCAGCGTCATCCAGCGCTTCCGTGAGGGCAAGGAGAAGGTCCTCATTGCCACCAACGTCTGTGCCAGAGGTATCCCGGGAAACCCAGCACCCCTCCGATGGCCCAAAATGCGCCAGGCCTGCTGCTCTTCCCTGTGGGCTTGAGCAGCGGATCCTGTGGGACAAGGTGTCCCAAGAGGATCCTTCCCTCCCTTCCAGGGATTGATGTGCAGCAGGTCACCACCGTGGTGAACTTCGGCCTCCCCGTGGATCAGGATGGCGAGCCGGATTTCGAGACCTACCTGCACCGCATCGGGAGGGCCGGACGCTTCGGGCACCGCGGCATCGCCTTCAGCGTGGTGGAGAGAGAGACCGTGGAGCTCGTGCACAAGATAGAGGAGTATTTCCGTGAGTATCCACATGGACCCACCGCTCTGGGAGGCAGGGTTGGGACTGTGATCCCCCTCCAGCTCTTCTCCTATTCACAAATGGACCTTGTCAGGCTGCTCCTCTCCCCAGGGCTCATCTCACTGGGAACAGACGACAGATGCAGCTTTTAGGGTGATTTTTGCTCCCTAGCAGGCACATTTCCCAAGAAACAGCCCTAGAGGTTGTGTGCAGCTTGCAAGGGACATTACCAGTACCCAGGATGTCTCAGCACCTTCTTTTTTCCCTCCTTCAGGCATTTTTTCTGCCTTTCCTTTCAAGCCCTAGTCCCAGGGCACCTGGTGCCCCGGCTCAGCTGAGCCCTGGCTGTCGGAGAGGAGATGGCAGCTGTGGAAATTGATTGTCACTTGTCAACATCAAGAGGATTTTCATGGGATTTGCCAGCTGCTGTGGCTGCACCAATGGCATTTTGAATCCCAGTGCCTGTTTTCCCTGTGATTTTTAGAGGAAAGAAGGTTATAGAAACCTTCTGATGGGCAGGAAGCCCTTCCTCAGCTCCAGTCTCAGAGCCACTCAACCCTCTTGGTTCTTTTAAATGTCCACCTGTCATTGGAACGTGGGGTGAGCCTGAGGCAAACACCAGGCAGAGAAGACATGGGCCACAAAGTCCGGCAAAGATTGTTGCCCTGCAGTAGAAGAAATGAGCACCTGGAACAACTGGCATGTGGATGAGTCCAACCACAGCCATGGCCAGAAGGAGCCAGTGTGAGGATGAACTTGAGGATACGAACCTTCCCTGTCCTGCGTGGCTCTGGAGGTGGGAGCGGGGAGCGGGAGCACATCCAGAGGCTGAGCCCTGCACGCTGCTGCTGTGGGGCTGCTGCTTGCGCTTGCTGCCGTGCCTTGGCTCTGCCCTGATACAGTTCCCCTCCCGCTTTCTCCCAACTGATTTCCCCACTGATCCAGTTCCCCACTGATCCAGTTCCCCCTGCACTTCCTCCCAGTTGATTTCCCTGCAGAGGGAAATGCTGCAGCGAGCACTCCGGGAGCTTCCCAGCTGGCGTGGGGCACTCAGGTGGCACAGGGAACGAGCTCTGCGCTCACCTGCCAACAACTGCTCTTTCCTTCCTACAGAGACCACGATCAAGCAGCTGGATCCATACGACATGGACGAGCTGGAGAAGCTTGCAGCTGAGTGAGGAGCAGGGATTCGTTCTTCCAAATCCAAGTTCTAGTTCTAGACAGGAGGAAAAGTTACAGGGGAAGACTTCCCGGTTCTCTTGTATCCTCCTGAAGCTGTTGAGTTTTGTTGTGTTGCCTGAGGAGAGGCTGGAGCGAACCTCGTCTCGCTAGATGGCAGCAGGAATCCACTGCTGCCATCCCAAATCCCAGGGCGAAACCCAAGTGTTCAGAGTCCCGGCAGTGCAGGAGAGAGGTTGGACCCCCGGGGGTCCGAAATCCAAGTGTTTGGGGTCCCATCGGTGGGGGAGAGAGGTTGGACCCCAGGGGCCTGAAATCCAAGCGTTCGGGGTCCCGCAGTGTGAGGACAGAAGTTGGACTCCAGGGACAGGGCTGTGTTTGTGCCTTTGTTAATCTTTAATAAATGGAATTGTTTGTAATCACCAGGGTGTCTCCTTCTTTACCAAATCATCTGAAGTGTATCAACATTGCAGGAGGGCTTTGATTAGGTCAGTGTTGACAGTGGTGTCATTTGCCAGCTTGGCTACTGCCCCCTGCTCTCCTCATCCAAATTTCTTCCCAAACCAGACCTGAATGGGCACAAAAAGTGACCAAAACGTGATGAGAGCACAGCCAGAGGTGGCAGTGGGAGCAGGACCTGGTGGTAGCAGGAGAGGGCCTGGTCCTGGCTCTGCAGCTCCTTCCTGCCAGCTTTAACCCTTTGGGGCATTTCAAGCCCCAAAACCTCTTTGTGGCGATCTCACATTTGGTATTAACACTGTGATTTTGGTAACAAGCAATGAATTCTACTTAAAGGATCAGTGAGGGAGATGGGAGATGGCAGGTAGTTTTCCAGCCTTTGCTGAGTGTTCTCTGATCCCCCTCACCACGTGCACCCCCAAATCCCCCCTGGCTCGCTCCAGCCCCCTGGCATTGCGTTACGGCACAGCCGCCCCTATGAATGTTTGATGGTCTGGGGCGTGGCAGACAGTGGGAGATGAAATATCAAACCTCACTCCTTGCCTGGCTTCCCCAGCTCCAAACCCCCTAGCTTTGATCACAGGGGAGTGCCAGTGTTATTTTCCCCTCCTTTAGCCAAAATAATTGTGCGTGGAGGAGAGAACACTCAGGAATTAAATTCCCACGTGGGGGGAATGCGAGGATGCTGCCATTCCCACAGCAAGTGCACCCCTCCTCAGCCCTGAGATTGCAGGGGCCCAGCGGCAGCGGCATCGGGTTCCCCCTGTGCTGTCAGGTTGATAAAAAATTAACAGTTAATCAGGGCCAGGCTTAATTACCTGTGGGTAACCGGAGAGGAGGTCGTGCCAGAGAGCGCCGCCCTGCTTCAGTGTGCTGGCGCTGGCCATGGCGCCATGGAGCGTGGCCGGGCAGCGCCGCCGCCTTGGAGGGGGCCCTGGATCCTGTGCCTGCTGCCGGCGCTGGCGGGGGGTGAGCACCGACCCTTCCCCGCGTGTCCCGGGCGGGGGGCGAGCACCGACCCTTCCCCGCGTGTCCCGGGTGCGGGGTGAGCACCGACCCTTCCCCGCGTGTCCCGGGTGCGGGCGGGGGGTGAGCACCGACCCTTCCTCGCGTGTCCCGGGTGCGGGGCGAGCACCGACCCTTCCCCGCGTGTCCCGGGTGGGAGGCGAGCACCGACCCTTCCTCGCGTGTCCCGGGTGCGGACGGGGGGCGAGCACCGACCCTTCCCCGCGTGTCCCGGGTGGGAGGCGAGCACCGACCCTTCCTCGCGTGTCCCGGGTGCGGGGCGAGCACCGACCCTTCCCCGCGTGTCCCGGGCGGGGTGTGAGCACCGACCCTTCCTCGCGTGTCCCGGGTGCGGACGGGGGGCGAGCACCGACCCTTCCCCGCGTGTCCCGGGCGGGAGGCGAGCACCGACCCTTCCTCGCGTGTCCCGGGTGCGGACGGGGGGCGAGCACCGACCCTTCCCCGCGTGTCCCGGGCGGGGTGTGAGCACCGACCCTTCCTCGCGTGTCCCGGGTGCGGACGGGGGGCGAGCACCGACCCTTCCCCGCGTGTCCCGGGCGGGGTGTGAGCACCGACCCTTCCCCGCGTGTCCCAGGCGGGGGGCGAGCCGAGGCCTGACCCGCGCTGCCCGGGGCAGGGCAGCCGCTGGCGGCCGGCGAGGCGGCCTACGAGGAGTGGCGGACGACGGGCGTGCGAGGCCGGGCGGTGGAGCTGAGCTGTGGGCCGGCGGCCGCAGCCCCGCCGGCCGTGGTCTTCTGGAGCTTCACGCCGCGGGGAGAGGGGCTCCCACGGGCTGTGGCCGTGGGCTCGGGCAGGGAGGTGGCCGTGGCCCCCGGCACGGGGATGCTGGGCCGGGTGACGCTGCGCAACGGGACGCTGGAGCTGCGGGAGCTGCGCGTGGCCGCCCAGGGCCGCTTCCTCTGCCAGGGGCTCTTCCCGGAGCGGGGCCGGCTCCGTGTGGGCTATGCCGCCGTCCTCCTGCGGGTCCTGGGTAAGTCCCTGGCTGTGGCCAACCTGAGGGGGGGCCCTGCTGGCCAGCCGCAGCCAGCATCACACTGCCCTAGATCGCGGTCAGGCCCAGCCCCTTGCCCAGGAGCCAGCAGAGTCGTCCACTGGCCAACAAAACACCCCCCTAGCCAACAAAGGGCTCCACAAGTCAATAAAGCGTAGCACGAGCCAGCGTAGTGGCCCACTAGCCAATGCAGAGTCCCACTAGGCAACATGGTGATTCACTAGCAACTGCAGCACCCCATTCACCAGCAGAGCACCCCACTAGTTAGCAGAGTACCCTACTTGCCAATGTAGTCTGCCACTAGCCAGGAAAGCATCCTACTAGCCAGCATAGCACACTGCTAGCCAATATGGCATCCTACCAGACAAGACAGCTCAATACCAGCCAACATAGCACTCATCAGCCAACCCAGAGCCCCACTAGCCAGCACAGCATGCCATTAGCCAGCAAACCTCCCTTGCCTCCAACTAGTGTAGCCCCTTACTAGCCAACATAGCAACCCACCAGCCACCAACCCACCAGCCACCCTCATTTCCTTGCCCTGGCCACCCAAGCATCCCACCACCCCAAACTGGTCCCAGTAGCTACCCCAGCATGGGTAATGCCCACAGCCTGTAGGTGTCCTCACTAACCATTCTACCGGCTGCTATAGCATCTCACTAGCCAAACAATCCATCTGTGGGAGATGGGCGGGCCCTGGGGCGTTCTGATGTCTGTGGGGGCCGCTCACACTCGGTGCCCCCAGTGCCCGTCTCCAAGCCCTTCGTGCGGCCGACGGCGGCGGCGGCAGCGGAGGGGGCAGCGGTGGCCCTGACGTGCACTGTGCGGGAGGGGACGGAGCCGCTGAGCTTCTCCTGGCAGCACCAGGAGCCCCGGGGGGGTCCCTCAGTGACCCCTGCGGGGCTGGGGGGCTCCAGGGCAGAACTGCAGCTGACACCTGCCAACCGCAGCCACACGGGCTGGTACGTCTGCACCGTGAGCAACGAGGTCAACAACCACACCAGCGACCCCGTCTACCTGGACATCGTCTGTGAGTGCCCAGGGTGCCACCAGCTAGCGGGGCATCTTCGGGGCTGGTGACATCCATGGCATGTCTGTGGCCACCACAATGTCTCCATGGTTTGTCCATGGCCACTAAGCACCCTGCCACCATGGTATGTCCATAGCTATCATGGAACATCCATGGACATCATGTATCCTGCCACCGTGATGCCTCCATGGCCACCACTATGTCTCTATGGCCACCATGGTATGGCTTGTTGTTGCTTTGATGTGTTCATGGCCATCATACACCCCACCAGCATAATGCCTCTCTGGCCACCGTGGCCACTGTGTGTGCTGTCACCACGATGCATCTGTGGCCACTGCGCATCATGGTGTGCTCGCAGCCCCCATGGTGCACCCTTTCTAAGGGGGCTTTGCTGCCCTGCTTCCCATCAGTGGGAGGAAGCCCCAGGGAGGGCTGTGTCCCCTTTGTGGGGATGTCCCTGTCTGAAGGGCCCCGTATCCCCACAGATGGCCCAGATGAGCCGGCCATCCGTGTGGAGCCCTTCTCCCCCGAACAGGGGGGCTTCTCAGCGGGCGAGCGGGAGGACGTGGTGCTGAGCTGCCTGGCCCCCTCCAACCCCCCCAGCCGCTACGTCTGGCTGCACAACGGTTCCCAGGTGCACATCGGCCAGACCTACGTCATCACTGCCATCGCCCGCGCCCAGGCGGGCACGTACACCTGCCTGGCCGAGAACAGCCACCTCCAGACCCGCACCCAGGCCACCATCGTCCTCACTGTCTACTGTAAGTAACCCCCTGGGCGGGGCCGGTAGGTCCCCACGGGGTGAGATGGACCAGCGCAGCTCCCTGGTGAGGATGTGGGTGTGAGGGGCAGTTTGAGGTGGGGCTGGCAGGAAACCCACACTCTCCCCCAGTGCCGATGGTCTCCTGCAGATCCACCAGCCGGGAGCCCCAGCTGCTCTGCCCTGGCCTCCGGTGACCAGCAGGACGTGGCCCTGCGGTGCCGCTGGCTGGGGGGCTTCCCCCTGGCCCGGCTGCGCTGGGTGGGCCCTCAGGAGGAGGAGGAGGAGGAAGAGGGGTTGATGGGGACCAGTTTTTCCATGGCCACCAGGATCCAGTCAGGGGCAGCCACCAGGAACGGCAGCTCCTTCTCCTGCCTGGCCTCCCACCCCGCACTGCCACAGGGGGCTGCGTGTGGGACCACCCTGTGTGAGTGACAATGGGCCCATCTGTCCCCCAACCCCTTTCTGACCCCCTGGTGCCACAGCACAGCTGCAATGACCCGGTGCCATGGCCACACCACGGGGTGGGCACTCCCGGGTGCTGCTCCCTTTCCTGGGACCTGCAGCATCTCCAGCTCGCTCTAAAACGGGGGACGCCGTGGCACAGCCAGGATTGCCAAACCCTCCACGCCCTGGGAGGGGGGTGTCTCCTTTCCGGGGGTGCTTTGGCGCAGCGTGGCAGTGTCCCCCACCCTGACGCCGCTCCATCCCGCAGGGGTCCCGTCTGGCAGCCCCACCTGCGCGGCAGCGGCCACCAAGGGTGACGAGTACGTGATGCTGCGGTGCCGCTGGGAGGGGGGCACGCCGCTCGTCACCCTGCGCTGGCGGGACACTGGGGGCTGGGCCTTGGGCGACCCCGCACCCTCCACCGCCGTGCTGGTGCTGAGCACCGACGGCAGCCTGGGGGGCCGGGAGTTCGTCTGCGTGGCCGCCCACCCGCTGCGGGCCGCTGCCGCCGAGTGCCGCCTGCGGCTGGGTAAGCTGGACCCGTCCCCAGAGCCCCCGCCGTGCCGCGGTGGGGTGGCACGTCCCTGCAGGTACTGTCCCCCCTTGTCGCCGAGTAGAGGTCCCCGAGCTGGAGGCGGAGAGCGAGGTGGCGGTGCTGGAGGGCGGCGAGGCACAGCTCTCGTGCCGGCAGCGTGGCAGCAATGCCGATCTCGGTGCCACCGTGGTTTGGTACGACCCCAAGGAGCGGGAGGTGACACCGGGGCTGGCCAAGTACCGGCTGGAGCAGGGAGAAGCGTGGCTCAACCTCACCGTCCGGGATGCTGAGTGGCCGGGGGACAGTGGGATCTACCGCTGCACCGCCACCAATGCCGTGGGCACTGCCAGCCTCCCCGTCCGCCTCCGCGTGGACCGTGAGTCCTGGGAGGGGCAAGGCTGGGCTGGGAACATCAAGGGTGGGCTGGGGGCATCAAGCCCCTCCTGCCGGGTGCCATCTCGCCGCAGGGTACCCGGCCCCTCCCAACGTCACCATCAGTAAGCTGCGCTACACGCGGGCCCGCACCGAGGTGCGGCTGGAGTGGCGGACGCAGGGCGCCGGCAACCTCACCGGCTTCGTGGTGCAGCGGCGCCAGACCAAGAAGCCCCTCCGGGAGACAGCGAGCCCCTGGGAAACAGCCGCCGGCGACATCGAGCCGCACTCCCGCGACCGGCGCCTGGGGGGGCTGGACCCCACGGTGCTCTATGCTTTCCGCGTCCTGGCCGTCAACCACCGCACGGCCGGGCACCCCTCCGAGGTGCAGACGCCAGGTGAAGTGGGCAGGGGCTGCTGCTCCGTGGGGGCAGAGCAAGGGTTGAGTGGAGAAGGGCAGCGTTTCCGTCCTGGTGGAGCTGAGGAGCCGAGTGTGAGCAGCCGTCAGCAGGTTTCAGGCACAGGCTCGCACCTTCCCTGGCCTTTCTGGGCTCTGCCCGTCCCTGCTGCCTGCCATATTCCCTCTGCTCTCTTCCAGCCGAGCCTCCCTTCGAGGCCTACCCGGCGGTGACGGGGGCGGCGGTGGCAGGGATGCTGGTGGCCACCGCAGCATCACTCCTGGCCGTGCACTGCATCGCCCGCCACCGGGAGACCCTCCCGCGTGAGTGCCGGGGCCGGGGGGGCTCATCGGGGGCCACAGCTCGTCCCCTGACACCCGCACCTCACACCCATCTGTCTCCCCAGGGCTTCACGACCTGCTCTTCCGCACGTGAGTGCCCAAATCCCTCTGCCCCGCTGCTCCCGTGCCCGGGCACCAGCGAGACCCCGCGCGTGTCCCCAGGGCTGGTCCTGGCGCCCAGGAGCCTGTGGGCACGGCGGAGGATGCTGAAGCAGCCGCAGCCGGGAAGGAGGAAGCAGTGCCAGCACAGGGAGACTCGTCTGCCCCCAGCACGGCAGCAGGGACCGAAGCAGCACCAGCACAGGGAGAGCCCTCTGCCCGCAGCACGGCAGCAGGTACCGCACCCTGGGGCGAGCTGAGGGCTGAGCCACCTGCCCTGCTGAGCCAACACCGACCTGGTGGCACCTGGGCTCCCCCATCCCTTGCAGAGCCGCTCTCGGCAGCACCGAGCACCACTGATGACCCACCAGTTAATGTCACCATCACTGTGACAGCGACACCGTGACCGCTCCGGCTTTTCCTCTTTATTTCCCTTTCCTCCTCTCCTCCACACCACGAGACGGCAGCACCCACCTGTGCCGCGGCAGGCTGGGAGGCAGCTGGCTCCAAATGTGGCACCCGGAGAAAGCCCCTCCAGCTCAGCCTCAGGCCTGCAGTTACTGCTGGAGCTAAAATAAATATTTAGGCTACAATAAATAGTTTCTCACCGATGGCAGAAAAAAAGCCCGAGGGCCAAAGCACTGCTCTCAGCCCCAGGGCTGGCATCAACTGGGGATGCTGCTTTGGGACTGTGCTGTGTTTTCTGTGGTGCAAAAACAGCCACAAAGCTTTTTGTGGGAAGGGGCCTCATCTTCACCTCAAACTCCCCACTTTCAGGCCAAACCGCAGGTGGTTACAAATAGTGACTGGAGATGGTTTTTCCCTGCGTTGGTGCAAACACGAAGGGAAGCAGGGTCCAAGGAAAGTGTCATGCAGCTCCCAGCTTTCCTGAGTCCTCATCTTCTGGTGTGTGTGGAAACAAGGGCACCTTGAGCCATTTCCTCCTGTATTTGGTTAATAATAACCCATTGGGAAGAATCAAGTGACATGAGCCAATCTTGATCAGTGCCCAGAGTATGAATCCCCACACCAGCCACAAAGCAGCATCGATCCCTTTATCGAACCACCCCCAGAAATACAAACCCTACCCAAAGCCCCTGCAAAACCATCATTTCCAAACACATAACATTCCAAAGGGATATTACAGCTTCTCTGGAAAACAGAGCATCTTTATCTGACACACCCACAGTACAGGGGAGATTTAAGCAAGGTTGTTTAAAACCATGGTTAAATTTCAGTGCTTGGGGAAAATGAAGCAGCCAGAGGTAAATTGCAACCACTCGCCTGCCAATCTCTGTTGGAAAAGGGGAAAGCCTTGCAGCAGGTCCTGCGAAGGGAAAATCCAGGCTGTGAGGACGAGATAAGCAAAAAGGGAGGAGGGAGATCTGTGGTGGTTCCAGGGTACATGGCAGCCAAAGCCCACGGGTGTGAAGTCCATGGTGTGTAGAGAACTTTGGAATAAGGCAGCTCTAGCTGGGAGGATGCACAACCCTAAAGAAAAAAAAGGCAAAACAATAAATATAACCACAAATAATGCGACAGAAGAGAAGGCTTTGGGGAGAGCTCATTGTAAGCACTGGTTTGGTTTAGTTACTGGGATTAAATTTGGAAAGGAAAAATTGAAACACCCACCCAAGCCCTGCAGTTAAGGTTGCAGCACCTCCATCATGCTGTGTCTGGGACAGGCGGGTTCCTGACAGCTGTACCCAGGGCTGGTGGGAGCTGCTTCGCCATGACTGGTTTCATTTCAGAGCTATCCAAGCTGTTAGTAATCCCTCAAACCAAGAGCTGAACTGGATTTTGTCTTCTGTGAGTGGGAAAGAGAGACAGGCTGGATTTCCACCTGTACTTCTGCAGATCTAAGGGTTATTGAGCACCTAAAGACATAGTCACTGACTCAAGTTCTGCTTCAAGCTGCACAGGAGAGACTCAACCGAGGCTCATTTTTCTTACTGATCTTCTTATTTCCTCATTGGGATCTTCCCAGGGAAACCAAAAGAGGCCAGGAGGTGTTCATGGAAAGGAGGGTTCAAGTACCATGTCACTGAGCTGCCAGGGAGGTGGCAGCTGCTGGTCATTTCAGACCTGCTTAAATCCCTCTCTTGGGCTCCTTGGAAGCGCCTGTCCCACTGGTAAATTGCCACAGAAACACACCACATTTCCCATCCTCATTCTTTATATTATTACAATTCTTTTTTTATACACATAACCAGGCTAGTTTTGTGGTGTGTGGGGGAAGAAAAAAAAAAACCCAACAAAAAAGGGATTTCAAGGCATAAATAATATAAAAAGGCAACCATTTTGAAACCAAGATACATTCATATGACACTACTACAAAAAATAAATAGTGACTCTCTCTGTTATAATTAACATCCCCCCGTGACTCCCTTTCAGCGATGCTGCGGTGCAGTTCCTGGCGTTAAGTGGGGACAACGGTCACTTCCTCAGGTTTCCCGCAGCTGGAGCTGACAAAGGTCCCCAGAACCATTTAGGGTGACTCCGGATGAACTCCATCCTGGTTTTTCCTTACAGTCCTTGGAAACAGGCTGAAGAATGAGGGGACTCCAACTCAAAATGTGGTTCGATGTTTCCGAGTGCACGCAGCTGCCGCCTGCAAAGCAAGAGCAGGGCGGGTGGTTGTGTCAGGTTTTTCAGGAGATTTTCTGTCAGCTTAACAGACCTGCATGCCCCAAAACTCTTAATTCCAGTGGGTGATGCTCTTCGGGCTCAGGCTCATTCCCACCATGCCAGGGACAAGCACAGCGCTCTATCCCAGCACAGCCCCCGTATCGAACAGCTCACACCGAGGAGCTCAGCCCAGCTCCCTCCCCGAGCCTGTTCCTGCCTCCAGGATGGCTCTGGAATGCCTGTGTGTCAATGGGCGTGCCCTGAGTGCAGCATCCATCAGTCACAGCCTCCTTATGTGCTCCATGAGCCCTTTTTAGAGGCATCAATCTCAAGGGCATGACAGGACCAGGCACTGGAGCAGCACTGCTCCCGCCTTCCACGATGGGAAAGGCGGGACGCTTCACCTTCCTCAAAGCCCGCTCTTACAAGGGTTTAATTACTACCTTCTCCACAATTAATTAAGCTCCCTACAGGCATCCTACAGAATATTCCCAGCTTCCCAGCCAGGTGAGGGATGCCTCACCGTCCATGCAATCCACGGAGAGCTGGCTCATGCCTTCCCGACAGCAGGGGTGCTGGGCCGGGGGCTGCTCCGCGCTCTCCCCGCCGTCCTCCTCCAGCCGGGCGCTGCACTCGGGGGTGGCCGAGGCCAGGCACATGGCCACCATGACGTGGGGGCTCAGGGGCTTCATCTCCACACCGTCCTGCTGGAAAGGGGCTCTGAGGGGCACCACAGGGAGCGCACTGCTGCCGAAAGTGCCGTTGGTTTTGGTGAAACACCTGCGGGAGGGACAGAGGCCAAAGTTACTCAGAGTGGCTTCTTCGCTCTCTTTTTCTTGAGAAAATGCAACTTTTAAGTGCTTTACCACGTCAACAATCAGAGCATTTGTCAAATCAGTTTTAAATATATTTGTGGAGTGATTCTGACGTTAAGAAAAGGACTGAGTGGGTTTTTTTCTCCCAGCAGACAGCTGAAAACATTCAAAACAGGCGCAGCTCCTTCCCCCATCAATTGAGACCCAGTGACCTGACTTGTGAGTCCATTTCTCCATCAAAGCAACTCCATAAAACATGTTTTCACTGCCAAGATAAAGAGCTCAAATTTGAAACCCAAGAAGCAAACTTAAGTACGTTGGAAAATAAATACTATGTGTTATTGGAGTGAATGCAAATTAGAAAAATAGATGCAATATAACAAATTTAACCCCCCCCCCCCCCCTTCTGCTGTGTAAGTCAGACTGTGGCCCTGTAATATCTGTGCAAAGCTGTGGAATTGAAGCTAAAGTGCTGAAGCAATTGTTACAGCTGAGGTATTTAAGCTTTAAACAAAAAGGAGCAGGACTTTGACACATTGTGGCATGAGGGAAAACACCTCAGTGTTTGCAGCCTCATGAACAATGTGGCCTCAGGGAACATTTATATAAACAATTCCTACATAAGAAAGCCATAACTACCCCAAAAGTAAAAAGTTCACTTGTACAGCTGGCACAAACTTTGAGAAACTACACGCCAAAATGCTCCTTGTTATGAGGAGCAGGACAGAGATGGATCTGCAGATAAACGCACGGAAATAAGGATGGACAGCGTTCACACCCTCCAGTGACACCACAAAATGTTCCCATGAAAGCTGAACCAGGCTTCAGGTCTTTACGTGCTGGTGCAGCTACAACTCTGAGCATCCTCCTTCTCTTTTTTTCCTACCAGATGTAAATCCATCCCTCACCTGCTTTGCTCACAGGGATCAGCCCAGAGCACTTGCTGTACATTATCCCTGGGACTGCTTAAGGCTGGCATTTGGAAATACAAAAATTGATCCCTGGGACCTGCCTGCTCAGCTGCTGGCTCAGCAAGCAGTGCCGTGTGCTGCTCCAGACTGGTTCTGGCCCAAAACTGAGCAGAGCAGATGAAAAATTGCTGGAAACGGAGGAAAGATGGACTGGGACACCAGCAGTGCCAGGGCAGCAGCCAGCAGAGCTGACCTCGACAGCAGCCCAGCACTGAGCTCAGAAGGATTTAAAACCAGGACATGTTAAACTTGGCAGTCTCGGTTAAGTCCTGCCCAAGTCCCAGAAACCACTTTTATGCCATTAAAAAAGTTATGGCAATAATGGAAACCATCACACTGGAGGGACCTGTCATACAGCCCTGCCTAGAGCCTCATACCTGAAACCTGATCAAAACCTGGGATCAGCATTGTGAGAACTGAAAGAGCAACAAAACGTCCAACAACAACACAAATAAACTTGTCAGAGGAGGAGCTGTAGTGAGTTTCCCCTCCGGCAGATGCTTCACCTGCAAAGGCAGAACAGGACAAATGGGTTCCCTCTGGAGCCTGCTCCCCCCACAAAAGCTATGAGGATGGAGCAGCACCAAGCTTCAACCTTCACTCTCCTATTTTGTCCTTCTCCTGCTGTAACTGCCTCCAAAATCATTATTCCAAGTACCAAAATACCACTGAAGCCACTGGAGAATCCACATGAAACACATCTGGTCCTCAAACAAATCCATTTATTAGTTTGCCTTTCTCTCCGCAGAGGTTTTGACTGCACTCACTTATTATTTAGAAAAAAAAGGGCTCAGAGAAACCCATCTAAATGTTTGGGTTTGCATGTTTCTGGGGGTTTCTTCTTAAAGATACAGAGGTCAGTGGAGTTCTCTGTATTATTGTAAGGGCTTGAAGGATGTTTCAACACAGCAGTTCAGCCTTTTAAGCTTCAATTAACCACATTTTGATGGAAACTAGCCATGGGGATATCCAGAGCAGAGTGTGCAGGAACAGCGATGTAAAATCCCTGCTGCAGAAAACACATTTTCTATCAATTCTCAGTACTGAAACCCTACCAAACTATAATCTAAAAAACCAATAATTTAGATGAAAAAGCTGGAAAAACAAACTGATGCTCCTACATTTGAATTGTGCATTTCAGATTTCTGATCAAAATACAGTGAGTTGGCAAAGGAGAGAGACCTGCAAAAGTGTAAATTCCTCTGCAAACATCAGGTATCTTGAGAGCTTTAGCACAAAGGCACAAGAGAAGGAAAAAGATCAATTCTCAATCCTGTCAACCACAGGCTTTGTCCACAATAGCAAAGCAGGTCTCCAGTTTTCAGCAGCTTCTCCCTCTGGCAAGGCTCCATGAGCAGTTATGAGGGATAAAGTGCTAATTTAAACAGAAGACCCAGGGATTTCAGCACTGGAATAATAAAACCTGCTCTGAGATGGCTATTGCTGAAAACAGCTACGAAATAATGCTGAACCTTTAGGATTCATTTGCACGTGGTCACAATTCACGTAACTGCTAAATTCACCCCAAATCAGCAACAGCTCCAGGCATTTGGTGGAAATGGGTCAGTGAGGAATTTGTGGCACCAAGGCCACACTCCTGATCTGGAGACCTCACCCTGCCAGAGGTTTGTCCACCTGAACCTCCCTTCCCCTGCTGCCACAGGGGGTGTGCAGAGGGAACTGCCTGGTTTCAGCACACAATGATTCCAGCCTGGGACAAGGAACAGGTTCTCTTTCCACCAACAGAGACCGGGTTGGGGGGACAGCCCTCACCTGTGCAATGAGGTTGAACAACACAGAGAAAATACTCCAGCCCCAAATTCCCACTTGCCAAAACCTACTGAGCTGACTGCACTAACCCACTAGGCCTTCCTCCTCACCCTGGCCATACACCCAGCTCCCTGGTGTAATGCTGAGGCACGTTCTGGTCCTCTCCACTCCCCTCTCCCATGTCCTCTTTCCATTCCCCCAGCGCCAGGACAGGAACGGAGCGGTCCCGGCTGTGCAGCTCTCCTGCCAAACCGAGGTTAATGATCCCCTCCGGGGTAAGGCAGCTGTAAGGGACAACTTGTTTCTCTATCAAGCAGTCAAATATAGAATGGGGCTGTGAAAACTCAAAGTTCAGGCCCTGCTGATGACCCGTCTGGGAGGAGCAGTGCAGTTGCAAAGGATGGAACTCTTTCCCTTGCTTTCTTAGGGGAAAAAAAAGAGCAAATAAAAATTTAAATGTGTTTAAAACTGGAAGCAAGCTCTTAATTACAGTGTAACACATATGGCAGGCTCCAAACTACCACCAGTCTCAGACATCCTGGTGAGAGCTGCTGCACAGCCTGCTCGAAAGCACAGCATGGATCTGTGAGGGAATGTACTGGGCTTTCCTGAGACCTGCCAGGGACATTGGTCCAGGCAAGACGTGCCCAGCTCCACCTGCAAGCAGCAGCTTGTCAGCATTACACTGTCATGCACATATTTACAGAAGGAAGATGGATCCAAAGCCTATTATAAATGGTATTTTAAAAAGTAAACCCATGAAAATAAAGTGAATGTGTTTTCTGCCTTCAACAACAGCTTTATTGTTCAACAGGGGTTGGACTCGATGATGCTTGTGGGCCCAACTCAGAATATTCAACGATTCAATGATTAATTTCAACTCATCTTACCCAGATGCACGCCTAAAGGCAGCAGCTGAAGATTTTAACAATACAGAAAAATCAAAGTATGATTGAAAAAAAAGCCCACAACCTACCAGTCTGAGCAGCCCAGCTTGTCTGACTTTCAGTCCTATTTATAATCATTAAAATAACCAGAGATTTAGTCAGAAGCCTAGGAGAATAATAATTCCAAAAGTGAAAAATGTAATAATTTTTATTAGGTTTCTGACTCCCAGCTACAACGCAGAAGACAGATTTTCCCTTATTCTACACAAGAATCCTTTTTCCCATGAAGAAAATGTATCCCACTCTGACAATGGCTGGTCAAACTCCTCCTGAAGGCCTCAAGAACTTCAAATCCCATGTTTTACAAAGGACAGCAATGTGAAGGCAAAGGGGTGAGTTGGTCAGTGTTCTTAAGGGAATGTCAGGAAGTGTAAAATATGGACAACCAATTAAATCCGATTTGACAAGCTCCATATGGAATGATTCTGTTATCTCAAAACTAAAGAAAACACAGGAAATAAGGACTCTTTTAAAATCCAGTGCCCAACCTGCCTAGAGAGCATCAGAGGAGCACAGTGAGCTCTGGGGGTTTAACAACTTGTTTTATTCTATCCGACGAACAATCCTCAACTGCTCTCCAGGTCATCCACGGAGCTCCTCGTGTCAGCCAGGACTCCAGCCCTCAGCTTTTGCCAGCCCCAGCTCCACCCCAGCACGGAGAGTGAGGGCTGCTCTCCAGGCAGGTTCTGCCTTCGTGCAGGTATTCCTCACCTGTTATTGTTCCGACAATTCCGGCAGCTGATGCACTCCGAGGGGTCAGCCTGCGGCACTGTCGTGTACATCCCACCACCCTGCAGCAGGAAGGATTAATAACAAACAATCAGAAATCAAATCACTATTTGAACACCCAGGAGCTCTTTGACTCAGTTTCCCCACTCCGATCACATTATCGATGCCCTGCTCTGGGCTGTACGTGGCATGGCAACACTGAGCGATTGTCCAAAGGCCAGGGAGGGCTTTGCCAGTGTGTGTGTCAGGGAAAAGTAAATAACTGCAGCTTAGACAAGTATGTGGTCATTTCCCTGGTCTGTTTTCAGCTTAATACGCTGAGGCTTAATTTAATAAACACACTGTAAATATATTTATTTTTAACGCTGATGACAGACACGAAAGTGAATTGCTGTTCATTAGCACACAAGGCTTGTTTAGGGAGACAGAAGATTAAATTTGGAGGGCTGATGTCACACACAAACCCATCCCACTTTCCTGTAATTACTCCGATTAGATCAGTTTACTTCACTACACTGATTTTTGAACCGTTTCATATTTGTACAGATGGGGTAATTCCTCAGCCAGCAATGACTCCGGGTGAGAGGGATTTTGTGTTGTTGGTTTTGGCTAACGGGGCCATTACAAGCCAGTTGAAATGCCCAGATTAACACATACCTCATTGTTAGGGACCAGGCAGACAGTGATGCGGGAGCCACTCCAATTGCAGAGCCAGGCTTCCGCGCCGGCCTCCAGGAGGGAGCCAGGCTGGGAATGCTCACCTGGCTTTTGGCAGTTCAAGTGGTAGGGAACTTCTAGCAATCCCTATTTTTGCAAAAATGGAGCTTATCCTGAAGTTTTTGAGGGATAGGGAGCACTGAGGAAATGCCTGATTAGTCTTGATTGCCATCCTGGCCAGTTTCTCCCTTCCTCATTTAGCCCAATCATTGAAACAATAAAGAGCGACCTAACGAGGATCAGAACATCCTGTTCCCCTGCGTAGCCTCGCCCACGTGCCAGTCCCAGCCCTGCTCCACGGGCAGAGATCGTGTGACATCGCGTGACTCAAACTTTCTGCAACAGGGAGTGGGGAAAGAAAAACTCAACCCTGTCACCTGTTCCCAGCAAGACAGCGGCGTTGGGTGGACACCTCATGGCACAGAGGAGCTCCAAGACCTGTGTCATCACACATGTATTTCCTTCTTTCCCCCACAAAAAATAAAAATAGGAGGGACAAAACATCAATGCAAACTCCCAGGCTTTCTCCCGGGCGAGCTTTTGAGCACTGCAGATGTTCCCTTCCTGAGGGCTCGGAGACTTTTGGAGAGTTTCACCCGTTGGGAGGTCGGACAGGTCAAAAAACTCCAGTTTGGGTCTTGGTTGCTCTTGAAAACAACCAAAAGTGGGCACTTCTTGCTACATGGGTAGGCCAAGGACAGAACGGGGTGAAGAACTGACTGGTCTGGGCTCAGACTGGAGGGAACTGAAGTGGCAACTACTGTGCAAGTGCTAATTTGTTGTTCAATAAAATGAAGTGCTTGTGCTCAATTACCAACACAAACAATAGACCCGTTTTTTTTCTCCAGAAACAGCATGGGTTATTCAGACTTTTGAACTTTTTCTTTCAGTTTTCCTGGGCAATGTTCACAGTTTTGAGTAAGTTTAGTAAGTTTGAATGCAAGCCATCTGTTTCCATAGACAATAATGAAATCATTATTCTCTCTTGGAAACAGGACACGTTTCAGCAAATGAAGTATTTTTCCACAGCATACAAAGGCTGGATCGCAGACTGAAATTAGTTTTTAATTTTATTTTCAATTTCAAAACAAAAACCGAGCCTGTCTCAACAGTCACAAACAGGAGACTGAAAAAAAAAGCAGCGTTATTGCACTGCTGCAGCTCAGGATGTATGGGGCACTTCATTCCACGGAACCTCCTGCGCCATTCGTGCTTTGCCATAATTAATAGCATTGCTCAGAGTTACAGATCTGAAACAGGTGGGGGAAAAACGGGTGATCCATAAAGCTGCAGAATAAGCAGCTATAATTAAATGTATTTAACTTGGAGATTGAGAAATACCATATGTACAAGTAAAGTATCTCAGCCCAGCACTGAGGCATTCTCAGAGCTTACATGCTGTTAGGAGGAGGGTAGAGGCAGATTTCCCAGAGTAAGTGGAATTCTTGCCGTCATCTGATATTCTCAAATGAAAACCATGATGTTTGTATCACAAATATCAGCCCAGTTGCTTCCTCTGGGATAAGGAATTCAGTGGAACTGGCTGGTATCAATGGATGAGTATTCCCCCACCCAAATTAAGTCTGCTTCCACAGCCCCTGAATAAACCCCAGGGTCCGGGCTGAGCCTCCCACCCGGTGTAGGACCTTACATTCACGAGGTGATGGGGATGTTCGTAGTCCACGTGTGTTCTGGACAGGGAATTGGTGTGCCCTGGGTACCGTCCTGCTCCTCCTCCGCTCAGGATCCCATTGACACCATTGGCGACTTTATGATGGACGTGGGGACAGCCGTTGCTGAGGCCGTTGCTGAGGAAGTTTCCGTGGATGCTGCCATTGACCCGGCTCGTCCCCGGTAAGGTCGTGTACTCAATCATTTGCCCGTTGAGATCTGCCCCTTGGTAGAGATAGCCAGGAGGGTCGTATTCTGCAAAAGACATTACTGCTGAGAGCACTTTTATTGCTAAATGAGAAGCTAAACAAGCATCCTTAAAAAGTAAACTCCTTTTTTCTTTCTCCAGCTTTTGTGAACTAACTCTGATATCCACAGATATTGTGCTTAGCACACAAATGTAGACATGGAAAACAGCCACAGCCTGGAGAGCAGACCAGAAATGTTGGTCTGGAAGGGCTTGGCTGATGTCAATCACTACAAGAGCGTCCTAAAACCAACAGCTCCTCTGCTATATCTGCTATAAGCTGCTTCCAGAAGATCTCTCTGGGCTGCAGCTGAAGACACTATCTGATCTTGCAAGGAGTTTTGTTTCATTTCTCTCTGTAGATTAAAGGCATTTAAAAATCACCACAGTCTGTGGCAAGAGCAAGGCTGATTTATGTACAAGGAGCAGAGAAGGCCGGTGCAGAGATTCTGCTGGCTCCAGGTTGCTGGAGGGTACCGAGCACCTTGCAAAGCTCCTGCTCCAGGCTCCTGCTCTCTAATGAAGAGGTTTTCCTTATCAACACCTCTGGAAGACTTGGCCATTCAATGCCATCTCATTGTGCAGGGACTAAGAGGTAACAAGGGACTTGTCCTAGAGCTGCAAGTTCTCTTTCTTTCCAGATGCACTCAAGAAAGAGAGAGATCCAGGGTTTAACTCTCCACATTTCAACAAGTGCTTACGATTACACACATTCTGCCTCTGCGATCATCAGAGACCTATGCAAGGGCTTAGACACAAACCGCAGAAACTTTGTCCAGGCCTTTCCCACACCACCCCCTGGGTGAAATTGCAGCACAATCCCCCAGGGACACATCAGGACAGGGAGCATCAGTGTGAAGAAATGGAGACATTGTTGCTCTTAAAAACCTAAGTTTGCACCTAAGGCACACCTGGAAGTACAAGTCTCTACAGAAACGCCAGCTGGCTCCTAACAGGAAACTGCTTCCCATCCATAAAACGCAGCATAGACGTTCCTAGTTTTACTCTGGAAAGGGAACCAGCCCCCACTCACTCTGCAGGGCGTTCTGCTGGCGGTTCTTCCACAGGCACATGGCAATGAAGACGATGAGGATGAGGACCATGACCCCCAGGACGCAGCCCACGATCAGGTACAGCATGTCGCTGCTGCGCACGGGGCCGCTGGCGGGCACGGCCCCGCTGCCCCCGGCCCGCTCGGGGGGGTTCGGTGGCGTGCTCAGGTCCTTCACTGGATCTTCAGATGCTCCCGGAGTGCGTTTCACTGGATGGGCAGAGACAAGTACGTGTACATCCTCTAAATGCATTTTCTAAAGGTGTTTTTTCACTATGAAATGAAAATAATTACTGCTGAGTCCCAATGCCTCACAAAGAAAGCTTCCAAGTCAATATTAAAGCCTACAATGAGAATGCCAACTCCTATTGGGTAATAACTATTTGCCTTGGAAAATGGTGATTATCCTCACCCGCTCTTTGAGGTCACTGGAACTTTAACGAGCCGCTCGAGGTACCCATGGCTGCAACTGCTCGAACTCTCAACTTGAAAGAGCATAAATCTTTCCACTTCTGAGGTCAGGGAAAACCACAACACACATTTCTCTCGCCCAGGCGCTGCCAGGTGACCTACTCTTATCTGATGTGAACCCTGCTAACCCCCTTTCCAAACCACACGGTTGAAGATCAACCAAGAGACGAACAGAAAATCACTGAAAATGAGATGCTAGCTTAACCCAGGAATTGCATTTATGTTAGTTTCCAGTACACCCCAGTTCAGATTTATTCCATTTGACACTAAAGACCTAAAAGAGGTGCCTGGCTTAGGAGTGAAGCTGATCAGAGAGACACAAGCACCTCCATGTAGGTATGTTGGATAAGCTGGATCACCCTTATAAGCCTGGGGGAGATAAATTTTACAGAAGAGGCAGTGTGAATGACAGATTACATCTCGCCCATTTTAAAATTAGAGAAGAAAGTTATATTCCTTGCAGGAGGGAGACCAACTGTGTGTGCAGCCTTGAAGCCCTGCAGCTCCTACTCCTTCCTTCAAAGGTTTCACTACTCACTTTGCTGAATTTTGATGCTTCCGTTCCCAGAGGGCTTTTTTCTTTTTTTTTTTTTCAAACATTTTTTCATAGCACTGCATTTGAAGTTTACTGTCTGCATTTTCCCTTTACAGCCTTACTTGGTTTTAGAGATTAAAGGAGACAGGAATTCTTCGCAAAATAAATGTGACTGCCATATCTGACACTTCCCGAGAACAGTACAAACTTTGTGCCAGAGGCATGCAGGATTAGGGATGGAGGCAGCCAACACAGCCATCAATTGCTGTGGTCTGCACTTATACAACGTGTCACAGAGCCCTGAAGACATAAAACAGACATACAAATCAATTCTGTCATCTTCAGGCACAGGGTTGTCTCCCAAGCAGAGGCCATCAGCACCGCAGAGGCAGCAGCACTATCTCTGAGGGCAGGCAAAGCTGCAGAGCTCTGCTGAGAGCCTCGGGAGTGCAACGGATCACTTTCCATATGTTCAAAACAATCCCAGCTTCGGAAGACAAAACAATCCTCCGAAACATTCCAGAAAATTATGGTCATCCTTGCAGCTGACTTTAGTGCTGCACAAAATGTTCCCCCCCCGTGGATCTTTCACATCCCAAACGCCACCTCGGCTCGGCCCCGCAGCCTCACCTTTGGTCTCGCAGATCATCACGTTGCTGTACTCGCTCTCCCCCCCCTCGTTATAGCACTGCATCTTAATGTCATAAGAAGTTTCAGGCTGCAGGTGATTTATCAGGTGCCACTGCTTTGTACCTGTTGTGGGGAGAAAAAGTAAATCGACTGCAGTTCAGTTACTCACAGGAGCCAGAATTATGGATGAGTGCATTGCAGGGTCCTTCCCTACCAAATGCAGGGGCACTGCAGCTTGTCTTGCTAGCACAAAAATCTTTAGTAACAGTTTATGGACTTAGCTGAAACCATGGTCTACAAGTGGCACCCCTGCTCATGGCAGAGGGTTGGAACTAGATGATCTTTAAGGTCCCTTCCAACCCAGATTATTCCATGACTCTCTAAGACTTGTGTTATCTTGTGAAATTGATTATTAGAAGGACATTTTGATGAATTAAAGGGAGGTTTTTTTCAGTACTTTCAACTAATTTTTTTAAGAAAGTCTTTCTCTACAAAAGCCAGAACTCACTAAACTCAAAACCCAGACATCTGAGTGCCCACACAAGGGCCTTTAAACTCAACAGCAGCCCTGTTGGTTAGGGGGCTTTCTGTGCACCCTAAACATGGAACTGCCAAAGGGATGGGTTTAGGGTGGATTATGCTGACTATTTACAGTACACTGGGCAAATAACAAGGAAAAGTGGCACAGGAAGCTTGGGCCAAGGGAAGAACTTGGCTGTGAGCAGACCTTCTCTGCTGCCCTCGAGGTGCGAGGTACCACTGCAGCCATCGGTGTCCCGCAGGAAGGACACGTCTGGGTTGCTCACTTTGGCCGAAACCGCAAATAATTGAACGTGCATTTTATGAACCATCCTGGGAACGAAGGCTGTCCCGGTGCCACTGCCCCCGTGGAGCTCGAGCCCCAGCCAAGCAATCTTCTCTAATAGGACGGTTTTGTCATCTCTGGCCTCTGGCCAGCATTTCATTTAGACACCCTCCTGAAGTACTGAGCACTTCAGGATAAATCATTCCCAGTTTTTACTTTCACGGGCTTGTGACAAATTTTACTGAACAGCGACCTTTTTTTTTCCTCTTTTTTTTTTTTTTTTTTTTTTTTTTAAGGAGTTTAATTAACTGTTTGAGTGCTCTTAATCCCTCTTGGAAAATACCACCTTGAACTGTTTCCACTGTTTCTAAGGAACTGTCTACCACCTACTGATTTAAGCATTAATAAAAAGACTCGGGCGTGCTCGGCGGGCAGGGGCTGTCACCGTGACGCTGCTCAAACTCCTCCGGGACCCAGCCCAGCTCCAGACCCTCTGCCCGGCCCCAGTAGGGTGGGGGATACCCAGGAGGGCCCCTCCGGACAAGGGGCTGCCCCGCACAGTTCGTGTCCAGCTCTGGCCTGCTGCACGTCCCAGTGAGGGTGGACAAGCCCTGGCTGAAGCTGGAACCGCCTTTCCCTAAATCGCACGTTTTCCCAAGATTCAGACTCGCTTTTCCCGGCGCCCCCACCCCCAAGCATTCCTTTCGGTAATTACTACACCAGGTTTTAGGTTTCCGCTTCAAACCATTAGTGGAACTGGAATCAGTACAGGCACTTTAACTGTCCTCTTCGTGCACCATTAGCAAGGGAAAACATTTAAACAACTGACATCAGACTGCATTTACATTTAAAATTCAATCTCCACAATCCTCGAAACAGAGAAATTCAGACCAGAAACAGACAAATGCAGGACAGGGGTGATTTTTTTGCTTTTGCTTAAAGCGGCTGAGAGATACGGAGGAGCCATCAGAGTCAAGCTTTTTGCTTGTTTTTTCCTTCAAATAAAATCTGATTTTGCCTGTAGCAGCATTTATAAGGGGGAAAAAAAAGGTTTCTACAGAGTTTTGAATGTCTCGAAAGACAAGACTTAACAGGAAGCGGTGAGGAAAGCCTGCGGCAAGCACTTAGCTAGCACAGGCATCACAACACTTTTTCCACAACTCATGCAGTCATTTCAAGATAAAATTCCCTGTCAAAAACCAGATTAATTCAAAGGTAACAGAGGGGGGAAAAAGGGAAGAACAAGTGATTTATGGCAAAAATACCTTAAGTCACATGTTCCTCTACATATTTCACATCAAGTGCTTCCAATCACAACTTAATTGAAAATAGTTCTCTCTCCTTTTTTTCCCCCTCCTGAAAAGCTAATTTAGGGGAGCACAGTAAAGAAAAGTTGAAGTTTAAATCTTTCCACCAAGTGATTTCTGTTGCAGGCTCTGGCAGAGCGGAGCAGCTGCTAATGGTTTCAGACTGCCACAAAGAGTTCAATACACACACGCTCGGAAAAAAAACCCGAAACAAGCTAATTTCACAGCACAGTGGAGCCCACTTAAACAACTAACTGCTCAGTGTATAAGATTTATAAACACACAAGTTCTGTCTAGCAAAGGCTAAAATACATTTGCAGATGAAGGTGCAGCCTGCACAAGGTTCTTTAAAGCCTCTGAGCTCAAACTCTGGATCTTTAATAGCTTTATAGTGTGCAAAAGCTTATGTCATGCATCAAAGTACTATGTGCAGTATTGTCTGGCAGGGGAAAATTTTCAAAATAAAGGCCCATTCCTCTTGTAACTGAATAAATGAGGGGGAAAAAAATAATTAACGTCATCGAGCCAGAATGAGATCACTGCATTTGCTCAGCCCGAGCAATAAGGACATTAAATAATATATTTTTAAAAGGGTTTTCCACTTCTGGACTAATATAGACATTATCTAATAACTTCTTCCAGGAAAAAGATGATCTAATGTGCACAGGGGAAAAAAATAACTTGATTAAAAGGTAGAATGAAGCACAAACATACCTGCATTTGCAGAGTGCTACAGCACTTGAGGCTAAAAGCAACTTCCTTATAGCAGGAGAAGTGATTAGGCAAAGTAAGAGGAGAGAAGGGCAATTACACACGAGGTACGACCAGCTTAGAAAGTCCATGCTGGGGTAAATAATTTTAAAAGCCAGCTAGTTGTTAATACAGTCTGTAACCCAGATGTTTTTATCCTGGGTTAAACCTCATTTACACTGCTTTCTCTTTATACAACTTGAAGCTACACCAGTTTAAATAGACCTTCATTAAGGATTTGCAGCTGTCTAACAAGCCAGACCTAAGCCCAGCATTTAGTTCTCAAGCTTCCACGTCAAAGAGGCTTCAGCAGGAAGAAACCAGCTCACGTGTGGGCAAAACCTGACGTTAGGTGGTTGAGATAGCTCCTCCTGTGAGATATATTGTCAAGACTTTGCTTGGGAAAAGCAGTTTAGATTTCATATAAACACAGCCAACATGGCTACAGGGTGTCCTTCCCCATGGAGCAGCGCTCCAAGCACGCGTGCCCGGCACCGTACCGTCCACAATATCCCGCTTGTAGTCGCTGTCGTTGTCGCTGTCTGTAGGCCGGTAGTAGATGTAAAATCCTTGGATGGGTGTGTTGTTGTTGCTTGATGTGATGTACTGCAAAAGAATTTTAAAAGACTGCATGAGAGGAGAAAAAATTTAACTGAGTCCTGCTGAGTTGTCATCACCGAGTATGTCATGCTCTGGAAATATGAATATTTTTAATAAAGTTGTGCAAGAAAAGGTAACTGAACTCCTTGGAGTAGCCAGAGAGTGGGATGGGGACAAGAGACTAAGCTTGGGCTGACACTTTCTTCCCACATCACTTCCCAAACCCTCAGTTAGGGTTTGACAATGCACAGCCTGAAAATCTGCATGATTAATGGAAATGGAAAAGTTAAAACCATAAAACTCTTCAGAAAGAGTTAAGGTCACTCTAAAAATCAGCTCAGAATCTTTTACTTTAAGTTATGCAGTCTCCTGAGGAACTAGAGGTTATTTTAAGTTTATTATCCTTAACATCTCTTAAGGCTGAGCTAGCAGAGCAAACTAACACTGGGAACTCTACACATTAAATCCTCCAAAGTATACCAGGGGGTTAGATTTCAAAACAAGAGCAAAGAATTTCTGTGGGTTTCAATAAGGACTTTAAAGTACTTGTTTACAATAGACGAGGTAACAGGGGAAAGGAAAATGTTTCTCTAACGTGAAACCTCCACTGGATGTGAGGGAGGACGGCGGGTTTGAAACACACTCCCAGCCACCCCAGCCTGGATTGACAAAAGCAGCAGGAATTGCAGGAAACGGAGCCAACTCACAACTCATGGCATGAAGGGGCTTGGGACAGAGTTAAGCCCACTGGTGCCTCTGATATGTCTGTGCCAGAGCAGGTGGACTGGGGTGGCTGCAGCCCCTCACTGGAGCTGCCGGTTGGGCACATCTGGCGTAACCCGAGGAGAGGTGTGTGGGGTCGCCAGGGAACCAGAAGGGGAGTGGGGTGGAGGGAAGCTGGGAGATGGTGCAAAAGGCAACAGACAACTGACAGGGCTGCCTCCGAGTGGGAAAAAGGGTCTGGAAATGGGGGGGCAAAGGGCTCGAGAGGCACATGTCCCACTAAGTCCCCCAGTTCTACCATACGGACATGAAGTGTCTCAGCCCCATCCTAGGAACACGATCACGTCCAGGACTCAGGGGGAGGAAAACCACCACTCACCACTCTGCAAACAGCTCCTAATGCTCCACTTTGAGCAGCCCCAGCAGTACAAATTGTACAGGGAAGAGAAGAACGGGAGACTGTTATACCCACCGTCCACTTCAGCATGATCTGGGTGTCGCTGATGGCTTCGGTGTAGGCGATGTGCGGCCCGGCGATGGGCCGGCTGGAGAAGCGGCTGGTGAATCCGGCCACTTGGTACGGGCGCGACGCGGCGCTCCGGGGGCTCTCCCCGTAGTTGTTCACTGCGATCACTCGGAACCTATACATTTCTCCTTTTAAGGGAAAGAGTGGAAGAAAGAAGCCCTCGTAGCAAAACAAGTGCTAGAAAGAGGATTCAAGGAGAGACTAAACGGATTAGGAAGTACTTTTTGCACAACATCCAGTTAGAAAAAGCAGAGGAGGCCTTGCCACAGACTGATGTGGAGATGTAAACAGCTTCTAGAAGTCACTCAAGGAAAATCCAAAGGGTATTGTACACACAGATGCAGATGCCTCCATCAGTCAGGAAGTCCCTAAACTGGTGGGCTCTGAGAAGATGCTTCAAAGGATCCCTATCCACTCCCTTTTCTCTTGTGCTTTCTGCCTGAGTTTTCAGGGTTGGACACTGGAAGAAGTCAGGACAGATGTTTTTCCATTAATGTATTTTTCTCCACATTCTGAGTGTTCACTAGAAGGACAATTAAGTTAAAAATAGCAGTGATACACAACCCTCCTCTCCACATGAACAAGTATTAAATTATGGTGGGGTTTTTTCCACTTGGAAAGCCAGAAATCAACTTGAATTCATGTAACAAGCTCCTAGGCCATACACAAAACCCAAACCTAATCGAGCAGAAACGGGGTAATCCAAGCAGAAGTTAAAACGAAAAAAACGAGGAGCTGCAGTAATGAAAGACCATTTCTAATACCTGGCTCCAAGTTCCGAACTTCCACAGACAGCTTGGAAGGAGAGATGTTGCCAGCTGCGACGAGCCAGTCGCTGTTGCGGCCCAGGCGTTTGTACTCCACTTTGAAGGCAGTGATGGGGGAGCCCCCGTTGGCACGGGGGATCCACGTGACGTAGACGGATGATTCCGATGCCGTGGATATCGTGGGTCGGTCGGGAGCTTCTGGAACTGAAATGGGAAATTTGGTTACGAGAGGATTAGAGTCAGCCGAAATTTAATTTTCGGGAACAACAGATTAGACTCGTTGCTGATTACATTGGATTTCCCGTATTAGCAAGGAGAATCTTAAATCCTCCTGAAATCACCACTGCCCTTACTCTGCTGGAAAGGATGGATGATGAGCAGACAACAGAGGAATTGATTATCTTATCGATACAATATTAAAAAATTATATGGCATTGCACTATTCCAACCACTTCTACATGGAAACAGACACATACACTAAGTGAACAGGAAAAACATGGCTATTATTTTCAAGCTCTCAAAACTCCCCCAGACCCAATGAAACTTCAACCCATCCACATTAACCAGTGCTGGAGAAATGAGAAGGAAGAGTGAACAAAGCATGCACCAGGATATACTTACAGAACTCACTGAAGTTACAGGCAGCAGCGGGACAGAGAGAAGGGAAAGAGGGGCGTTAGTAAATCTGGTTGTAAGAGCTGTGAGGCTTTACTAAACCAGCCTGGATTCATGAACCTGGAGCTGGTGCTGAGGAGTGGAGCAAGGAGCAGCAGGTTGGCAGCTCTGGGGCATGAAGCAGCTGAGCATTTGCAGCCAGGCACGAGTAAGGCTCCTCTGACACTCAGTGCTGCCACAAGCACGCAACGCTCGGCTCCTCGCCTGTGTTATTAAACCTCTCCACTCACCTTTGGCTTTACCCCAAATTTTAGATACCTTTGAGATTTCAGCCCCTGAGTAAATCTGCCTGAACCAGACCAAGGAGTTCAAAGGCTGGGGGGCGGGGGGGTGAGAAAAAGGACTACAAACGTGCTCTTTTCACTGGAAACCAGGCCAAACGTCACACCTACTGGGAAGCACTTGTATCTCCTCACCATCAGAAATAAGCCTATCCCTGGGAAGCCACGGGAGAACATTCAGAACAGACACCATGCACTTTTGAGAACTTAAAGCTCTGACACAGCCATTTCCCATTTCCCCCTCTTCCCCTGGCTCTTTCTCAGTGGAAGGAAAGAGAAAAACAAAGTATTTAGCAAAAAGAAACCGCAGGTTTAAAAACATGCAGCAAGAACATGGGTTGTAAGTGAAAATTCTCTTGTTTTTTTGAGAGCCACCCATGCAGGCAGCAGCATCCTTGGAAATATCCTGTGTAACAGAGCAGCCTCAGAATAAACAGGAAATAGAGGAGGCAATACAAGCACCTGGAGCTGTCATAAACACAGGTTAACTCAGATGCAGCTCTTTGCAATACAACTTTTAGCACCCGAATCACAAACCATCCACGCTCCTACCTCCACTGTGGCGAGACAGGTCCGGAAGGATGACACCGAAATTATTTGTGCCTTCAGGAACAATGGGATGTTTAGGGATTCCTGCAGGTGGAGATGGAGCCTGTGTGTTTTTCGAGGATGACGTTCTTTCTAAGAAGATTTGACAGACAGTACATCAGTGTAGGGCCTGTATAAGGAAATGCTGTTTGTCAATGCTCACTATACGCTCACTCTACTCGCTACAGTGCTGCCCTGGCTCCACATCCCAAGCTGAACAGTCAGGATAGCAATCAGGGAGGTTCACTGGGAGAGCAAGTGAGATTTTCCACACCAGCCCAGGGCCTCTGCTGTGGGTGAATGACTGTCCATTTGCAGTACTGACATCCACAGCGCTTAGTGGAGATGCCACCAGCTCCTGCCTGTGCTGCTGAGCCCACTCATCACACCACCACCAGGTGATGAAATCCCTGTCTAGAGAAGGAGTAAAAATGCTGTGGAAGCAGCTGGAGCCAGCACACCAGGCTGAGAGGGCTTTTGACCTGTGGCAGTAGGGGTAGCAGTACTGACTCCTCCAAGTTTGCCAGGGATTGAGCACAGGACAGTGAACAAGAAGCACCATCTGGGTTTAATATGATGGGCTGTGACAAGTGGCTTTGCTGGTGTGAAGTTTCCTCAGTCCCCCAGTGAGCTGGGAGGATTGATAGGAGGAGGAACATGAGCACGAACACTAGGATGTCTTTTATGGAAAAGTATGGGTGGAATGGGATTTTGCCACAGTTTGATACAATACCGTGGGGTAACCTGACTCGTGGAGAAAGGTGGGGTGGAAGAATGTGCAGCCTGTGATGATAAAGGGAGGAGGCGTAGGGCAAAAAATCAGGTAAGTGTGGGGTTTTCTATGGAGACAAATCCCCAGGCTCCTTCTCCAAGGGTCTGTGCAAGGAAGAGGACAGCTCAGAACAGGCTGGGGATGACTGTGGCCCCTCAGAATGGTGTTTGGCCTCATGGTAGGACACAGCCTATGAAGGGGGAGCAGAAGAACTCCTGTGTTAGAGGTTTCTTTGTGTAAGTCTTAATAAAATTTTAAGCTATCCTGTCCTTCACAGAATTCCAGAAGGGTTTGAGCTGGAAGAGACCTTTAAGCTCATGTTGTTCCACCCCCATGGGCAGGGACACCTTCCACGATCCCAGGTTGCTCCAAGCCCCATCCAACCTGGCCTTGGACGCTTCCAGTGATGGGGCAGCTGCAACTTCTCTGGGCACCCTGTGCCAGGGCCTCACCACTCTCACCGGGAAGAATTTATTCCAAATATCCTATCTAACCCTGCCCTCTGTCACATAAAAGCCATTCTTGGACAGTAGTATGAAAAATATCTACTTGTTTGTGTGCTAAAGAGCACAGGCACCAGTGTCCAAGCTTGAAAGAAAAAAATGCTCTAATTAGAAATGTAGTGCTTGTTGCTGTCTGCACACAACTATCAGAACATCTGGCTCGTGGTGAGCAGAGATTGTCACTGAGGCGTCTGCAAAGCAAACCAGGAGCAGCTTTGTAGATACATGAAAATTCGATGGTGCAGAGTTTCTTCTGTGATTCTCTGAAAAACCTCAACAGGGACAGGCTGCCCCTGACTTTGCTCCTTAAAGCAAGAGGAACCTCCCAGTACAAATCTTAACAATCACCCCAAAAATAATATTATTAAGCTTTTAATAGCTTCTACTTACCAACAGCCTCACGCTCAGGGAAGTTTGCCCTACAGCAATTTTAGCTATTAGAGGCTGTTCCTTAGCAAATAAACTGCGGAATATTTCACATATGGCTTAGCAGATGCCATTAAACGACTGATGTCATTAAATAAATGTCTCTGGAAGGCTGGGACACAGGGCACATTGTGCTGCACCTACCCTTGCTGGTGCGGAACGTCAGCATGGCCGGCTGGCCCTCGCCGGCGGCGCTCCTGGCCACCATCAGCACTTCGTAGAGGCTGGAGGGCTCCAGCTCGGTGAGGCGCAGCTCGTTCTCACTGCCGGGCACCCGCACCGTGTGCCAGCCGCCCGCCGCGCTCACGCCGTCCTCCAGCTGCGCACACAGGGAGAAACCGGTCAGCGCGGGAGCACCGGGAGCCAGGGACTGCTCACACTTTGCACCCACTTTCACAGCACTCCTTGGATGAACTTATTTTCTCTCTCTCTCTCCACACACGCACTTGGTTTTGACCTTTTTTTTTTCATTTTCACTCAAGAGGCCGAATGATTTTCAGCCAGCCTTCAGCTGTGTGCTACTAAAGGGCTGGACCCTAATGAGAAGGAGATTTTGCCTGTACTAGCCCAGCTTTCCCTGTACTTCAGCACTTAAAAATATTTATTGGCAAAAAGTACGTCTTAGTTATTCCTTAAGGCTGGGAAAAAAAGTCAGGGAGACCAAAGATTTGGGTTTATCAATGCATGTTTCCTTTTTTTTAAAACAAAATCACTTTTTAACTTAGCAGTGAAACCACCAGCTCTGTTAAAGAAAAGAAAGACATTCTGGGTAGTCTCTTAATGCTTGACCTTTGCAGGAAAACATTACCCCAAATCCCAAAGGAAAAGACAAAGATTCCACCAAAAATAAACTACTAAACAATATAAGACTTTAATAAAACATTGGAGGCAGATCTAAACGCTGTGGATTATCAAAGGTTATGCCAGAGGTCTTTGTTCAACTATTTTCTTCTACAGCAAAACCACTCCAAGGCTTTTATTCCCCCATCTTTTTTTTTTCCTCTATTAAAAGAGGGAAATCAATAAAATAATTTAATGACACAAAGAGAGCACCACCCTAAAAACCAGGATAAATTCACTGCCGAGAAACGCATGAGTGAGCACATTAAATGTGGAAAGGATTGGTGTGAGAGAAGGGAGAGCATCAAAAAGGTCAAAAAAGCATTCAGAGCTTCCAGGGCTTACGTGAACCAACTGCCTTTGGATGAAAAATTATCACCAACAAACTCTGGCACCTGGTTTTCAGGAACCAACAGGTCAAAAATCTAAGCATTCCCTCCAGGCTAAGACAAGATCAGGATGTAGAGGATTAAAAAGCTTATGAAAAAGAAATCAAACAGCTTTGCCAGGCAGAAAACTGGTTTGCTTGGAAGAACAGATGCAGGCATTGCTTGGTTCTGATTTTAGACTCACAGAATCTCCTGAGCTGAAAGTGGTCTACAAGGATCACGGAGTCCAAATCCTAGCTCTGCACAAGAGGCCCCAGCAATCCCAGCATGGGATGTTAGCAAAAGAGCTCGGTGTTGACACACCATTTTTAATGCCATAGTAGGTACTGCCCCGCAAATTTTAGTTCACCTTCATATTTGATAAGTTCAGTTTAATTGAGTCCCTTTGGGATGCAGAGCAGCAAACTCAGTGACGTACTAAGGTAAAACCCAGCTTCCCTTCTGCTCTCACACACAGATTCAAGCTTGCTCACATAAATGCATTTTTAACCCCGCTGACGTTGCACACAACACACCCTGGAGCCCCATCCCCCATAATGACACCGTAAAGGACAGAAAATCCTGGATAAATCTCACTTAAAACTAGACAGACCAGTGTATTTGCGACAACCTCAGCCAGCCCTCAAACAAGCTGTGTGGGCACAGGAACGTTGTGCTTCAATGACACGTTTGCTCTCTCAGGCCTGAGCCCACGTCCCGGTTAACACCAGCACTGCTGGTTCCTTGAGAAACCCAGAGGAACTGCGCCGTGTCGCCGCCCGGGGCACTGGGGACGGTACCTTGCGGTATTTGACAAAGTAGGCATTGATGGGCAGGCCCCCGGCGCGGCCCGGCCGCCACACCAGACTGTAGGTGTCCGGCTTCGGCGTCTGCGGGGGGCTCAGGATGATGGGGGCCTCAGGCGGGGCAGCCGCGCTCGATGCTTTTTCCATCGCGGCTGCATCCAGAGGCGATTTTGTTGGAGGTGAGCTTGAAAACGCCATTTCTGCACCAAAATCACCGCCGCTCTCGTCGCTCTGGGCAAGCTCCAGAGGAGCTGTTTCTCCTGCTCTCGTGCCAGTTGCTGGAGGAACTGCAAAGGGAGGGTCTGGTTACATCCCCAGGATGACGTACGTTCACCCCGTGCCGAGGGGACGCTAAATCACTTCAGAGTGACATTTCCAAACAAGCCCTGCTGCAAAACGCCAGGTCCAGAGGTGCCCACACAGATCTGAGCCTGGTGCCAAGCTGTGGCCTGGGTGTTTTTTCAGGGCACAGCAGTGGGGTTTGGTTTGTTTTTATTTGGTTTCGTGTTTTTTTCACAGTAGCAAAGAGTGAAAACCTGAAACTCAAGGTCTACAGGCACAGTTTGACTGTATCTCCACTAAATCAAGTCATGGCAATACATGTTAAAAGAAATATATAAGTATATAGCTAAATCTGTGAGACAAACAGAGTAATTTGTACGCTGTTGTACAAGGAACTTTTCATGGCCTGCGCTGGCATGCACACAAGAGGACATTCTCCTACACCAGTTTCTGAGGTTTTAGCTGTAATTTGGAGAAGCTTTGAAAGCTGCATAACTCAACTACTTCATTCGAAAATTTATGCTGAGAATAAACTCAGTTTACAGGAAGATCTACATGCAATTTAATACCAGCGCATTTCTAGAAATCCTTCTCCAGCCTCCTCCATCCTATTTACTTTTGCTGGTATGAAAAAAGAAAATCTATACTGTATCAGTAGTCTAAAAGAGGCCACAAGATTTAAAAAAAGCCCTGTTTGGCTGATGCAGGGCTCATCAGAATTCCAGGCAGGAAAAGGATGGCAGGTTGGACATCTGAGATTATCCAGGACAAGAAAACGTCAGTACTTAAAGCAAAGAAGGTTTGGGAAGCAGCTCAGCTCCTCAAGGCTGCACACGGCAGCAGCAGGACAGCCAGATGTTCGGAGCCCTGTCCGTCCTTTCAGATTTGTGTAGGTTTATGTTACGTGCCGGGGTCTGGAAGGGGAAGGGAATGAAGGGAACTTGGTTTACAAAACAAACAAATTCCTTGGTAATGTAAAGCCTAGGCAGTGTTAGCCTGGCTGACTCAGATTCCTTCAAACCTCCATTAAAATACCAGCAGCAAGTGTGGCTGCTATTTTTGGCCACTTTTTAAAAAGCTGGGAAGGAAAGTTCTCTTTTCAAATTGAAGACACGCTCCCGGCAAGCATTCCTTGTTTGTTTCTTCTCATTTATTTAGCAATGCCACAAAATTCAGTGACAGGAAGAAGGGAAAAACACAGGGAGGATGTCCCCAAAGCCAGATGGTCTTAAAATGCCAGACACTCCCAGAACAATCCCCGAACTAAAGGGTATCTCTGCTGTCAGAGGAGCAGCAGGAAGAGCCTGATATTGGAAACAAATGGGAGGAGGTGGAAGGTCCTCAGCACCGTGGTGGACCCCGAGGGTGTGGGTGGGCATGGTTTGGTTTGACGCCTGCTGGCACTGGGGACACGGACCCTTGGAGTGGAGAATGAGTTGTGGTTTCAGCTGGTGACAGCAGACCCACAGCCAGCGCTGTGTTTATTGCTGCGGGAGGGGAGTCGTCAACAACTGCCGGGTTGTTGTATTTTTGCTTTGGAAAACAACCCCTGGGTAACAATCCCCATTAAGTAATTCAGATCTAAGCTCTTTTTGCAAAGTTTCTGCTATAATTACTACCCATATAACCCAGCACATCAGCCTTCTCTCTGCTGCCGTGTCATTATGCAACTTTTTTTGGCTGCTGCTCTCAGTGCCATCCCTTTCCCCTTAGCCATGGAGATTTTTCTTCCTCGGCTTCCCAATCCCACTGGGAACACCAGTAGCACTGAGCTGGGTCAGGCCAAAGGCTGCATGCGCCCAAAATCCTGACCCCACCAGCAACCAGAGAAGGACTGAATGTCCCAAATTTGGGCATTAAAAGAATGTATTCATAGAATCTTAGAATGATTTGGGTTGGAAGGGACCTTAAAGGCCATCCAGTTCCACTCCAGTGCCATGGGCACGAACACCTTCCACCAGGCCAGACGATCCTCCCTGCTCGCCAGCTCTCCAAATACCTCAGCACAGGCTGGGAAAGCCCTCTCAAAACCTGAAGGCAGCACATCAGTGAGGTCACCCACACCTGGCAAGTGTTTCAAATCACCTCAGGACTTCTCAAAGCTTCTCTAAGGTTCCTGCAGGAGCAACTTCAGCCCGTTAGCCCCTGGAACACCCACCTGCGCAGACTAAATGCTCCTTCTTGTGTTTTTCACTCCCTCTCCTGCTACTCAGACTGCCTGCATTGTATTTTTCTCCATCATTTCCATTAGATGAAGTTATTTTGGAGATTTAACCTTGTGTTCAGTAGCTCTGGGAAGCTCCTGCCATAGAGGCTAGCCCCACAACTGTCTAAAAAAGACTCAAAAAAGGGAGAGCCATGGGTACAGGATCCCGAGGCATCATTTTACATTTTGGTGGTTTCTCACTATGATGGCAGCTGAAGTTGTCCTGCCTGCTGTAAGACCATGCAATGAATCACAGCCTGGAACAGGTCCAGCAGAAAGAAAAAAAAAAGATACATTTTTCAGCCAAGTGGGCTCTCTTACTGTGTGCTGGGACAAGGCAAATTACGGGACCAGGTACTGAGGCTGAGAGGTGCTTAAGCTGATCCTTCTACCAAAGAAATGCACTGGAATCCCAGCTGAAGTCATTCAGGTGCTTTGGAAGTGTTACCTGGCAGGAATTCTTCGTTAAACAGCTGAGTGTCTGAGCATGTCTTTGGCATGGCTGGGAGCTGTTCTAAACCCCTAACAGCTCCCAGAAATTCCTCAGGGACTTTTATATCAAAACCAAATGCCTTAACCACCCTCTGCACCATAATCAGCAGCCAGTACAACGTATTAGAAACCGATAAAAGTTAATAAACAAAGCATTAAAATTGAACTCGCTGCCATAAAATTCTGAGGCAAAGCAGTGGGATTTTTCTCTTTAACACAGGCTGAATTCTGGGATGATATTTAGTTTCATGTTTCCACTCAGCAAGGTCCAAAAATAACTGATTTATAAAACTACATGATGGGATCACTTTCTTGAGGTTTCTTCTTTCTTTTTATCCCCTAAGTGAACCTTTAAGCATCTTTTCATGTTATTTACAGGAGTTTTAAACTCTAACCAAAGAACTTTAAATATGGGGCCACATATTAAATCCCACTGACCTGAAATCTCCCTGGCATTCAGCTAAATTAACTAAGGCAAGGTGCTGAAAGAGCTGAGAAACTTAAGTAACTTCATGTAACTAAAAATCTGTATCTCAATTCTTGTGAAGGGAACTTGGGGGAGCTCAAACCTGTTATTAATGTCACATAATATTGCAATGTGAAGAAAGGCTCTTTCCCATCTTGCTTTAGTGTAAGTACTGTCTTTTCCTAGTAGCAATTTCAAGAAATAAATAAAAAATACCACCCTCAGATAGTTTTTATCACATATAAGATGCTAATTCCATGCCATGCACACAGCATTTCTCCTTTGCCTAAGGTGGGAGGGAGGAACTGGTCCATGAAGACAACTAAGACTTCTCTGCTTCCTTTCCCTGAGACTCCACCCCACCCACCTGCCACTCGTTTCTTATTTTGAGGCATTTCTCACCTAAATCAGGGAGCCAAGAGGGCAGTTTGGGGCTTCAACTTACCGACTGTCAGGAAGGCAGTGGAGAGGGCAGAGCCGTGCTCATTGATGGCTTCGCAGCGGAACTCCCCGGCACGCTCAGGGGTCACGTTCCTCAGGCGCAGGGAGCCCCAGCCCACCCGGGGCACCGACAGGCAGGAGGGCTCTGTCCCTGCTGGGGGAGGCCTCTGAGGTTTGGGGTGAAGCACCTGAGTGGGGTGGCTGAGCACAAGGCCCCTGCTGTCGTACCAGCGGATCAGAGGTGCGGGCAGGCCGGTGGCATTGCAGGACAGGGTCACGTCCCCGCCAGCCACCACGGTGGTGTTCACTGGGGAAGAGACGATGATGGGGACAGAGTCTTTGCCTGGGGGGAAATACAACCAAAGAATGAATTCAGCTAAGGGAAATGGCACTTAATGCCAGTCAATATGATTTTAAAAATCACACATGGTTCTTTTCAACCATTTTAACAATTATTTCTTCTCTACACAGCATCTCCAGACTTCCCTTCCAGACTGAAGAGATCAGCACAGACTCCTCCTTAGAGAAGGCTGATAAAAACCTACACTCAAACCACACTTTAAATTCCCTAAATGACACAGACTTGACTGTCAGAGAGGAACACAGCGCAGGCAAGACTGGCTTAGTCCACTCCATACACAAGCTGGCCACAAAATCTCTGCTCAGCCAGGCACTGCACAGCTCACACCAACCATAACTGGTCCAGAGATGTTCAAAGCTTCAGCTATGCATGACAGGAAGAGAAAAGGGACAGCAACAGTCTTGCCAACATCCTTATGCTAGCAGAAATCAACTTCTCTGGGTATTAGAAGGTATCTTAGACTGAAAAGAGATCAAAAAAGACTACTGGTACCTGATCCTGCCAATCTGATAGAGGGGAAGTGTGCATTAACCCCAAACCTGATGATTGTTGTGTGAACTTGATTATGGAACAGGCTTAACTACTCAGCAGCCAATACTGCTTGGAGCACCAGCTCATCCAACACAACAGGATCCTGATTCTATTTAAGCATAAATCGCATCAAATCCAATCATAAGCTGATTTGATTGTGGCTGATAATCCAGGTTTTAAGTATCAAGTAGCCACACCAGCCCAGAAATCCCTACATCTCTTAAAATCCAGCTGAAAGCACCTTCTTTGTAAGATTAGTGGTCAGAAACAAATTAATTCATAATCTAGGGGGGAAAAAAAAACACAACAGAATAAAGCTTAAAGTATAAATGCTTAATATGAGTTCTTGAGAGCTGCAAGTGCTCCCACCTGGCTGGACACGGAGTCTCCCCGTGGACTGCACAAACCCAATTCCGTTGTTTGCCACACACTGGTACAAGCCAGAGTCCTCCAGGGTGACCCCGCAGATCTGCAGATGGTTTCCTGTGGGCAAATGTCGTGGGGAGGGATGGAGAGGAGCTGCATTGTGGAGCCAGGTGAGGGTTGGAGCAGGATTGCCACGAATGTCACACCAGAAATGGACGGTGGCTCCGGCGGCCACGGTTTCGTCCTGCAGTCCCCTGGAGAGTGAGGGAGGTTCTGGAAAGGGAAAGGATTTTACTTAGACTAAGTCCTGAAAAAACTGCTGTGAAACATTACACAGGCTTATCACATCCAAAGGCTGAGCAAGTACCACAAACTGCACAGCCTGAAGCTGCTTTTCCCACACATGGGCTTATTTGAATGGTTTCTCCCTTTTATTCCAACAGCCACATGTTTGCATTCATCTTGTAAATAAAACACTTCTATTTTCAAAACAATTCATCAGTGACATTCCCCCAAAAAAGGTGTGTTGTGCATCGACACCCTGTTTTCTGAGTAACTCCAACATACACATTTTAAAACCCAAACAAAATCTGTCACGAATGCAAAAAACCACAAATATGAGGAAAATCTGCTACAACAGAAAGGGGAGATGAGGAACAACCAGGAGCCAAACAAAAGAGGCCAAATATATGATTATGTTTCTTTTGCTTTTGTTTATGTTCTCATCCAAACATATCACCACCCCTCATCAGCTTTTTGTTCACGTGCAACCTCAAAAGAAGCAAATCTGGTCCCTGGCACATTACTGACACTGGCACTCTGTACGAAAATAAATGAATCAGTTCTTCCCTTGGAGTTTGTTATTCTTCACTGTTTCATTATTTCAGACTGCAAATGGTTAGAAGAGATAAATAATTATGGATTTTAACATGGGAGAAATGATGGGTTATGGTCATTATAAGCAGATCTGTATTCTTTATTTTAATATGCTTACGGCTGAGAAAGAATGTGAGGCTGTTTGGAAGCAGATGCCAAAACTAGCAGGTAGATGAAGGCAACGTTTGTTGCCTGGATGTGAAAATGTCTTTACTTCTTACCAAGTACAGTAAGCGAATAGTTAACGTATTTCACTGCTCCAGAGTCACTTCCCACCACGCAGGAGTAATTCCCAGCATCCGACGCCTCGAGCCGCTCCGTCACCAGGTGAGAGTGCAGCAGCTTCCACCTGCCTCGCCTCAGCGCGTCCCGGCCGTCTTTCACCCAGCGGATGGGGGCTGGAGCTGACCCACTGACCACACACTCCAGGGTCAGGGCGCTGTGCCGGGGCACTGCCAGGCTCTGGGGAGCCAGCGGGTGAAGGATGTGGGAGCCACCTGAAGAAGGGCCTGGAGGAAAGGAGATGAATCGTAGAATAGCATCACAGAATGGTTTGGGCCCTGTCCAACCTGGCCTTGAACACTTCCAGGGACGGGACAGCCACAGCTTCTCTGGGCAGAGAGCATCACAGGGCCTCACCACCCTCACAGGAAAGAATTTCTTCCCAATATCTACTCTAAGCCTACTCTCTATCAGTGCCACGCCCCCTTGTCCTGTTACTCCAGGCCCTCTCTCTCTGTTTTTCTTGTAGGCTCCCTTCAGGTACTGGAAGGTCACAGTGAGGTCACCCCTAAACCTTCTATTTTACAGGCTGAACAATCCCAATTCTCTCAGCCTTTCCTTGCAGGAGGAACCAACCAAGCTTTTAACCCACACCCTCCCATCCCATTCTCTGTCCTCCTCCATGTCTTGCAGTGTCAAACAGTGCACTCAGGACTGAGCACGATCTTGTAACACTGTCTTCCAGAAGTCCTGCTCCAAAATAGATTTGAGGACAGAAGTATTAGCAGTATTCCCTTCCCAAGGGTGACTTTCTGGGATTTGAAAAGCAGTCACGCTGCTCCTCCACAGTGAGGGGAAATAAGAATTGAATGGGCAAAGAATGCAGGCGAGATCTTACATAACATGGTGTTGGAGGCACTGATATGCCATTGCTAAAAACCTTAGGGACGTTACTTACTCTGTTTGAGCTGTGTTAATTCTGGAAAGCTGAACTGAATACTCACGTGTGACTGTGAGCTTCCGTCCAGTGAGTTCTACTCTGAGATCGTGAGTAACTGGGTTGTATGCTGCACACTTGTAGGATCCTTTGTCTTCTGAAGATACATTCAAAATTTGCAGGTTTCCAGATGGAAGAATTAGGTAGTTGTCTAAACAAGTGGGGAAGGTGAAAAGAAGATTAAATTTAATTTAGTTTCAAAAGATGCCTTCCTTTTCTGTATTTTTTTTAAATTAATTTGTCAGCTATACCTGTTTATTCTAAATATAGGATCACAAAGAAATCACCATGCAAAGGAGATTCATTTCCAAGGGTAGGTTTAGATAAAGTGAATTGCACAGAAAGTTCTGCAAGTTTCCAGAGGACTTTTTTCCTTTAGGTTTAAAAAAAAAAAAAAAAACTCCAGGCAAGCTGCTGTTGGATACTTATATTGCACAAAACACCTCACCTGTTGATTGTTCCAGCCATTTCCCCCGCACTTGGAAGCGAACCTGTGCTTTGGGGTGACTTTCTGGCACCTTGCACCTGATGAGAGCTGTGCCTCCTTCCTCTGCTGCAACAGCAGCCGTCACCAAAGCATCGAAGTCAGCTAAACCTGCAGAGAGTTGGGAACAGGGTAAGAGCAGCCACGGCTTGGGAGAGGGGGAGGGCAGTAAGCTCAGTATTCGTGTTCAGAATACAGTTGGTTTCATGCTGATTGTCTTCTCTGGAGTAGCTTTTGGATATTCATATCAACAGGCCTGGTCTATCCTGCAGCCCATAATAGCATAAACCCTCCTTATACACTTCCTTACTACAAAAAGCTTTTACATGGAAACAGTGAGGAGAAAAAATAATTCCTACATCCCCTCCCAACTGCTCCCAGAAAAGCCAGCAGAGACACTGGAAAGGCTGCAGGACTCCTCACGGGCTCTGCAGGCACTACAGAAGACAATTCCCACTGCCCATAAAAACGTGGAATTGTCTTTCTGGGCTGATAATGAGCACAGCAGTGCCCTGAGGCAGGCAGAGAGCTCCCAGCACCTTCCCGTGTGCTTCCCAAACCTCCAAGGGAGGAGGGAAGTGTGAAAGCTGCTCTTCTACTCCCTCCACGTTCAAACTTCTTTGAGGTTGTGAAGTTTTCCTATGTTGGCCACCCTTGGAGCTCTCTTGAGAGGGGCTGGCCATGGGTCAGTACTTTACCAAAACACTTTTAAGAGACTTTCCTCCCAAGGGGATTTTGGACATGCTCCATAGATGAGGTACCCTTCCAGAGAAATCACTCAAACCCTGCTTGACAAAGACCTGATTCAGACAGCCCAGAGATCCCAAACAGACAAATCATGCTCCTGCAGGAATATTGTACTCCCATTCTCAGCATCACATCATCCTTTCCATGTGGAAAACATTGTCCTTCCTCTTCCAAAGTCCCTTGAGGTCAAATAACTTACAGATCGAGCATCAAGGCAAAGATTGATCAGAAGAACCAGTACAACTAAGAGAAGGGAAACTGTCCCTAAGAGGAGAGAAGACTTGTCCTCACCTGAAGAACATCAACACTGGTTTGATCAAATCACATGAAAATTAAAATCTGCAGCTCCCACTTATTCCCCAGGCAACAATTCCCACAGATTTCTCCTCAACTCTCAAGCATGCTTCTGCAATGGCATGGCAGCTCAGCTGCTCTTTCAACATCCTTTGTGAAGGGAAGCATTTGGGAATCTTGTATTTTCAGGCCCATTCATTGAAATTAATGTTATTTCATTGTATAATATTTATGTCTGCTTAAAGAGACCCTTGAGGTCCTTCAACTCAAAATGAGGCTGACACCAACACTAAATCCATCAGGTATGGTTTGGTCTAGCTGAGGCTAGGATCCACAAGCTTTCTGGGGAATGTGTTCCAGGGCTGCATCACCTGACAGGTCTCAGACGATAGCATTATAAAAAAGGCAAGAAGTGTATAATCCATCATATCCTACGTACTGGCTGAGGAAAAAAAACACCCCAAAACATTTTGGTCTAGGTGTTTTCTAAAACTCCAAGAAGGAATTGGCAAGGAGCAAAGAACAGAAGTGCAAATGAACTTACTGCCCATGGACACCGTGGCAGGCCGGCTCAGCACGGCGCCCACACTGCTGCTGGCCACGCACTGATAGCACCCACACGTCGCCGGGCTCAGGGACACGATTGTCAAAGATCCTGACTGGATTTCCACTTCTCCCACCCTGCTGTCCAGAGGCTCCCCATTAAACAGCCAAGAAAGGTGAGCTGTGGAGGGCTCGGCAGAGCAGCGGAGCTGGACGGGCTCACCAGACTTCCAGACAGTAGATGAGGGCTCAGAAATAAAACGGGGAGTTAAATCTAAAAGGAAAAATATATATATTGAGTTAGAGACCAGAATTTTGCATGGACACAGGTGATAAGGTTAACGATGTGCTGACTGGTATGACAGGCTCACCATGTAAAGGGTCTCTAAACTCCAAGTTGCAAGCGATATTCAAGCAAGTGTTGCCTTTTCCTTGGCAAGAAGAACTCAGGAGAGATTCCTGCTCGCTCTCAAACACTGGGAAAACGTCAAGATTCAAAGCCCACAATAGGGGGTAACAGCAATTAACCAGATGTAGGTGCAGTAAGGGGGAGGCACATCCCCAAGTGTGCACAAGGCAGAGGTGTCACACTTGCCAGGCTGGCAAAAACTGCAATCCCACTGGATTTATGCGGAGGAAAACAGCACCCGTCACCTGAAGAGACGGAGCACAGGAACACGCAGCTGTAGCTGATCTGTCCCATATGAAGCAGGCCCGGACGTGACTTGTAAAATGCTAGAAATGGCAGGAGCCTGCCAGGTATTTACACAGAACCGTCTCCGAGTCTGCAGAACTAATTAAAAATAGCCAGATAAAAAAAGCTGGATGAACAGCAAAGGCTCTTGCTAATTCCAAATACATGGACTTCATCAGGACAAGGATGATGAATTGGGCATCCATTATCTTTACTGAGTAAAGATGAACAGAAACAGGAAGAGCTGCTAAGAAATAAAAGGTTCAATCCCACAGAACTTGGTTATGAGAATCCATTTATTTGCCAGAAGAAAATTCCTGCTTGTTGGACGAGATTTTTTCCTATTCTGGCCAATGAAACACTGGGAAGTATTTCCATTTGTTTTCTGTTGAATTCTCCACTAAAGATTTTGCATGAAGGGAGCAAGCAAAAGGCAATTAACACCAGTAACACTTAATTGGTTAGTAATACAAATTAGGAGAAAAAACTCAATTAAAAATAGACACATTGGCAGGGAAAAACAACTTCTAGTTTGTAAAGGATCTAAGGAATTCCAGATAGTACGGGTCAAGATGATATTAAATGACATCCAAGTCAGAGACAGTTTTCTTATAGGTGGGGCCCTGGGTTCATGCTTTTCTTCTCAAGTCAGTCCATCCCAGCTCTGGTTATGAGTTTCAGATGAGAAACTGCACATTTTTAACTGAACCATAAACTATCTGCATAAACATAAAATAAAACTGGAAATTAAAGTGTGGCTTCACTTAACAAAAAAAGATGAAATCCATAAAAATGGTATCCAAGCATTTTGCAGGACTCCAGATGTCCATTTTTAGCTTTTAGTTAGAAAACTGTTTTTCCCATTACTTCAGTTTGAATTTCCAGGGATAGAGGGAAGCACTGACCTTTCAGTTTGCTCGCCACCAATTGCTATGAAATCATACTGCGACTTTCATCTTCGCCCCTGCCCTCACTTCTGACACCAACACTGTGCTTCGCGTAAAAGGCAAAATTGGTAGCAGTGACCCTGCAGCTGGAATTTATCTCCTATGACTGCTTGAAAAATAAAATTTATCCCATTTGCTTATAACGATTGGCTATGAAGTGCTAAAAGTAGTAAAAGCTTCTTTTTTGTGTGGTTACGTTAAGACAAGCTGACTACACAGAGCAGATGTGTCAATTAAAACCATCCCTCTTCTTTTTTTAACACCAGAGTTCTTCCAACTGCAGCCACGCATCAGCTTTCGCATTTCAAAGGGCTGATTCCCCTCTCCCCCTACAAATCCAAACCCCTCCCGACCCCTGGGAACACAAGATGCACTGTATGCAGCAGAATCTGCATCCAGCTGAATCCATGGAGATCCCAAGGAACAAACCCACGTAGCCCAGAGTCTTCCATGTTCTGGCACTTGTTTTGAGCCAGACACAAGCAAAGTCATGTATCGAGTGTAAGGCTGGGTTTCAGTGCTCCATGCTTCCTTAAAAGCAGATTATTGACAATATCCAATAAAGTTGGCCACTTCGAAATGCACTCCCAAGTGTTGTTTGTTCCAAAGTCTGGGTTCAACCCCAAAACCTCCAAGTCCCCCAGCTTGGGTGAGGCCTTACCTGTGCTGGTGGCAGTGACAAGGCCGGTGGCAGCGATGAGGAGCAGTGCCTGGAAGCGCCCGGGGGCTGGATGCATAGCGCCAGATTATCCAAATTGAAAGCCCGAAGCTCCAGACTAAGACGAGGCACGGAAACAGCTACAAAACAAACAGGCACATGTCTACTGTGAGTTTCAGGAGTTCATCTTTTAACTCTCTTACAACAAAGTGTTTGGGGTTTTTAAAAAAAAAAAAAAAAAAAGGCACAACCAGGAAACAGCCAATATTCTTTGCAATATAGAAACCATCTGTAAAAGTGAGTTAGAGCTGAACTTCACTGTGGTTCCAAGTACTAATCTTAATGTAAGAGTTTTTCCACAGCTGGGGCATGAGGCATCCGCATTGAACCGCTCTGCCTTGATAAATTAGACTCCGTTCCACCCAGAGGAGCTGGAGTCCAAAGTAAACAGCTTATCTATTGGAGATAATATTGTTTGCAAACAATAATCATTTGACCATCTATCATCAGGCCGCACTTGTTTTACAAGTTTCTATGAATCTACTGCTGCGATGCCGCTACCGCTCACAATTGCTCCAAACCTGCTCACTGAGACCTGTCATCTGCTGGCTCCTTCTGCTGGGCTTTACAGGCAAACCATAGCAATGAAAAAAACACCAGTATTAGTCTTGTTCTCAATTTATATTCCCAAACAAATGGTGCTTTCTCCTCTATCCTTTTGGGGCACCCATTAGATCCACTTTTATCTCCATGGCTGCTTCTAGAGAGGGCAGTCCTTTCCTTGGCCGTATCACACACGACCATTCAGCTACGTAAGATCTCACTTTCATCATCAAAAATAAAAACTACATCATTAAACGAGCAAAACACAAACTAACTATGATCCCAGAGGTCTTTTCCAACCTGAACGACTCTACAATAAATTGTTAAACCAGCAAAATACAAACTAAATCATGGAACCAGCAACCAGACTTGCACGAGGTGAGTCTCAGGAATGGTGTTTCTGACACTCTGAGTCTCAATCAAACACTGGTTTCTCCAAGAAAACAATAAATCTACAGCTGCCGTTCATGTAAATGTCCTATTGGCCTTGTGTAATGCTATGATGGATAAGATCTGAGCTCATTTAGCACAGTTACTTCATTTATCAGCCCGGCCATACCATTCCACTGCTGATAACACTCAACATACAGTTTAAACATCTCATCTATCAGCTGTGTATATAAACACGTATCCAACACACACACAATAACTGGGAGTTTTACTTGAGCACAGAAGCAAGTGCAGCAATACACATGCTTGGTAGAAGAAAGTCTCAGTTTATTGAGTGTTCACAGAGCCACTTGCTTTCCAAGAAGCTGGATCCGGACATCAACAGCAAAATTATTCCTGTGGTTTATTTAAAAATAACCTTACTTTATCATCGCAGCATCATGGTAAAATATATATGCAAATTAAGCATCAGGAAAAGCCTCCAGTTGTAATTAAAGAATCACTCTGGATTTATGGAGCTGTTTGCTCACTGCCACTTCTGCCTGCAAACTGCACTCTGGGTTACACTGACAGCTTGAGAGGGCAGCAAGAAACGCTGTCAAGTTCTGCTCCCGTTTCTGGGCAGTTTTATCTGATCCAGCAAATTTATTTCAGCTGTTGGGAAGACCCAGCAATCCTGTGGCCCAGGCTGGCTCCCAAGGCAAGCCAGGGCTGTTTTGGGAAGCCACAGATGGCAGAAGAGCCCAGCTGTGCCGAAGGGGTTGGTTTATTTGAATTCTCCCTCGGTTCAAGGGCAGGAGCGCTGCTCCACCAGCGCGCGCAGAGGACAAAGTAAACACCCAGAGAACTTGTTAACATCAAACACTTTGCTGAAGAGGGCTGGGGGCAATGTTGCTTTTTGCCAAATCTTCCCTCCACTATTTATTTATCAAAAGCAATGAAACGTATATTCTGGGTCAACTTTAACCCCAGCACATGGAGCTACTGGGTTATTTTGCAGCTGTCTTTTTAAACAAGGCCAGCTCATTATCTTTAACTAAACTTTATCTTTGGAGATCTACTTTATCCAGGCTCTGATTTCCCTCTGTTTATCTTTCTCCTTACATGTTCCTCGCTGCCAGTGTCAACAGCTACTCCTCTTTTGACCTACCAGTTTGGCTTTTGCAGGCTTGTGGAGTGGTAAGATCAACTGCAAAGCAGTGAGTACACACAGCGAGCCACAAAGACCAAAGTTCTTTGACTGGGGGGGGAAAAAAGGAAAAACATTGGCTTTAACTGGAGTAGGATTGTTCAGCCATCAACACTCGGGCATCTGAATGAAGTTTCTCCAACACCTGCTTCTGAAGGGATGGCAGAGACATCTTGCTCACTGGTGGATTTCGGAACACTGGGGAAGATAAGACCCAGCAACACAACATAACCCAAAAATGCTTCTTTCTTTTTCTCCTGCAGATGGTGACGCTCCAGAAGCCCCTTGCTAAATACAGAGAAGAGGGCGAGACCACAGCTTGTAGTTTTTTGGTCTTTAGAAATCCTGTGGAGAAACTTTGCCTCTTTAATATTGTCTTAAAAAAGCCCTAGGGATGGAAAAACACGACCCTTCCCCTTTGCCATCTTTTCAATAACCCTGAGCTCCCATTTTGACAGCAAGTACCAGTCACTGGGGACCGGCTGGGATCTGAAAGAGGTGCACCTTGTTTAGATGTGGCTCCATTTTAGTGTCCTAGACTCCAAGATGAGCTCTGCCCAGAACAACTCTGCCCACTGTTCCGCGACTGGGAGGATGAATCTCCACCACTTGTGGATCAAATAGTCAAAGTTATTTTGGAGTAAGAGGTGTCACTGTCTGAGCATTTTAAACTAAAAGAGGAGTTATTAATATAAATAATATTCAAGGTTGAATAGAGATAGACATGGTTTTTGTGGATCAGGAAAATGCACTTTTCACTTTCACCGGCCATTTCTCCAGCCCAGCAGAAAGGCACAGCACGGCAAAGGCCACATTTCTCCCACTTCCACCCAGACCTCTTCACCTAAAGTCATCCTCTAGTTATCTTCGTGCAGCACTTGACCTCCTTGTCAGCTCTAAAGTAGGTTATTGCTCCTGGAGCAAGGGAAACAAGGAAGATAACGGACTTGTGTCAGGGGGAGGGGTCATCCCGACCATTGCAATGGATGCCTGCCCCTCGGAAGCATGCTGCACACACAGGGGCGCCCACAAACGTGTGCCTGGCACTTCTGGATGTAATTAGCAAGATGAAGTATTTCTGCACATGATATAATTCTAGCTGTGTGCCTCATTTGTCACTGACCCTTTATGAAAGGAACCCCTCAGCACAGAGCTGTGGGGACAGGCGTCCAGCAGCTCCCAGTTTCAGCCCCGCAACCTCTGGAATGCCACGCGCAGGCAAGAAAATAAACCATCCACACTAACTCCAAACAGAGGGGAAGGGATGGTTTAACTTTCCTTAAGAGCACCGGAGGTTTCCCAGCACAGGAGGAGGGCTGTCCCCAGCGCCAGACTGGCACACCAGCCTGGCACACAGGGTGCTGCAGGGCAGCTGGCACACGGTCACACGGCTGTTGCGGCCTGGAGACCTGACCAGGATGGACACAGGCCATCCCCGACCAGGGAGCCTGTGGGCTTACTGAAGCACCCTACTGAGCCAAGATGGGAAGACACAGGCACCAGACCAGCTGGGATTTCTGCAGCCCTGGCAGTGACCCTCTTGTCTCTTCCCAAAGCTTCATGTTTGTCACTGTTTCTCCAGAAACCGGTGGTTTTCAATGTACAGCTCCACAAGTCTGGTCCTGGCACTGTAACTTAACCCTCACCAAATTAACTCACTCCTACCCATGTTTACCCCCAAATAAGGTTTCACAGTCTAAAAGATGACAAAATGCTGTTTTCCATGCATTCCCATGGTGTCAAGCTCCAGTGTCCTTCCAAACACAGCTGAGATCCTGCCCCACTTATTTACTGGACCGTGAACTTCTCCTCTCCACCCTTGCAGCTGAGGGCAGAGCCACTATGAAAAGAGCATTATCTCATCCTCATTTTGGTTTAGCTCCCTGAATCATCTTCCTGCCATCTCAGACCAGCTGGCAGGACAATACCAGGACCTGCCTTCCCAACAGCCACCACCCCACACCTCGGTCTGTTTCTGCACTCCCGCTCCATCTCTCCCTGCTCCAACACTCTCCCAACCTTCAGCGAGCTGTTCCACGAGGAACAGCTAAACGAGGAAGGGTTTCTGCACTACCCAAACGCTCCAGGTCCCATAAACGCTGGGTAGAGCAAAAGGAGGAGGAAGGAAACAGCATGCTCAGGAACAGAGGGAGTTATTCAGGTTGCCCACTCCACCTCCAGGAGCTGACAGCCTTTGCTAAGAAGCCCAAGGAAAAAGTGACTGAGCACCGCTGCCTCAGAGGCAGCACTGCCCACCAGCTGCATCGTGACAGCCCTCTGGAGTATACGAGCTTTGGATATACAGATTTCCCATTTTTCGTAAACAGCAGCAACTCAAAATTGATTCATCCCACCTCACTTCATAATGTCATATGTGATTTAACACCCGAAGCACAGCAAATTGGTTTTTTCCCTAGGTCATTTATTAGAATTACCAAGAAAATTTCATTTTAACTTGCCATCTGTACAAAAAAACCCACAAATTTTCAAACCACCTAAATCTAGAGCAAATGAACCCCCTTGAATTAGCTAAAATACTCTGGCTTCAGTGTGAACAAGCTGAGTTAGATCATTAAATCTCACACCAAGACACCTTAAAAAAAAAAAAAAAAGAAAAAAAAAAGAAAAAAAGAAAAAAAGAAGGTATTGAAGCCTGTGGCATTCCAAGAGAAAGCAATCAGACATTCCTGCCGCTCGGCTCCTCAGTGATCTCCAAAGCCTTTGATCACTGACTGTCTTCATGCTGTCCTCCTGGGGTCTGGCAAAATGAGTGTAACAGCTGGCACATAGACTTCATTAGCTTTCTGGGCTGGGAGGAGCGGGGTCCGGCCCGGGAGCCACGGCAGCTTGCCCGCGGCTTCTCGGACTGACCTCGCCGGTTTATTGCCGGTGTTTCGGGGCCGGGACACCTCGGCAGTGCCGCGCAGTTGCCAGCGGTGAACGCTCACCGCGCTGCTCCTAAAGCCAGCCTAAAGCCACCCTAAAGCCACCGCTGCCAGGCGGGATGCGGCAGACGCATTCCCAATGCCAACCCGCGGAGCTCAGAGTGCCAAAAGGCAACGGAGCCGGCCGAAGCCTCATTTTTATGAATGCTTAATGACCACTCAATCATTAACATCAACCTTTAAAAAGCAAATGCAGCACCTACAGTGTTCATTACCCTCCCCCTCCCCCCCTTTCAGGGTCTCAATCGAGTCAGTCAAGCGTGCAAACCGATCCTGTCGCCAGCAAAAGCATTTCCTTTCACTGTGGTCAGCCAAAAGCAGGGGAAAAAAATGGAAGTGACTTGGAGTTATGGCACCAAAAAGGCCAGACAAGCAAGGAAATAATCAACTCCACATGAGCCACTTCGAGCCCATCACAATGAAAAGGGCCTACGACTAACCCCAGGAAAGGTCAGCGGGACTATGGGGGTCAGAAGCTGAAAAAGGCAATAGCGAGCAGCTGCCAGCTGCAATAAGAATCAATGTGTTCCTAATTACACTCCGAAGAGAGGGCTCGAGCACCGGGAAACGCCGGGCTGTAATCACAGCTTGGGCAAAAAACATTCAAGTGCTCCCGTTTTACTCTTCTCCACCTCAAGCACTGGAGCTGCAGTTTGTGTGTTACTAAATCACAGGAAGCCGAGGGCTGGAGATAAGGAGCCAGGCAGCTACAGAAGGGTTGGGGATTTTGTAAAAAATGCCGTAATTAAGCATTTGTGTTGGAATTATGGCATCACCAAAGAGAGGATTTCGTGAGTGTAAGCAATAAAATTACGTTCTTCAAAGGGATTTTGCATGTGCTTTTAGGAAACACACAGAACTCTGCCGCACAGTCCCATACGCCTGGGATTTTCTCAATCCCCCAAAAAAACACGTGAAAGGGAAAACGCAGAAAAATCAGTTTGCTGACAGTAACCCTATAAACCAAGCATGAGAGACACAAACAGGTCAGAAAACAATGAAACGGACGCCAAGGGATCCACAGAAACACTGAGTGGAGAGGCAGTTAAAAATTACAAGAAAAAGCATCCTTTGATGTTCTGTTCATATTTATTTACTACATTTTAAACAAATGAAGGTGCACCCTCCAGATCCTTATCAGAAGGATAAGGATCTCCTGAATAAAGGAGAGAAATTACAGTTGCTCAAACTTTGCAATCCCCAGCTTGGATTTCAGTAATGCCTCCAACATTTCTGCCCATACCCATGCCTGGCACCCACATCCAAGTGCTTCCTATGCAGATTCCCACCTAAGGATTCAATTGGTATTTTTACTTCTTTTTAGGTAACGTATATTTTTATAGGCAGCCTCACATGGACCTTTTTTCTCGCTTCACACCATTTAAACCCCCCCATGAATCAGTGATGAATCCAAAGAGCAATTTTGGCGGACTAAAGTCCCTTATGAATTGTGCAGCAATTTCTAATGGCATGTCACTTTTCATAGAATGGCTTGGATTAGAAGGGACCTTAAAGACCCCAAAGTTGATATTTTTGTCAAAATACAGAGCAAGTGTTTGCTCGGGTGGCAGATGGCAGGAAAAACAAACAAAGCCGAGCAAACGAGACAGTGACTGAGTCCCAGAGAGGACAGGGGATCCCACATCCTGATGGCCTTCCTCAATAACCAGGTAGATGTGTTTCCTACAAAGCTACAAAACACCCTAAATAATGTCACTAATTTACTCAAACTGCTCTAGGTAAGGTCCAGTGGCACAGGACAAAGGTGACACAAGAAGAGGTTAAGCAACTGAAGAAAAAATAGCAGTATTAGCTCAAACCATGGCCAAGAGGCTGTGTGCCTCAAAGATGGAGAAGGAGGTCTTTTTTATTGGATTTTTCTATTTTGCTTTCAGGCCTGGAAAGTCTCATGGTTGGTATCAGCTGTTGGACTTGGATCAAAGTTTAGCCTTCCATTAATCTTTTGAGTTATATGTGAGGCTGATAGAGAATTTTTTTTTTTTTTTTTAGAAGACAGTTAAGATTACTCAGATACTTAATTTGCACTCCAATATTTCAAAAACACCTTGACTTTAGAACCTTGGTCCTGGCGTACATATGGTCTTGATAGAAGAACGCATGCTTTGGCATGGACAGGAGGAATGGATTTGGGAGCTGAGGGGAGGAAATTTAACAGTTTGTGTACTGGGCCTCGGCACACACAGATGAAAACACTCCCGAGTCACGACTCTGCTCCCGAGACACATCTGTGCTCCGAGGGGGGAGAGCTGGGGTTCCCATCCTGCCATTCCAACACTGGTCACAGCAAGACAGGCATCAGGAGAAAAATAAATAAATCATCCCAGAAGCCACACTTTCTTCTCCACAAACAGGCATAACAATTAGTTTGATTTTATTATTAACTTCAGCAAAAGAGCTGAGACAGTCCCCCTGCTGCCACACTAATGAAGTGGGAATGGCTCCTGCCTCCTCTGGCCTCGGGGGAAGCGAGAGAACAGAGCATTAGCCTGATACACAGTTCTGCTGGGCTGCAATTATGCTTAAATGCCTAAATCAGGGCTTTCAGCCCCCAAGGGAGCTAAGGGTATCATTAGTTTAACAGTTCCATCACAGTAGGCCAAATACATACAAAATTCTCACCCTTTGCTCTTCGAGGCCCCCCAGACCTCCCCTGCCTTGATCTTTCCTGCTTAGGCACTACTTTGCCTCATATTTCCATTTTCTTCCCCACATTTAGCTCAACACCTGTGCCGTACCACTGAAGGGACACCCGAGAGAGCTCTGCTGCCTTCAGCCACGTCTCCAAGGGTCCTTCGGCCAACACCCCCTCCCTGCTCCTTCCTCAGGGCTGGCCTCAGCCTCGGAAGGAGGCGCCTGCTTTACTTCTTCAGCTCTGGTTTTTAGCAACAGTGAGATTTCGCAACCAGTTTTTCAGCCAATTTAAAGACGGGCTGCTGCCGAGGAGGGCAGCAACACCTTCCTTCAGGACCTGGCTTGCATTCTCCTATCTGCACCAGGGATCCTGCGGCCAGCAAGTGAGTCAGATCTGCTGGCAGATCCAGCTGAAAACTCAGCCAGAGGAAAAATGAGGTTCAGTTTTCACCTGGATGAGGGAGCAGTTTCAGCTCCCCATGCAGTCCTGGAGCACCAGCCCAAAGGAGGGGCTGGGAATGGACATCCAAGAACAGGAACTTAGCACTTCAACAGCATGAGGCCTCAGATCAACTCATGAAGCACCACCCCGGTATGTTTAATAAGCCCTGGACTGCAAGAATGTGTGCGAAAATGAAGAAAAATATACAAAACCAAACTCCAAGTGAGCCATGCCCATTTTCTCAAGGGAGCTAGGGAACTCACCATCCTAATTATCCGAGCTACAGGTGCACACACCACAGCAAGCTGGAGTACTGCCTCAGGGGATGGCTTTCTCCCTCCAAAAAGTTTGCATTTTGCATGCCAAGGACCATCACCCATAATTATAATTTGTCTATGGTTTCTAAAACCAGAATCCAGCATGAATAAAAAATAAAAAGGACTAGAACCACAGGCTTGTTCTCATCATCAGAAAAACCTGTCAGACTCTCAGACAAAGGTGCTTGTGTCCACACAGGCTGCCTAAAGGTCCACTTCCAGCGGCACTCTCACACCTGGGCAGTTCAGCCATGAGAGAATGTTGATGGAAAGAATTGGAACCATGGCTGAGCTCTATTAGAGGACAGCAAGCTCATTCCTGAGGCAATTCCAGATGAACACTGACACCTCGTCCTTTGGTAGCCTCCGGCAAGCAACAGCTCTGAAAAGCACAGACAAATGGGTTCTTTTAGCTGTGCTAGCCTGAGTCCAACTCGGTCTGTTGTAACTTGCAGGGATCCATGCTATCCATGAGCCCTTAAAGGGAAGCACAGCCATTAAATCCACACCTGCAGCCAGAATTTATAGCAACCTCATCTACTGCTGTCTTACATCATAGGCAATTAGGAGCCTGTGAACTCATGGCTGCAGGATATGGGAGGTGCACTGGAACAGGAGAGCCAAGCCTGTGTTACAGCACAGTTGTTAGTCACCTTAGAATTCACCGTGCCTGCGGATGGCTGGAATTGTGCACAAATTGGAGCAACAGACCCATTTGGACTCTGTTCTCTAAACAAAAGTGCTGCCCTGCACTCCAAGGCACTGCTTCCCCTCCTGTTACAGCTGTCCACACGCTGTCACAGGTAATGCCAACACTCCCTGCTGCTGGACCCAGGCTCCAGGCAGAACAATGCTTATTAAAAAGCAAACCAGCTAACCAGGGACAGCTGAGGGAGAGAGCAGGAAAGACCCTGGCCTTTCCTCCCCCGATTAAAACAAGCCTTCACACAATCCATCCTCCAGCCTTACAGTAATTCAGTTTTACTGCACTCCTCCCCTCCCTTCCCCCATGCTCAAAAGACCAAACCTGGTTTCAAAATTGAAGTCCGAGCTCTCCAGCAAACACACACTTCTGCACTTCTTCACCTCGAGGGAAGGAATCCTGACACAACTGACAATATTGCTTAGCAAAACGAGCCCCTTTGCCTCAGGCCCAGATAAAAGCAGCGGCTAGGCAGAAAAGTAAATGAAAAAATTGTCTTGGTCAGGCCAAGTTTGCTACAACAAACCAACCTGGCTCCCAGGCAAGGAGAGGGGCAGTGGAACATGGGGGAAAGAGAGGGAGGCTTTGGGTTGGCTTTGCTCAGTGGTGTTGCGCAACAGAGCACCGGGCGAAGCTTCCCGCCTCCTTCCTCACGCCAGCAGAGCCGAAGGAGAGCGTTGATCCAAGCGAGGGAGGCAGCAGTCATCATGAAGCTCTAGCCTGAGGGTTTGGCTCCTCCAGCCCTCCTGCTTCACTCACTGCAGCCAAGATCAGCCCTGCCAGCAGCAGGGACCCCTGCCCAGGACTGGGGACACTCAGGGCAGCACTGTCACAGTGCTGGGTCGTGAGTCAGAGCCCAAACCCCCTCCTGCAAATCAGGGCCATGGCAGCTGTTCCCAGCAGAACCAGTTCAAACACAAGCAACTGATAGGAAAGGAGTTAAGTTTCATCACTGAGACCAGGGAGAAATTTCCGCCAGGTTCACCTGACTGTGCCCTGTTCTCACTTGCACAGACACATCCTGCTTTGCCCAACAGGATTTCTGTTCGGACGTCCAACAGCAGACTGGCAATTCCTGGAGACACCTTCCCAAAGGAAGATGGATGCCACAGCTTCGCCACATAGCAAGAAAGTTCCAGACTCTTCATAGCACATCAACTCCCCCACGAGACTTTAATGCCGAGCTCAGCAACATGGGGGCCCTGCAAAGATAACCGGCTGCCGGGATTGACTCCATCCCACATTAGCATCCATCAGATAGCAAGAAAAACAAGATTAAGCAGCACTACAGCATTAGTCTTCATTTAAACTTGGCAAAGAAAGCAAACGTTTCTTTTTTGTTGGCCTCTGTGTGTGTGTGTGTTTTTAAAGCAGTCCCAGGCTCAGCCAGGGAAAGGTGCCTGGACTGTTTAATGTTGGGGGATTAGAAGGGACAACACTTGTACACTTGCCAGAGCCCAGATAAGCAGCGAGTGCTTGGGTTAAGCAGGCAAGCATCTGCCCCCTGCAATATATACATTGCCCCAGTGAAAATAAACAGCTTCACACCTTTGGCTCAGAGAAGGACTTGAGCTTCTTCTACATCCTCAACCTGCAGCCTCTCCACTCGAGGACGAAGGGTCAGAAGGGTGAAGGTTACTCGCAGTTCCCTTACTCCAAGTATAAGGCTGGAAGCTTTCTGTCTCCTCTCACACTGGGTAGAGTCTTTGCTGCTGCACATCAGACCTGGTGTTGGTTCCTTGTGTTCTCTGTGCCCAGAGCTGTTCTAGACAAACTCCAAACATGTACACTTTCTATGTGTGCTGGTTACGTACAAGCCACAACAAACACAGTGATTAGGAAAAATGCTAACTTGGAAACTGGACCTTTTTTTAAGTGCTCAGCCACCAAGTCCGTAATCTAGAAAACCACACCTCAATTTAATGCTGCCACCCCAGTCACTGGAGATCACAGGGCTGAAGACTCCAGCCACACCACTGCAGTACCCATCTACAGTCTGCTCCAAACTCCTCTCTGGTCCATCCCAATGCACAATTTGGAAGCGCAATCTGCACCCCAAAACCATGCCTCAGTCTGAATAGCTGAATTTAAAATGATATCATTAAGTTTGAAATTTCAACATACTTAGAGAGTTTTGATAATAACATTTTTGATTACATCCGTTGCCAGCTTCCTTCTACACCCTGACAGAGATTTAAAGTATACATTCCTATTTCATTCTGAAACAGAGATTAGTGGCAGGAACAGAAAACATCTTCTGTTCCAAAAAACCCTCGGGGTTTTCCTCCTTCTCTTGCATCTTATTAGAGGAGTCTCAAATCTCCATCAAGCTGTGATACACTGTCACTGCAAAGCATTTAAGGCAACAAGTATCTGAGTGCTACACTAAAACACACCTTCGGAACAAGCTTCTGAGAAACAAAGAGCTTTCCAAGGCTATCCCAAAGGTGAAAACGCTCCCCAGCAGTAACAGCCCTCAGGAAGCTTTATGAAAATCTGAGCCTACGCTCAAGCGTATGGCACGCAGAGCCCTAATTCAAGAACTTTTGTGAACTCTCATTGTGGGGAAGGGGGGGTGAACAAAGGAAAACCACATGCTATTGTTTATTTTGACTCCACAATATATTTAATCTACATGGAGTTGGAACATTACACAGCAAAACTCCTCAGCTCCCAGAAATTATGTACAGCCAACTGCAGCAAAGCCCGTTCTCCAAAGGGAGAATGACATTTTAAGTGTGTTATCTTCACCCCACACAGCACAGAAACTCTCTGAAACGCAGCTGAAAGCTGCCACCAGTGCTTCCAATCCTACACCCCAAGACCATGGGATCAAGGCAAGGCTACTGGCACTCATGGCACAAGGAAAGCCAAAGCTGGGGACTTCCACCAACCTGACCTTGAGCTATTGCAGCTTTTCTCAGTAAGACACTGACTGCCTGGGGAGGTCGCTGAGCAGGAGGAGGATGCCCCAGGCATCTCACACCCTCCTTGAGCCTATCAACAGGAGCAGACTATGATGGATTCCAAGATGTTAAAGCAACAAGACCCAGCTTATGAGCTGCCAAAGAGTTATTCCAGGATATCCATAGGGATGATAACAGATCTCACTACGTGAATTCCATTGCTGTAGCTGCACAACTCCCTGCCAGCCTTGTATGCTGCAGGAGGTGTGCTAACAAGGACTGCCCATGTGTCACTGGAGGCCTTCAGTGTCCAGCTCCAGGATACCCCCGAGTAGCTCCAGAAGCCGTGGCTCTGCTGATGAGTTACCAGCTGCAGATGTGCCCTGGCACAACAGAAGAACCATCTTCCCAAATACCAAATTTCTGTTCAAAGCCACCCGCTGCCATCCCCTCGTGCCCAGTGAGTTCACTCCGCCAACCCCAATATTCCAGCTCCTTTGCACAACTTCTCCTGGACACAGAGCCCGCTGCCTCGTGTTGGGGTACAGTCACTGCTGCTGAGGGACCGGAGCTGGGCAAGCTCACCCCGGGCAGGTGCCAGCATCAACACTCTCACCTGCGGTGAGGAGAATGCACAGACAGGTGATGTCATGGCCAGAGCAGACAGGTGACATCACAGCCCCAGCAGCCCACAGGCACCTTCTCTCCATCCTACACTCAGTGGGGCTGTGGTTTATCTTCTCCTGCACCTGCGAGCAGAGGCCTTTGGCACAGCCCCATCCTCGCCCTCCGCTGGGCCGGGGGCTGGCGCAGACACAGGTTGCTGTGAGGTTTCAACAGGCTGAATGAAACGGTGAAGAAAGACACTTTTCAGAGGGGGAGGGGAGGGGAGGCACACATGTACTGAACAAATCATCTGCTTGGAGCGCTGGCTCCTACTTGTTCTCAGTTATATAATTCACTCAAGGGTGGATTAATCCATCACTGCAAAGGAATCTCCTGATCTCAGAGATAAAGGCAACAAGTCATGCACTGACTGTCTGTGGATCCTCCTGGAAATGGCCAGCCTTTCTCATGGCCTTATTTGGGCCGATCTATCAGCTCTCAACTAACAACAAGCAAGAAGAAGAAAAAAAAGAAAGAAGAAATTAAAAACTGAAAACATACCACCTGACTACAGTAACTTCAAGTGGATTGATCTGGAAGCAAGCAGGGAATTTCAGCTCCAAACAATCACTGTTTGTTTCAGAAGGGGCCACATGAACTGTCCCCTTCCACTGTTGTTGCTCCCCAGGAGAAGAACAGTCACCTGGGTCGTTACCTTCCAAACTTGCATGGAAAAAAGATTAATTTCTTGCAAGATTCTTTAGAGTGAGGCCTTTTACCCAGATAAAAGGTTTCTTTGGAAACAAAACCCCCTAATGCCATCCCCTGGCAGGAGCATCTCCAGCTAGAGCAGGCTGCACTTGGGCACAAGGTGCCTACAGAAAATACAACAGCAATTCCAGGAGGTTGGACATCTCCAGCATGTCTGTACTTCGGTGCTTCAGCAGATGCCAGGGAGCAATTACAGAGACATTCAGGATCTGTCTGCTCTTCACCTAAGATTAAGGTGGGCTGAGAAGCTCCCCTCTGGCTGGAGCTGGCAGCCCACGATACCAGGGGCTCACCAGCACACAGAAGGTGAGCTGACAGGGAATACTTCACACGCAATGCAACCCTCAAACACGTTTGCAGAGACAAAACACTCTCAAACCCCTCCAAAAATGTAAAACTGTGGTGCCCAGCCTTTTTGCCAAGACTGTTTCAATGACGGCCTCAAGCCTTTTAGTCCTTGTCTTGGCATTTTATAGGTTCACTGCAAGGAAAACCACGGGCTGCGAGGCAAAGTCTCTGCACACTGCAAGGTAGGAAACATTAAACTTCTCTTTGAATTAAACAAATAAGACTCAACCACTTGGTTCATTATCAGATTCAATGGTTGGAGTCTGTGGGGAAAGCTAAACAGCAGAACCCAGGGTATAAATCAAAGGCGTGATCAGAGAGATAGGTGAGGCCGAGGGTGTGGTCTCACCTCTCAGCTCAGCCACATGGAGCTGGGGATGGTCTCCTCCTTCCCCAGCTCCCCCCTGCTGCCAAGCTGATGGCAATATCCCAGCTAAGCTAGTCTTGCTCACTCCAGGCTTCAGGGAATGATTTTATCCCTTACCTGTGCTGTTTCTGTGAGCTGGACTGGTTCAACTGGGCATTTCCAGAGGCAGGAGATGGAGGGGGCTGGCCAGAACCCCTCCCTCTCTGCAAGGCACCCACCCCGGCTCAGCAGCAGAGCGAGCGCACAGGATCAGGAGACAGCAAAGCCAATTTAGAAGCCACTGCTGCCAAAAGGGGCCATCCCCCCACCAGCCCCCTCCAGCCCCCCAGGGCCTTCCCAGTCATCCAAGTGGAAGATTTAGCAACTCTAACTGCGGAGCGAGATCCAGGAAAGTTTGGGGCTTGGGTACATTTTTTTCTGAAGGGTTAGCTGGAGTCACTCCCCTGCGGCTGCTACACTGCTGGATTCCCGCAGCGGGAAAGAGGCAGGAATGTACCTGCCACCTCCTGCAGCAGCGAGTCCTCGGATGGAGCTGTAACGTGAAACTGCGCCCAAGGAGCTGGGGAGGGGGGAAAAAGGGGGGAAAAAGAAAAAAGAAAAAAAAAAAAAATAGAGTCCCACCTGGCTAGAAGAGCTCCGAGACATCTCAGAGGTATGGAAAACGGGAAAACAACCCACCTTACATGATTGTTTTCCCTCCTGCTGAAAGACAGCAGATATTTCTCACACAGAAAGAACGAGTAGGGGCTTAATGGAAATGGCAGGTGGTCTGGATGTAAAAGGCTCAATCCCCCACCAGGCTGAACAAGCATTTCCCCTGAAGTGATCACTGTCACTGGAGAATCATCATCCCCACCAGAAAGGGAGAAGGGAGCTGGGGAATGTAAGTGGAAAACTCTGACACGCTCAGCCCTGGAAGTTGTACTGAGCCATCTACCAAGGAAATTACTGGAAGAACACGCAACTGAAAAAAGTGAACATATATACACACGCACAGAGGAAACTATCTAGTCTAGAAATTCTGGGGCCAGCGTAGTTGGAGACCTCCCACCAGCCAAAGTAATACAGCAAAGAGGTTTTTGCTGACTTTGCCAAAGACAAACACCATCCCAGAGCAAATGATGCAGGATAAGGGGACACACAATAGCAGGGTTTGCTCAGGGCGGCCTCCAGGAGAGCAGAAAGTAAGTAGGAAAGGCCCACCTGCTAACAAAATAGGTCAAAATAGCAAAAACAGTGGACAGAGAACACAGTTTGGTGCCCATGTACTGGCTTTAAGAGTCAGGATTGCAAGGCAAGCTGTAAATTCCCATTTAAGGAGGAAATTTGACCACTTCCACTTGAAACAAGGTTTTTAGCTCAGTCTCACCCTAGCTGCAGATAGCAACTGGTTCTGAAGCTCCCCAGCCCACTGAAACACCGAAAACCAGAGAACTGACAGCAAACCACTGCAGTGAGGAGGAAGGGGCAGGACTCAGCTCAAGGGAGCCACTCACTAGTCAGCAGCTCATAAGCAAAGCAGGAGACAAAAACCTGACTCTACATACAAAGGACAAGTTTACAGTATCAATTTCTACAAATGAGATGTTGCCTAACAAAAGACGTCCAGCAGCTTTCCCATTAAAGTGATTCCGTAGAAAACATTACCCGAGATACCCAACCCCAGCAGGTTTGTGGATGAAGACCCACTCAGTCTCAGGGCTTCTGGTACTAAACCACAGGTTTCAAAGCCTCATGGAAGCTCACCAACAGGTTCACCACATTTCCATGTTGTTTTGCATAGGACTGTGTGCCAAGACCACAGGACTGCAATGAAACCTCTCAAGAGTCACAACTGTGGACATGGGAACAAGGAAGATGCAGAGCAGGAGGTTTTCCACCACAGGTTAAAAGGCCTGCCAGAAAGAAGAGGTAAAGGAGCTCTCGGAGAAGGTGTGAAGAGCAGGTTTGGTGGGTGATATGGGAAATCCAGGTGAAGTTCAATGCCTTTTTACACACAGAACTAGGAAACAGCTCACATGACCTGCAGGGAACCTTTTCAATACAGCTCATTCCGTGTGCACATACAAACGCTCAGAGATCAGCCCCTGACCCACAGCTCCTCACACCCAGCCCAGCAAACAACCTGAAATCACAGCAGTTGGTCCTGTACACACCCAGTCACACCAACAACCACACGGGAGAAGGTGCTGCTGACTGTACCACCGCATCAGGAAACAGCTTTATTCCCAAAATGATTTAATCATCACACGCTTCCCAGTTAGTTTCTGGCACTGAGACTTTGTTGGTCTTGCACTTCATGGTAGTGCCTTATCTTGAGCACCCACCAATTAATGCCCTGCTCATGGTACGCCCGAGGCCTCATTGGGCAGAGCAGCTCTGCTGTGGGACAGGCAGAGAGGGATTTATGAGATGCTGAACCCTGGTGTGGCTGTGCACTCACAATCCATTGCTTTGCTTCCCCAATTCCACATCTGCAGAAGCAGTCTTTAAACAAGCCAGGGTATTTTTAAGCTCTGACAGTTAAAATCCTCAAGTGACATCACCTGAAGTCGGAGCACAGCTGCCTTATTCCTCTGGCACACCAGCAAGCCAAAGTAAGCAGGAGCCTCGTTTATGGGCTTACAGCACACCTTGAGATAATGAAAGCACTGGTGGGATTTGCCCAGCACGGTCAGACCTTTCCTTGCACGGCTTTTTTTCCCCTCCCTCCTCAGTTTTGGGGTAAAACCCAAAAACCTTAGCCCCAGAGCAGCCCAGTGATCCAGCAGAGGGGGCACACAGGGGGGCTGGCCAAAACCCCAGTGCCACCATCCCGGGGGTTTGGTGGCAAAGGCAGCAGAGCTGCTGTCCCACCAGAGAAAACGGATTAAAAATCACCAAGACTGCATGAAGGATGGCAAAAAACAACCCCTCAAGCTACTTCCCGTGGTGTAGCCGAGCTTGCCCGCCCACACTTCACCTTGCACACACGGGCACTGCTGTTTACGAGCACCCGGAGCAGCTTAAGGGTGTAAATCACATTAATCCAGGCGACAAAGCCACAGCGCTCATCCTCGGGTGAGTTACTAATCCCTCCACACCACAGCAGTTCCCATCTCACTTCCTACCCCTTGAGGAGGGAAAAAAAATACCTTTTAACATGGTAGGTGACTCAGTGGATCCCACCTTCTATCTGAGCCAGCTTCCAATAGCTTTGAGCAACACTCATGGGTCTCCCCACAAGCCTGTGGATTTTCTGGGATGCAGACCAAGCCAGTCAGAGGCTTCCCTCTTCTTATGGAAAGGGGAATATAGGTGAAAAATATTTATTTCTTTTTAATCACTGCATTACCAAGTCCTCCCCACAAGACAGGCTTGCAGCTGCTTTGGAAAAGCAGGGTTTGGTTTCAATGTGTTTGACTCTCACTCTCAACACCTATTTTAATTTGGTGGAACAAAAGCATTCTGGCTCTAATTAAGGCAAATAATATCGAGTTCAACAGAAAAGCGTTAAGAAATTGTGCCGGGAAACATCCACTGCGAATTTTTGGAATATAGAAGGAGCTGGCCATCGCCCTCAGCAACCGCTACCACAAAAGCACTTTTTCTCCTTAAAGCAGCTACGGGCAGACTGTACATCCCATAAATTGCAACTGTCAAAACACCCAAGTCATGGGAGACGAGGGAAAAAGCAAAGGGGCTCCACACAGCTCAGCTGGGAGCGCCAGCACCCCAGAATTACCTGCTTTGTTCTAGGAAAACGCTGGGCCACAAAGGATAAAACCCTGGAGAACCAAAGCTTCCACGCTCCCGGCAACCTCGGTGACCGTGGCTGGTGTTTGGGTTGGTAAATTGTATTTCTGGTGCATGTGTGAAAGATACAACTCACTGAGTAAACAGCCCTTCAGAGCTGACAGCTTTACAGCCGCAGGCTCGGCGCGACTACTCCTTCCCAGAGGCAGCAAAGCAGTTGGGGAAAAGCAGTAAAATAATAATTAAAAAGAAAAAGCTACATAAAGCCATCACATTTACCCTTTCACCAAGCCTTTACACAGTTACGAGGCAGGAGCAAAATAAACATTGCCTGTTTTCTGCCCGACACTGTGTCACAGCTGAAAAACACGTCCCTCTTGTTTTAAAAAACATCAGTATTGGGAGCATGGGATAGACGACTGGAAAGTTCTTCCATCAGAAGTCAGGAACTGTATAATTTATATTTGTTTTTGGCAAAGAGACAGACAAAGCAAGGGAAAGTAATTTAAAATTCAAGAATCGCGTGGCTTTAAGAAGGTAGGCAGCTTAATGCAATAAAAACAATAATAACAGAGATAAGATGTCAGGATGCTTTACAGCCAGAGTCCTCAGGCATCACACACCACCTCCTGCCTTAGGGACTGACTTTCCACCGCTCTAATTGCAGAGAAAAGTGACCTTACAGGTTAAAAACATTCAGATTAACCATTTTAAGGCGGTTAAGAGGCTGGACGCGACCCCAAACCTATCCCCTATGGCACCTCCTTCAAGCAGAGCAGCGTTTAAATGACAAATAGAGAGGAGCGGAGGAGCGTCCCCTGCGAAATTAGACCATAAATCAGCGCCGGGCAGCTCGGGAGGGCTCGTCCCGCTCCCCGGAGCGCTGTGCACCGGCTCAGCCCCGCGCACCGAGGGCACAGGGCGCGGAGCCCGACGGCGGGGGCGAGCCCCGGGGGTGACAGGAGCCGCCACCTGCGGCCGCCCCGGGCCGCGCTCGCCCCTCACGGAGGAGCCGCGCTCGCCCCTCCCGGCGCGCGCCCGCCCGCGCCCCCCTCAGCGCGCGCCGGCGGCGGGAAGCACGCGCGTTACCTCTCCGCCGCGCCCCCTCCCTGGTCCCGGTCCTGGTGCCGCTCGGCGGCGGCTCGCCAGGACATTCCAGGCTGGGGCGGGCGTCCCGGCGGGCGGGAGCCTCCATCCAGCGCCGCCCGGCCGCTCGGCGCCGCTTATCTCCCCCCTGCGCTCCGCTCCCCGCCCCGCTCCCACCGGCGCCCCGTGTCGGGGGAGGTGCCGCAGCCCCGCCCCGCCCCGCGGAGCGAACCAACGGCGGCCTGGGGGGGGGAAGAACGGGTGCCCCGCGGGCGGACCCACCGCCCGAGGAGGGGAGGGAGCGGGCGGCGGTGAGCGCGGCCCGAGGGTGCGGCGAGCAGGGAGCTGCGGGCCCTTTAAGGGGAAGGGGAGGGGTGGAGGGGATGCACGTGCGCGCGGGGCGCCGCGGGATCCTTACGCTGCCGAGAGACCGCGCTCCCGAACCGCCGGGACCCACGGGACCGCACCCCCGAACCGCCGGGACCCGTGGGACCGCGGCCCCGAACCGCCGGGACCGGGCATCCGTGTGAGCCGGGACCCGCGGGACCACACCTCCGAACCGCCGGGACCCGTGGGACTGCGGCCCCGAACCGCCGGGACCGGGCATCCGTGTGAGCCGGGACCCGCGGGACCACACCCCCGAACCGCCGGCACCCGCGCACCCGAGCAGCAGGTGCACCCGCGCACCCACGGGACTGGGGACGCAGGGACCGGGCACCCCACCAGCCGGGGTGCCCACGTGTGACCGGCCACCGGGCAGCCGCGCACCCACTCCCCTGTGCTCCCACGGCACCAGGCGCTTGTGGAGCCGCGCAGCCATGGGCCGGCGCCCGCAGAGCCGCACACCTGCGCACCCGTGCGCTCCTGCACACACACGACCTTGCCACCTACCACACCTGTGCGACAGTCACCCACACAGCCGGGCACCCTGGTCAGCTGTGCACCCATCCGAGCGCACCTGAGCCCCGCACCGCGGGCCACCTGGGGAGCCTCCCGGGAGCCTCCCGCTCTGCTAGTGCAGGGGTCATCCCGTGCCCGGCCCGCTCATTTCCACGGCGGAGAGCCCACGGTTCCCACTCCGACTCTCCTGCAAGCAGTTGTATGTTCAGAGTGTCGCTGAAGTGAGGGAGTGGCTCTCGCTTTTTCCAGAGGGCTGGGAAATGCCCCCACACGCCACACATGCTCCGTGCATCATCTTTCCTCAGATGACGCCGCTAAGAAGCCCCTACTCAGGCTAAAAATAGCAAAAAGGGGCTTTATCAAGGGCTCATCCTGTGCCCAAACAATTGACCCCTTTCAAAATAACCCAAATACACCCAAAATATGCCCAATGTGCCTTTTGGGGGGGGGAATTTACTACATTTTGGTCGCATTCACACGTGGTAGCTGGAAAGGGATTTATCCCGAGGAAAGTTTCACCTGGAAAGGCTTCAGCACCACGTGGAGCAGACTGAAAAGAAACACAGTTGCTGTGTTTAAAAATAAAGGAAAAATAAGCTTTAACCCCCCCCAAAAAAACTAGACTTGAAATAAAATCTCTTGGTTTTCAGACAAACCTGTGAGACCAAAATGCTGCACTACCCTGTGTTTACCAGCCCTAATTTTATCCCTCAGGAGGTTTCCTGTAGGACGTCATTATTTCCACAAGCGTGAAAGGGAAAAAAAAAGAAACAAAATGAAGAGTAGAAAAATCCTCAGAAGATTAAAAATCCCATAATCTGAAGAAAACACCCCAAAATAAAACAAAATCGGGGTTGACACGGCTGAGGAGTTAAATGACTTGATTTGTGGCAGCCACTGGAAAAGATGAGGACTTCAGGATTGTTCTCAGCACAAGAAGGGATGGCCAAGTCTGGTTTTTTGGGATAAAAATACTCAAAATGGGGATCATAATGAAGGTATTTTGCAGACCAGGGGTGGTGCCAAATTGCGATTTCTCCCTGTACAATTTTTGGGGCAATGTTTTCCCCTCCTTGAGCGCATTTGCATGAGAATACCCTCTTGGGCAGGAGAATTGCTGCTTAATTAGCGAACAGCAATCGCTTTAATTAGCATGTCTCCATGCTCCCTGCTATTTTGCATAGATTCAAATGAGATGCTCATTAGGGAGCAGGCGCCCGGACAAGCTACGCCCTTTAGCCGCTCACTAACCCAATTAACTTCAGCCAAACCGTGCCGGGCCCTGTGCCAGGAAGGATCGGGCTGCTCCCAGAAGGATGGTGCGGAACCGCTGCCTTCAACCTGCTCACTTCACCCAAACCTGTGAGGTTTCCTTCCTTGGAAGGTTTTTCTCCTTCAAGGTTTTCCTTCTTCCAAGATTTCCTTCCTTGTCAAAGGTTTTCCTTCTTGTAAAATTTTCCTCCCTACGAGGTTTTTCCTACATCGAAAGTTTTTCCTTCCTTGAAATGATTTCCACCTTCAAGTATTTTCTTCCTTGCAAGATCTCATTCCTTGCCTAAGGCTTTCCTCATTGCAAGGTTTTATTTCCTTGCAAGATTTTCCTTCTTTGCGGTATTTTCCCCCAACCAAAGTTTATCCTCCATGTAGAGTTTTCCTCCTTGCAAGGTTTTCTCCCTTGGAGGTTTCCTTCCTTTCAAGGCTTTACCTCCTCGCAAGTTTTCCTCCTTGTGAAGTTTCCTTCCTCACAAGGTTTTCCTTCATGCAAGGTTTCCCCTCCTCATAAGGTTTGCTTCCTTGCAAGTTTTTCCTCCTTTTCCTTGCTTGCTCAGGATTTGGGAGCAGAAATGGGGAGGGCACCCCCAAAAAGTCACCCTCCCTTCTTGGGGACCCTCCAGCCCTCTCCGTGCCCCTTCTCCCCACCCACCCCCCCAGCTGGGGCCATCGTTCCTGGCAGGAGCACGAGGGAACTTGAGGGTCCCCTTTGTTTTTCTGCCCAGCCAGCGCGGTCCCAGCGAGGTTGGGTTTTATTTTATTTTATTTCTCCTGCCCCGTAATCCCATCGTCTTGTCACGGTTCCCCGGGAAGCGGGGCTGCTCCGAACAAAGCCCCCGGAGCATCCCGGGCTCCCGGAGGGGGTTTTGCAGCTGCGCCTCGGAGCGTGACCGATCGGGAATGAGCCTTCGCAGCGCGTCTAATGCCGTTTGGACAGGGAGCCTTTCATCCGCTCGTGGGAGTGAGGCCCCGGCATTGAGCCGGCAGCTCCCCGCGCTCCGGCCCTCGGCGCTCCCGTCCCCGCGGGAGCCAATCGGCTCCGCCGCAGCGATTTTGGGGTGAGCGAGGTGGGGACGCCTGTACTCGCCTCCACTGCTGCGGGTTTGGGTGCAGAGCTCAGGGCCAGGGTGGAGGGGCTGAGGCTGGGAGATGCTCCCCATCGCCGTGGTCTGGTCGCTGTCACGCCGTGCTGGGCTCCACCGGGTTCCTTGTCGTGGTCCCCTTGCTTCTGTCCCTGAACCTCATCCCAGATCCCATCTCCACTTCCTCAGCAGGTTCCTTGTCCAGGTTCTCATCATCCCGTCCCTGGCAGGCACCTCCTTCCCGTCCCCATCCTCCTGCCCTCAGCAAGAGCCTTGTCCAGGTCCTATCATCCCATCCCTGTCCCCATCATCTGTCCCTGTCCCTGTCATCACATCCCAGTCCCCGTCAATTTGTCCTGGTCCCATCACCCCAGCCCAGACCCCAGCAGGTGCCTTGTCCCAGTCCCATGTCCCTTGTCCCAGTCCCCATTTCTCTCCACGGGGCCAGCCCAACACCCCAATGCCCTTCAGCATCCAATGACCTCCATCGAGGGAAGGTTTGTGGGTCCTTTTTGGGAAGGGGACAGCAGGTGCCAGCCTGGTGCCCCGCACCCTTGGCAGTTCAGGTGGCATTGGGTGGCATCAGCTACTGAATGTGCTGTGCAGCATGGCAGGCAATGTGTGAGTGGGGAATCTCAAGGATTTCCACTCCAGGGGAGTGGATCAGGAACAGGGCACAAAGGCTGGAGGGGTGTTGGGGTGGAGCACACGTGGAAACATCACCTGGGAAGAGAAGATGAAGACAAATAGATGAGAAGAGACAAGATGAAAATGATGAGGATAGAGGGGACAAGATGAGACAACAGGAGAGGGAAAGAGGAGGAGGAGGGGAAAAAGAGGAGGAAAAGGAGGAAGAGGAGGAGGACTAAAGGATGAGGAGGAATGGAAAATGAAGAGAAGAGAAGGAAAGGAAGAGGAGGAGAAGTAGAAAAGAGGAGGAAGAGGAGGAGAGATGTTGCCTCTAAAGAAGCCCTAACTCCCCGTGAGCGTTGCCAACCCGTGCATTGGACAGGGGGGTTTTGTTGGTTTGTTTTACCCCCAGTGGAAAGTGGCTTTTTGACCCAAACACACGTTTTCACAGCAAAGGTTTTTTTAGCCGAAAGGCTTCTTTTTCCTTATTAAAAAGAAAATTGGTGAGGTTGGTGGGAAGGGTCACTTCTGTAAAATCTCTTTTTTTCTTACAAAAAGCCCCAGCTCATCTGTTTTGGCTTTTTTTTTTTTTTTTTTTTTTTTTTTTTCATCAGAAATACCTCTACAGGAGGCTTTGGGAGTGAATCATTCCCAAAATCCCCTGTCCCATGCCGTGCCTGGTCCTGCCCAGCTTTATCATCTCCCCTGCAGCAAACACCCAGTGGCAACAAAAGAAAATTAGAATTATTAGGAAATACTTTTTTAATCTTTTTTTTAATTTTTTTTCAGCAGACTAGAGGGTGGTTTTGCCTCATTTTCCTGTATTTTGGTCATTTAACTCCGTGGAGCCGCTTTGGCACCTGGTTCAAAATTTGCCTCAGTCTTTAGGAAGGAGAAAAGAACCTCCCTGTGCAGTGATTGTTGGATTTCCCAGGGCATTGGGGTTATCTCCGAGAAGAACCCAGACTGCTGGGTGGGACAGACCTCCCTGCACCCCTGTAGAGGGTTCTGAGGGTGATAAGAGGTTCCGTGGCCTCCCCAGCACCTGCCTGCCCCAGGCCAAGCTGGAATGAGCCTTGCTGGAGGCTGTCTCCAACCCGGTCTCCTGGATGGACCTTGGGCCCACAATTCAGGCAGCTTCTCCTCAACCTTCTCTCTGGATGGACCTCGGTGTGGCAGGTACCTTATCTCCATCCTTATCTTCCTGCTGGATCCCAGATCAGTGCTGTGGGTACCTTATCTCCATCCTTATCTTCCTGCTGGATCCCAGATCAGTGCTGTGAGTACCTTGTCTCCATCCTTATCTTCCTGCTGGATCCCAGATCAGTGCTGTGGGTACCTTGTCTCCATCCTTATCTTCCTGCTGGATCCCAGATCAGTGCTGTGGGTACCTTATCTCCATCCTTATCTTCCTGCTGGATCCCAGATCAGTGCTGTGGGTACCTTATCTCCATCCTTATCTTCCTGCTAGATCCCAGATCAGTGCTGTGGGTACCTTATCTCCATCCTTATCTTCCTGCTGGATCCCAGATCAGTGCTGTGGGTACCTTATCTCTATCCTTATCTTCCTGCTAGATCCCAGATCAGTGCTGTGGGTACCTTATCTCCATCCTTATCTTCCTGCTGGATCCCAGATCAGTGCTGTGGGTACCTTGTCTCCATCCTTATCTTCCTGCTGGATCCCAGATCAGTGCTGTGGGTACCTTGTCTCCATCCTTATCTTCCTGAAGGATCCCAGATCAGTGCTGTGGGTACCTTATCTCCATCCTTATCTTCCTGAAGGATCCCAGATCAGTGCTGTGGGTACCTTATCTCCATCCTTATCTTCCTGCTGGATCCCAGATCAGTGCTGTGGGTACCTTATCTCCATCCTTATCTTCCTGCTAGATCCCAGATCAGTGCTGTGGGTACCTTATCTCCATCCTTATCTTCCTGAAGGATCCCAGATCAGTGCTGTGGGTACCTTATCTCCATCCTTATCTTCCTGCTAGATCCCAGATCAGTGCTGTGGGTACCTTATCTCCATCCTTATCTTCCTGCTAGATCCCAGATCAGTGCTGTGGGTACCTTATCTCCATCCTTATCTTCCTGCTGGATCCCAGATCAGTGCTGTGGGTACCTTATCTCCATCCTTATCTTCCTGCTGGATCCCAGATCAGTGCTGTGAGTACCTTGTCTCCATCCTTATCTTCCTGCTGGATCCCAGATCAGTGCTGTGGGTACCTTGTCTCCATCCTTATCTTCCTGCTGGATCCCAGATCAGTGCTGTGGGTACCTTATCTCCATCCTTATCTTCCTGCTGGATCCCAGATCAGTGCTGTGGGTACCTTATCTCCATCCTTATCTTCCTGCTGGATCCCAGATCAGTGCTGTGGGTACCTTGTCTCCATCCTTATCTTCCTGCTGGATCCCAGATCAGTGCTGTGGGTACCTTGTCTCCATCCTTATCTTCCTGCTGGATCCCAGATCAGTGCTGTGGGTACCTTATCTCCATCCTTATCTTCCTGCTGGATCCCAGATCAGTGCTGTGGGTACCTTATCTCCATCCTTATCTTCCTGCTAGATCCCAGATCAGTGCTGTGGGTACCTTATCTCCATCCTTATCTTCCTGCTGGATCCCAGATCAGTGCTGTGGGTACCTTATCTCCATCCTTATCTTCCTGCTAGATCCCAGATCAGTGCTGTGGGTACCTTATCTCCATCCTTATCTTCCTGCTGGATCCCAGATCAGTGCTGTGGGTACCTTATCTCCATCCTTATCTTCCTGCTGGATCCCAGATCAGTGCTGTGGGTACCTTGTCTCCATCCTTATCTTCCTGAAGGATCCCAGATCAGTGCTGTGGGTACCTTATCTCCATCCTTATCTTCCTGCTAGATCCCAGATCAGTGCTGTGGGTACCTTATCTCCATCCTTATCTTCCTGAAGGATCCCAGATCAGTGCTGTGGGTACCTTATCTCCATCCTTATCTTCCTGCTGGATCCCAGATCAGTGCTGTGGGTACCTTATCTCCATCCTTATCTTCCTGCTAGATCCCAGATCAGTGCTGTGGGTACCTTATCTCCATCCTTATCTTCCTGCTGGATCCCAGATCAGTGCTGTGGGTACCTTATCTCCATCCTTATCTTCCTGCTGGATCCCAGATCAGTGCTGTGGGTACCTTATCTCCATCCTTATCTTCCTGCTGGATCCCAGATCAGTGCTGTGGGTACCTTATCTCCATCCTTATCTTCCTGCTAGATCCCAGATCAGTGCTGTGGGTACCTTGTCTCCATCCTTATCTTCCTGCTAGATCCCAGATCAGTGCTGTGGGTACCTTGTCTCCATCCCTGTCTCCTGAAGGATCCACAGGACCTCAGGGCCCTCCTGCAGCCAATCTCCACCTTACCTGAGCTCCCCAAACCCAACCCACAACCTCGCCTTGCTGACAGGGCCCGTTCCCGACCCCAGCTGGACCCGGCTCGTAGTGGACGCCTCTGGAGGGGCCAAAACCATGGTGGAGGGAGAACCGGAGACGGGCGGAGGGGATGGAGTGCCTTCAAAATTGACACCATATGGCTGCTCCTTATCCCCGGGCCCAGTAAAAAGGTCTTTCATGCTGGGCTGGTTGCCATAGGAGCAAACACGCAGGAAATATCCCAGATAACTCGAATAGTGGCGAAAACATATGTTTTGGATAAAACCCGGCAGAAAATCGCCCCGTTTAACCCCTCCAAGGCGGTTTTAACCCCTCTGCCACACCTCAGTGCATGCATGCAGTGGGGAAACTGAGGCACACCAGGCCTGGGCTCCTCGTTGCCTGGCAGTGGGAAATCTCCCAGGTTTTTTGCAAGGAAGCAGGATTGCTGTCATGTTCCCAGTGTCAGCTTGCCTCCTTCTCCTCCTCCTCCTCCCCAGAGCCCCTTATCAAGAGGGATGGCTGCATGCAAGGCCATGTGCAAGCATTTTGCTTTGATTTGCCAAGGAATTTGCTTTGCTTTTGCTTTTTTATTTTCCCTTTTTTTTTTTCCCCCTCTACTCTTCTTTTTCTCTCTTTTTCCAGCCGCGGCCAAACCTTTCCTTATCGCATCTGGCGAGCAGCGGGCCCCCAGCGCTGCCCTGGCTGCCGGCCAAGCGCGGAGCCGACAGCCAGGCAGCCACAGCACGGCCAGGTTTCCCCCGCCGCAGCATCCCGTGAGGCTGAGCCTGGAGAAACCGACGGGCCTGGCTCTCAGGAAGGGGAAACTGAGGCACAGAAGGCCTGAAAAGCTGCTGCAGGTGTTGCTGGTTCCTGTAAAGTGGCTTCGTGCATCCCCCCGTGCTGCAAGTATCCCTGTGTGCCACAAATATCCCTGTGTGCTGAGGACATCCCACTTACCCTAAACATTCCCGAGTGCTGTCAGTATCCCTGAGTGCTGCATCCCTGCATCCCATAAACATCCCTGGGAATTGCCAGCATCCCTGTGTGCTGCATCCCAGAAGCATCCCTGAGTGCTGCATCCCTGCATCCCATAAACATCTCTGGGCATTGCCAGCATCCCTGTGTGCTGCATCCCATAAGCATCCCTGAGTGCTGCATCCCTGCATCCCACAAACATCCCTGGGCATTGGCAGCATCCCTGAGTGCTGCATCCCTGCATCCCATAAACATCCCTGGGCATTGCCAGCATCCCTGAGTGCTGCATCCCACAAACATCCCTGGGCATTGGCAGCATCCCTGAGTGCTGCATCCCTGCATCCCATAAACATCTCTGGGCATTGCCAGCATCCCTGAGTGCTGCATCCCTGAGTGCTGCATCCCCACATCCCACAAACATCTCTGCACTCTGCAACACTTCCCAGGGCCTTTTTCCAGGAGAGGACATCGCTGCTGAGTCTTCCCAGCACTGCCTGGAGATGGAGCAGCCCCATGGAGTCCATCCCAAACCCTGCACCCCAGAGCAGCCTTGCAGCAGCCCTGTCCCTATGAAAGGCTAAAGGGAAAGCTCTGGGTGCTGGGATGGGGAAAATTTTGGGAGGGGCTGCTCTGGAATGTCATCAGCAGGACTTCAGCAGAGGAGGGATTGCAGCTGTGGGGTGCAGCTAGCACAAACCCAAGGGGTCGGGGAGAAAGCCCCAAGGTGAAGGAGCGAGGGGCTGTGGGGCAGCAGCTCCGGGGCGATACCCAGCGGGAGCTGCTCCAGCCGACCTGGGATTTCTCCTGGTGCCATCTTGTAAATATTGCTGACGGGAGGAATGTGCAAGCACAGAGGAAAATCCCCTTCCACGCCAGAGCATCGCCTCACAGCCTCCCTCACAGTGGGATCAGAGCCCTCCTGATGATTCTTGTCCTGCCAGTTCTCCTGGGAAATCTTTTTCCATCTTGATTTTGGGGGCATGCACATCCCTAGCAAGGTGCCACATCCCTGCTTCCCACAGCATCCCTGCCACTGCCACATCCCTTCCACTGCCACACCCCTTCCACTGCCACATCCCTGCCACTGCCACATCCCTGCCACTGCCACACCCCTGCCACTGCCACACCCCTGCCACTGTCTCACCCCTGCCACTGCCACACCCCTGCCACTGCCACACCCCTGCTACTGCCTCACCCCTGCCACACCCCTGCCACTGTCACACCCCTGCCATTGCCACACCCCTGCCACTGCCTCACCCCTGCCACTGCCACACCCCTGCCACTGTCACATCTCTGCCACACCCCTGCCATTGCCACACCCCTGCCACTGCCTCACCCCTGCCACTGCCACACCCCTGCCACTGTCACATCTCTGCCACACCCCTGCCACTGCCACATCCCTGCCACTGTCACACCGCTGCCACTGCCACACCCCTGCCACTGCCACACCCCTGCCACTGCCACATCCCTGCCACTGCCACACCCCTGCCACTGCCACACCCCTGCCACTGCCTCACCCCTGCCACTGCCACATCCCTGCCACTGCCACACCGCTGCCACTGTCACATCCCTGCCACTGCCA